>NC_051846.1:203541027-203701675 GCF_002237135.1 Teleopsis dalmanni
TAAAAATTTAAATTTTATTCCAAATTTATTGTATCTCCTTCAAAATATGCTCCTGCTGAAGCGATACACATATGCCAACGCTTAACCCAAACTTCCATACACTTTTCGTAGACCCATGAAGATATGGCTTTTAGTTCCTTCAGCGAATTCTCTTTTACCGATTCAATTGACTCAAAAAGCTTACCACGAAGGGGCAATTTGAGTTTCGGGAACAGGAAAAAGTCGCACGGATCCAGATCTGGCGAATATGGTGCCTGAGCGATGACAGTAATGCCGTGTTTGGCACCACTCGTGTCGCGTACAATAAGAATTTTCCATAGTAAAAGTCGCTAAATGCACTTGAGGTAGTCTCACATTAACATCTGCTGTAAACAAACTAATAGACAGATGGTGCTCAAATTTGTACCATATGTCAAGAAAGGCTGTATCGACATAACAAAAAAAAATTTTACTTAAGGTCTATTACTTAAGGAGTAGTTAACAAACAACAAAATCCGGATACTTTTTGAGCAGAAGGTATAACACATCAGTTGCATATAAACGCAAGAATAAGCTATGAAGATACCATGAAGGTATCATACCAAATCATACCATACTCTAAAAGCACAACTAAAACTTCATAAATCCCAGCACTTTCATTCTGCTTTACTGACTGGTTTACTACTTAACATAAACCAGCACGTACATGTCAACAGTCTAAACCAATTAATTTATCATTCGCCTTAGCAAATCCAAAGCACTAACTCTTACATGCGATATGCAATGCATCCTGTGCAACCAAATCTTGCACAGCTTTTCAAAATTGGACACAAAAGTGCCACAATTAAAACAATGAATGGACCCGTTTGGCACGAACAATGGCGGCATTCAGTGCGCGTCATGCTGCAAGTCCCCGGGGTCCTTTGAAAAGAACAATTTAATTTTGGAAAATTTATTGACTTTGTTACGTATCATATAAATAATGTGTGAACGGCAGCGTGATGTGTGCGCGAATAATTCCGTTACTCGTTCACACACACTCACGTCCTGTGTATGTCCTGTGAATGTCCTTTTATGCACTTCGCACCAAATTACAACGCAAATTACAGCATAAATTTTCCCTGAGGTGGCTTTGATGCATTTTTAGATTAACAAACTATAATGCAATTTGCGTACTAACCGGGATGTGTAAGCACTCCCGTACTCAGGCAGGCACATATGTTTACCATATATACTCCATTTGCATATATAAAAACGTAGAGTATATGTTTTTAATAAACATGGAAACCGCAGCTTAGCACAGTTTATGTTTCATTTTGACATTGGCGGTTAGCAAATCCGCAGCAAATAAAATTTATTTCGTTTTGATATTTGCGCTTGTTTATGGCTGCAGTATGCCTTCGGGCTAAGCAATAATAAAAATAAACAAAATTTATAATATATTTTGATGTACCTGTTAGGCTTAATGCGGCATTAGAATTGACATATGTTAACAGTCTAACAAACACAAAACGCACATACATACCTACACTCTCTACAGAAAGTATCTCAGATGAAAATCTTGTAAAATTTCTTTTGCTGCCCGAGGCTGCAATGGAATTTATTCTTCAGAGAACAGATGCTTTATGTGTTTTACGTGTTAATGCCTCAGTTAGTGATTTGCTTGTATGTGATTCTTGTATAAAGAAGGTATTAATTTATTGTCTGTAGAGTTAAGATAGTCACACCTCATAATCACGCCTGAAGCTCACTGTCTGTGTAAGAAATATTTCATCACTTTGCGTACATATTTTTATTTTGCTCATAGATAATATGAACTAAAATATACAATATACAATAGAAATGGTATTGCTTATCTTATTATTATCTTCTTTAATTATATTTTAAAAGATGCGTGTAACTATGCTTATATTTAAACTCTGAACCTTATTGTGGAACTCGTTTTAAAGTCCTACAAAGATTCTATTTTCATCCAAAAAACATAGACTAAGGTAGATTGTTGGTATTTTTTATTTGCTAACCGACACACTGAAGCTAAATTAACACAAATTAAAGATGAACGATAATTCAATTTTCAGAGCTCTATCAGAGACCCTTTGAAAAAATGAAATGCTCTCTGCGTAGAACAAGGAGTCTATTACTGCTTCTATTAGTCCGTTTTTAATATCCGCAATGAATTCAAAAGTTTCAACATCAATTTTACGGAACTGGGAGATAGTGTTCTGCGGAAAGTCAATTTTATTGGCAGACTCATCTCATCCCACCCCATATTATCTCTAGTTTTAATATCATCTCAACTCAGTACAAGAAGCCTATTGTATTGAGATGTCTCAACATCTATTTCACAGAAGTAGAAACTATTTTTGTTTGATACATCTATTTTATTGAGAAATGAAAGATCTGCAATATCTTGTCAGAAACCGATATGAAAGTTTTAATATCCTCCGTACTTCCGTAGAAGATGTCTATTATAGTTAGATGTTACAAAATCAATTTCACAAAAATAAGAGATATTGGACTACAAGAGCCTCATTTTCTTGAGAGATAAAGTGATACCTCAACTGTCAGTGTCCTGTTATGACAGATGTTTGGCAGGCCGATGACGGTAAATTGCAATTGATGTTAAGGAAAATTAAATATCTTTTAATCAATTTGTCGGCAATATGGTTGCCACGACTGTCGCCATAATGCTTTATGTATATTACGTTACTTCATATTTGAATAAAACTGCACTGGGATATTATTCAAATATACGATTTTCAGATGCAAGCTTAGACGACGTAAAAATACCATTGCAGAATTTAGTAGCTGTTTACGTTCTATCACACTAATCGGTTTTATATCGACTTGTCTCCACGCCTATGATTCCATATCCTTTAAACTTCTTTTGACACTTACTTGCAATATATTCTTTTTACACCTTGATCACAAATCTTCAGATTTAATATTATATTACGTTCGAGATTGTTTAAATTCTTTATCATCCATCGAACAATATAACTAGTCTATCTACTCTTTGAAGTAATCTTCTATTAGTCTGCACCTCGCACTGTATGAAAGATTAGCCTACATGTAAGAACTGGACAACCCAGAGACTACCACATGTGTACGTTTTGATTTCTTGACAACATCTTGGAGTTGAAGAGATTTATGTGCTTAAAGGTTCTGTTTGATTTTATTTATTAATGACATTCTGCTCTTATCCTAAACGATCGATTTATAACTACTCAAACAGATAACTAGCGCATGTATTCCCTGAAATTATCTCTTCCATATGCTGAAAACTAGTTCGTTTTAGTGAGTTCCTAACCTACATTTCGCATTCGTATGTAAAAACTGGACAAATGAATGTTTTGATTTCTTGACAACACCTTGGAGCTGCACAAGGTTCTATTTGCATCTTGAGCTTCTTCATTTATTGGTGCAGTTAAATGACCAGCGTTAGTTTTTTCTGTTGGATATATTCATCCATGAATCTCTTGATATAATGTACATAATGATTCAATTTATGGTTTATTATTTTTAAAAATTGATTAATTCAGAATTTGCTCAGCAATTTACTTCATGTTTTCTAATTGCAATTTATTTTATGTGGCAGATGCGTCTATGTTTAATTTGTCGAACTCGCATTATTCAACACCGAATTGTGTAAATTTTTGCAAAAACTGATAAAACTCAACGTGAATGTAAGTAAATGACTTTTATTGTGAAATAATTATCGCGGTTTAATTTGGTGTTTTGTGCTCAAAATATTTACAAAACAAATGCTAATGAAATTATTCTACATGATTTGCTACCGACTGAATAGCGATTTACAGTGGCGTTTATGCATAAATCAAGTACTATCAATAAAAACTTTAGAGACAATAAAAGTACTCATTATAAAACTGGACTTAGTTACTTATCATGATCTTAGTTTAAGGTTAGGTAAATGAATTATGGAAGACTTTAAGTAGAGATTAGCTAGATTCATTAACTATGTTAATTTCTAATAAAGATGTTAAGTCCATAGACACTTCAATAATCCCACCTAAATGGGATTGAGCTAAATAATGTTAGATTAGATTTAAGTGGTTATAAATACGTCATCTCTAGAGATGTTTTTTCCATTTGATTATTATCTTATTGAGGTCCTATGCTCCACTGGAAGATGGGGATGACAACAGATTAACTTATTAAGTAACTTAATATCATTGGATGTTTGAATATACTGATTACAATTATAATAATAGTTCAAATGAACGTATAATCGTATTCACTTTTAACACCGTCATCATTACCATTTTCAGCTATTGTTATGGAGTATTAGTTCGTCTTGAACTAGAGTATCTTTCACAGGGTTTTTCTTTCTGCTTCTACTACGTCCAACCATTGATTCCATCATCCTTTTCTGTCATCATCTTCAAGATCATTTTCTGTACAATGATCCTGTTTTCCTTTAGGGATTAGTTGAAGTACGCTTTTGACTTTAGTGACTAATATATATTGCTATAGTCAAACCATTGAGTTGTTTTGAAGTTGACTACTAAATTAAGCAATAACAAATTAAAACAAATCTCATAAGTATAATAATTTCGTCGTTTGTTCACCACTGTTCTCTAAGCACTTCACCCTCCCAAATGTTTAGATATTAACACGTTTTGATTAAGTTTTCGTTGCATACAAAACATGCTCTGCGAACTGTAAACAACACCAAAACAGCCCAGAGGCAAATTCTAACCGAGTGCAGGTGTCAAAAACAATCCTCTGTGTTTTGCCGTAGCATTGAAATATTTTAATTTAATTAAAAACCGATTTTCTGATAAAAAATTCTATAACAAATTCCAATTTTGCGTGTTGTGTGGTTAAATTAGTGCTGAGTTTTTGCTCAATTAACATCGCACACATGCATTCAGCAGCAAAAACAACAACAACAACAGCAACAACAACAAGGACAATAAGGACGAAACTAACTGACAAATCGCAGCTCCATTTGATTTCAGCTATGAATACATTTATGAGTTTTGTTTGTAGTTTTTGTCCTTCGGCAAATTCAAATTGTATAATATATGTAGTATGAGCGAATGTAAAAGGACAATAAATTCTCACTTAAATATTTACAAACAATTAAGCCGATTATGGACTACAGATAAAAAATACGTGAAAGTCAAATGATTTATTCAATAAAAACCTTTGTTGTTAATGTGAATAAAAGGGATTTTAAAATAATTATTCGAGGGTGTAGTACACACAACTAAATTCCAAAACTTCAACAAAAATAAATTAGAGCACGAGATACAACTCAATAGACACAATCTGAAAATTCTATGCCGAACAGTCATAGTGTATTACAGCTCCATCTAACTGAATCGATAAACTATTATTCTTCTAATCAAACGAATGTAGATACTACTATAAAGATGAAGAAATAATGCTGCACTTAAGCACGAAATGTAGAGATCTATACGTATTCTAACAGAAATGAAATACAAATAGTTAGGATGTTTCTCGGTTCTCGTGGTGTATACTCATGACGAATTTTAATAGCATCTTCTAATGCAGAATTTCGTGATGCAGCCATTCATGATAACAATGTAGAAATTAATCCTGCGCTCGGCACCATTATGACCCCAGTTGTGCAGCAAAACATGTCTCAGAAGAATATGCTTCTCCTTAAGAAGGAGTTTACTCTCATACAGTGATTCTCATGACAAATTGTTATGGCATCTTCTCATGGTGCAAACTTCAGAAATTATTGTCATCTAAACCAATTTTTTAAGGATGATATTTATTTATATATTTTTTAGATGCGGCCACTCATGATCACAGGGTAGAAATAAACTCTGCGTTCTGAATCATTACGACTTCACTTGTCGAACAAAATGTGTGGCGACTGGGCATGCTTATAGTCAAGATAGAGGAGAGATTAGGAATTTGCGGGGGTTTATGTACTCAATCTCATGCCCTCAAGCAGTATCATTCAGAAAGGGTCTTATAATGAGACCTTTCAGCTTCAGATGGTCAACTTCAGATGGTGCAAACTTCAACAATTATTATCATCTAAACCTAGTTTCTAAAGATATTTATGATATATGATGATATAAGATGTTATTTATTTACATATTTTTTTAAATGCAGCCACCATGATCACAGTGTAAAAATAAATTCTGCGCTCAAGACTATTACAATATAGGGCAACAAAGTGAGGTGATTTGTGCCTCATGCCCTCAAGCAGTGCGATTAGGAAAGGGTTTACTTAGGAAGTGTTAACAGGGTTTCAAGAGCTATTTGTAATCACAGTGCCATATTCCTATTTTACTACCATATAACAGAGCTGTGTGGAATAAGCCGCAAATTGGTGGACCGCCGATAATAGTTCGTTCTGTGCTTTACTACAGCACTATTTTTGGTAGCGAGTTAAGTACCAATCGAGCCACCTCTGCCTATTCGTTCTTGTAATAAATCAATCATTCAGCACTTTACCAATAGGTTAGTTTAGATATAAGAATGTTACTACATTCTTGTATCTACCACCTATGGGCTTTTGTTTTTAGATATCTCCTTCACAACTGATCTGGCATTCCAAAAAGTGAACGTGTCTTTACTACGTGCATATTTAATTCAATAGTCTCTTGTCAATAGATGGAACCATTTAATGCTTAGATGTAATTTTGTTTTTAATTTTTGAGTTAACGCTCGAAATGAAAGTTAATATTCTTAAAAAAAATAAAATCGTTTTGGGTACTTAGACTTCTCGGTTGACATGATTAATATACTTAAAAAACTTTCTCTTGAAGTATATATCGTGATCTATCCAAATTAATTCCTTCGTCAAGCAATTATTTTCCTCACTCTCCAAATTTTTCACTACTATTAATAATCTGTAATCCATTTTCGCCAGTAGTGGCACCAAAAAATAATTAAGTCTTTAAGGATAATTGAGGTAAATTACTTGTAATGCGCGTAAAATAAACGATACACAGTTCTCGACTTTGCACAAATCAAGGACTCATTTACTGCATTAGTGCTGCTTTCAGTTTTTAAATTATAGTAATTTTTATAAATTATTTATTCATTGGATGGCAACATGCATGCACCGCCAGCGCAGACTTGCATTCAAGACCGAAGACCCACAGAAAAAAATAAAAAATGTCAACACATAAATTATAAACTGCACAACAACAAAATGTGTTGCTTGTTGCCACTTTAATTTAAATCCTGAAGCATTAAGGATAAAACTCCAAGCCAAAAGCAGAACTAAGGTGCAGCGCAGCAAATAAGTTTAGCAAAGAAAATGATAAAGTCAACTGAACAACAGCGACGCAGCAGCAAAAAAATACAGTGAAAATACAGCAAAAGTACAGCAAAGCATAGCAAAGTAATACAGAAAGTCAGCTAAGCTTGCTGCGCTGCCGCAGCGCTGTTGCAGCGCTGTTGCACCGCTGTACAAACATCAAGTCAATGTTCTCTTAATGAGCAAATTTATTCCAAATGCTACCGAACATGAAATGAACGACGCCGCAATATGGACGTCATCTTCAAGAAAAATGTTGTAATAAAGTGCAGGTTCCTGCTCGCAGCTGCTGTTATTACATTTGTGGCGAATGCCATTATGCTTGCTCAACTCTCTAACAGTTGCTGTTATAGTTGTAGTTGTAGTTGCTATTACGCTGTTATTGTACTGATGTTATTGTTGTTGTTGTTGTTGTGCCTGTAGCATTTGTTATTGTGCTTGTAACACAGCTTGTAGTTGTTAAATTCGAAGCAGTAATTGTTGCCATGTGTATTCATCATGCATTTGCGCATATTGGAACATGCGTGTATTCATAAGTGTGTGTGTGTGTGTGTGAGATTGCTTATGTGTTCATTGCTTTGCTTCAATTCGACTTCAGGTCTTCTTAGCATAAATCTCAAATTTACGTACTTGAATGTGGCACGACGGGGCGTATGTGTAACATTAATTTTACCAAACATGCTTTGCCACTCTCAACTGGTGTGTTATTAAAAAGTAAATATATACTGTGATATTATGGTTCATAATAAATGCAACTATAATTATTTTTTAAAATATAAAATAAATAAAATCATTTTGATAGCAACCTTTCGATGATACGAGGGACACAAATATATAGACAATATTTTTTTTTTTCTTTCGATAAACAAATCGAAAATTTCCACTGACTCCTCAAGATGCTTTACTTTAATTTCCTTTACATAAAGCATTCAAATTACCTACACACTTACTAAATTGGGCATTACAGACATAAGTCACCCTTAGTCACGTCCAGTAGCTTCTGCCAGCCAACACTATTAGTGGCTGACTGGTGCCAGTTGTTAGTACCGTGTGCCTTCAAATCGATAGTCACCAGATCCTAACACTAAAGATGCGGATGTCCTCTGAAGCGTTTTTGACCAGTGGGTACTAAATCAAAAACCTTTCTAGTTGAATCATTTTTTTTTTTTGCATTCGCATAATAGAATCAAACCGCTGGCTAAATTTATAGAGGCTTTATTAAATTAATATTGCGGTATTGCGCATACACCTCATTGTTCAATATAATTCCATACTCGTCGTTCCAACGTGTAAGAGACCATAGATCTTCTAAAGAGTTTTTCTCTTAAGTGCTCTTAACGGCTTTTCATCATTGTTGATTTTTGCTCACATTTCTGCAACATACAGCAGGACAGGCATGAATAGAGGACTTGTAGAGCGTGATTTTTGTTTGTCGAGAGAGGGTTTTACTTCTCAAATACTAACTTAGCCCCAGTTAACATCTGTTGGCAAGAATGATTATTCATTGAATTTCTGGGTTCACGCCATTTTTGATGTTTACGTTGATTCTCAATAAACAAAATCTTTTACAACTTCGAACTTAGTTGTTAACAGTAACGTAGATCCCAAGACGCTTAGGAAATTTGTTTTTAACAGAAAGTACGTTGTTTTTTCTTCAATTCCTACAAAATCCAATCATCACCTTTATCACCATCATTACCTTACATTCTCCACTGCTCTATCTCTAGCCTGTTCACTGCAGAAACTCGAGCCTTCTATGCTATCGCTCTATGCTGACGACACTTGTATTGTGCACTCAGACAAAATAGCCTGCAATGTCTCCAATACCATACAATACCATACCATACATCATATTATAAAGCCCCGTAAAGCCCCGTATTTAGTGTGACTTGAAACTGTCCACAGATAAAATAGAGTAAAGGTGCTGATTCACCAACTCAGACATCTGAATATCATATATTACCTTACAAAAAATTAGAAACATTATTGTAGTAATGAAATCATAATAATAATAATTATAAATACCATTATTATCATCACTAAAATCGTAATTAACACCAACACTCAAACCATAATTATAATCTCATGATGATGATATATATATATTATATCAACATCATCATCTATAACAACATAACTAAAAAAATTATAATAATTATTATTGGTATTTTGAATGCTTAAATAATTCAGCAATTTTTTTTTCTGAAAATTTCATATGCACCCTTCAAAGCTTTTAACCTTGAATTACCTAGTAATATAGGCACAGCACTTTTACATCATTATTTTGATGCTAGATAAAGTAATAATTTTTTATAATTAAATGGAAATATTCTAATTACTAATTATCTCATCTCTTATTTGGTTAAAATACTTACGAGTATTCCCCCTATCAAATTATCCATTTCGACTCAACCTCAGTCAATCGCAATGACTTAAAGCTTTCATTAATTTTATTTTGCATTTCAATGACTTTTCAAATGGCAAATCTCTGCCATGAATATCCTGTAGAACAATAATCATAAACTTCAACCCATTTGCTTTCATTTGAAAAGAATAAAAAGTAGCAGAAAGGATTTTGACTGCAATATTTATGCGTTCAGTTTTAAATTTCTAATGAGCTTTAGAGTTTATGTCCGCTGTGCTATCCTAATTATGAGTGTATAAAAATTCATGAAATTCATAGTTTTTCACTAATTAACTTTCTTTCCGCTGTTCCAGTGAGTAAGTGACAAATGCCGTCAACGTCCTCGGAATCCTGTAATGTGCCGTGCCACTTTTATTCGAAACTTGGCACGGAATAAGAAATTAAGCGTACCAACTGCATAACTTACAACAGCTGCGTTGATAATTTGTTGGCATTTAGTATGCAGCAAGGATGTTGACTTTGTATCCTGCATTTCTAACTGCAGAAATGTGAAAACGCACGCACACATGCACAGTTGTTCCATGCACAGAAGTAGAGTGCATTTGATATTTATGCACACAGATACAAACCATTGTATTCTCGCTACACGCTAAACTTTTCGGATGACAATGTCTGACATTAAACAGATACTTTTCATGTTGTTTGAATGGAAGATACTTTTCGAGTTGTTCCTTAGATTATTTTCGCTTTTGAATAAAATGTTATCATTTTTGTTTTGCTGAACGACTACATTTTTCGAACTTGTTGAGAAAATCATATAATTGTCTTTTATGGTGATGAGTCAGAATGACTGATTGTTTCATTTATAATGTGAAAATATAAAACAATCACTTCCAGTTTTTTGTGATTTTTGTTTAAAATCATTAAGGAACTTCATATACACATACACTGATATATATATATGATATAATTTAGTTAAAACTTCGAAATTATGAAACAATTATACTAGTAGACAATACAAGAATATGAAAGAATATTAAATAAGTATCTTAAACAGACTATAATATATTGTCTTTTACTCCAACCATGAAGATAAATTATTTAAAGGATAGTATTTTTCCTTATCGTAAAGATATTAAGCACGTTTTAATAAAAGTTATAGTACTAATATTCAAAAATAACTACTCTCTCAAATCTTTCTTGCCGTAACTGTGAGAAAGTTGAAGAATGTACTTTAGATCTCGTTTAATATTTTCCAGCGCAAGTACAAAATAAAAGTAAATATGCTGAGAACATACTTTCAAGAAGATCTTCGTCCCTTACACTTACATCGAAATGCATTTAAAGTTCTATTTGGGACTCCGAATAATTTCAAACCCTTTGAGTTTTATATTTACTGTTACATTAAGCGTAGTTTGCTCATCTCTTCATCTACTCTCTTTATAATAAACTAATAGGCTTGAGTGAATCTCATGAATCATCGTAATAAACAACTTATTTGTGTAACACTAGACTTAGTTTGCTCATATATTCTTCTACTTTCTTTATAAAAAACCAATAAGCCTGAGTAAATCCCATGAATCATCGGAATAAACAACTTATTCGTGTAACATTAGACTCAGTTTGCTCATTTATTCTTCAGCTCTCCTTATAAAAAACCAATATGCCTGAGTGCATCCCATAAAACTTCATAACAAACAACTTATTCGTATAACATTATACTTAGTTTGCTCATTTATTCTTCTGCTCTCTTTATAATAAACCATGAGTGAGTACCATGAATCATCGGAATAAACAACTTATATACTATTATATTAGATGTAGTCTATTCTTCTTCTCTGCTTCTCTCTTGATACTACAAATATAGGCTTAAACGATCATGATAACCTTTTCATCTACTATTATATAAAACTTAATTTGTTCCTCTCTTCTGCTTTGTTGGAGAAAAAGATTATTTTGACACCTTGTAGTTCTTTCATCAATGCTAATATTTTTAACAATCCTTAATCTTGTCTACACACAAAATAGTAAAGTTACATGGTAGCAATTACTAATCTTTCTCAGAAAATTGGAGATTGACGAGTGCCGACGAGTGCAGATTTTTATTGTGAATATAGCTATTGAGTTTCTACCAATCAAGGTGAGGATTAAGGGTTTGTATTAACGTTTCAAACATATTTTTCTTCTTTTTTTTTCGTTGAGAGTATAGTTTAAATATGTTCTTTGTCTTTCTTACAACACTACTGATGTCCTTAACATTTATTGCTACTGTTTCGCTGTCATTGACGCCAAATCATCTGAAATCAGTTCTTGTACTATCGAGCCTGCAGAATGAGCAGAGCTTAACTGTTGTTTTTCTATTCAGATACATTTCCATCTACCCCATTACATACATTGAGGTATTTGTTGTGCTACAGGGTCAAAAATAAAACTCACCAGTCTGTGACTGATTTAACAAAAAGCTTGATATATATTCTTCTAACCCAATTAGTAAATAATTCAAAGCAAATAACTTTACCATTTGAATTTATTATTAAATATTGATATAAAATATGACAGTCTGATGCCAATATCTCCCGGCAGTCCAAATACATAAGCAATTTTTATGGTTGTAAGCCTGAGGCGCATAGAACTTCGTTGTTAGAGAGCAAATAAAATTTTAGCAAAAATTGCATTTGAGTTTGACTTTTATGCTGATTTTATTGTGTAAATATCGCAAATGTTTTACTTGTGGCTGCTAATAAAAAACGAATAAAAGTTAAATATGCTTTCATTTTATGCATTTTAGAAAAGTTACTCGCACAGCACCACCAAAGCACCTTCAGCTGGGAGGAACATGACTAAAGTTCTGCTGATAACATAAAAAAGTAAAAAACATTTTCAAAAAAAACGCATGTAACGCAATTTCATGTTACGTTGTTCATTGGAGGCCGGGACGATGATTTAGTCTAAGGCAATAACAACTAAAATATTACGTAAAAATGCTGCAGGACACAAATGAACTGAGCACCCAACAACAATGAAGGAGTTGAACACCCAACAAACGGTCTGTGGTTGACTGGTGTAGGATACGATGACCGGCTACCGAAATGAAAAAGTGGCCAAGTGGCTTAACTGCAGAAAAAGCACAAAACAATGGCCATAAAGTGTCCATTGTGGCTAATGGCCTTTCGAGTAAGGCCATCAGAAGCAATGTGCCCGTGGGAGTGATATCAACAACAAAGTCGAAAGAGGTCGGAGCTCTGAGCTCAGAGCTCAGCGTTGATAACGGCAAACGCATTTGCACGCAACCTGCGCCAAACCATAAAACAAACTTTCCTTATGTCGCTGACCAAATGGCCCCACTGCCAACAAATTCAAACTAACTTCAGTGTTCAATAAGGGAGCTCGTGTGCATGCCGCAAGTGCAAAAAATAAGTTTAATTTATTTTTTAAAATTTTATTTAATATTTAAATTTCCTGCTGGTGTGTCTGCAACCAGGCAAGCTGCTGCACATCCCACAGAAACACTGTAAGTTGCTTGTACTTCTCTGTTGCTGGCATTGAAATGTTGTAAGTGCAGTGTAGTTGCTTCCAAGTTCCTGTTTACATAGCCCTTTACATAAACGGCTTATGGCTGGATCGGCTTTGTGGTGCACATTACAATTTTAATTCAAGTAACTTTTGATGAAATTTAAAGAACACAAATTAAATAAAAAGAATACTCAACTTTTAAGGAAATTTTCACATTTGAAGTTTAATTCAGACACATGCAAAAATGTTCTCATTTTCTCATGGTTTTGGAAATTCTAATTTTATTGAAATTAATACGGCAACACAAAAAGTTAATTGGACTAAGTGGACTTCTAGGAACAACTCATAATTGCAGTAAAACTATAGCAAAAATGACATGACCTACCCACTCTTAGTGTGGGACTTTATACATCATTTATAGAAACAAAATGGATGTGCCTACACAAGTTTTGATGCTCATGGAACACTGCGATCAATATCAAAAAGTTAGGTTGAATCTAATCTACAATATTGCAATTCCTATAGACAATGTTAACTGGTATCTGAGAAAGATATCTAGAATACTAAAGCACCACTAGAATAAATCCGTGTCACTTTACTACTAATGTTGATTCAGATTTATTGACGTACGTGTGCTATGCCTTAGAACGAGCAATGCTTTTTGAGTGACTGTTCTGTTTTTACTGACTCAAATTTAGGTATATAACAATGCTATACTTTAAAAAGAGATACCGGAATACTTTCAATGTCATTGCCCAGCATCCTTTTAACTGCCCTCTTGTTAGCTATATGTTATAGGCTCCCTGTAATACCTAGCCTTATACTTTGATAATCAGATGATTTTACCCCTCTAACCGTGATTTTCCAGGCCTTGGTCACAGAGTTCACGTTTAACCTACCCATCGCGCTTGCACAATCATTTGTTTCTCTTGATAACGAATAACGGTATGATAACCTCTCATCTTCCGGACACCAAACTACTTTTCTGCTACTTGAAGAGGTATAAATATCTTTTATCCCATGTCTACAGTTAAGCAGCGGCTCTCATCCTTGATTGACTGCAAAAAGTTAAGACTGTCCAAATAAATTCGCTGTTCCTTGTTTTGTTCAATTAGTAATGCAATATTAGTAAATAATTGCATATTTTTTGTGTGACTGTGATAGTCGCGTCAGACTCAGACTTCAGTACTTATTAATTGCCTATCCACTTATAACGAAATTAGGCAACATCTCTCCAAAGGACATAATGACGTTCTTAACTGCTAATTGTCTATGAATCTAAAGTGGTTGTGTCACAATAATCCTCAAAGGATGCAGTGAAGTAGTGACAAGTTCCCAACCCGTTTAAAATCTCTCTATCTACTTATTCAGTAAATATAAGTCAACTAAACAGTGGGCCTAAAAATATGCAACATTTTCTTGCATTTAAAAATTTAAATTACAGTGAAGGCAGTCATAATGTGTTCATCAGAAGCACAACATTTGGTGTTCTTTTTAAATAAACACTTGCGAGTGCTACAAACTTGACAAAGGACCAATGCAAATAAACAATATTGAGTGAGTGCACGCCGGAAAAAAAACACAAATAAACACAAAATTTAAATTGAATTCAAAAAACCAACATAAACACATTTCACCATTAATTGATGCCTCATTCGCATGCGAATCGACTATTAATTAAAATACCAACCACTTCAGCATTGTTCTTGGAAATTACATTTTAAGGCAAACAATCACATGAGAAAAAAAATCAACTAAAATATCGACTACAAAAGTCCAAAAGAGGAAAAAAAAACGAAGTGAAATGACGAATTCACACAATTTGCCAACAATTTAAAGAGCGCCAAAGAATAGCGCACCATCAGATACAAAAACAGCAACGTCTACAGCAGACAACGACGTCGATTACAAAACAAACAAAATTCGAATTAAATTGCAAAAATCGAAATAAAAATTAAATGTTGAGTGCAATTGAAAGTTCCGCTGAAGTTGTACGTATTTACAAATCTACACGATCATCTGCGGTGCTGTTGTTGTTGTCAATCTGCTACAGACACATAAATACCCTGAGATATACTCGCTCGCAACAGCGCCAAGCAAATAAGCGAGGAAGTAAGCGTAGGCAAAACCACAGTCACACAAACACATGTAAACGCATCAACCGCTGACTGACAACACAAACACAGTCCAACACACCCACAGTCCAACAAGTATGGTACACTCCACTCTGCATATGTCCAAGTCCAGTTCCAGCTTCGAACAGAACTTGGACGTGAACGCGAAAGCAAACGCGAACGCACAAATGCACAAATTCAATAGGTCAACCGCAACCTCATTCAATCACAATTGTTGCAATTGCAGCGTTCCGTGCTGAGATGCGAGCGCCGATGGAAGCAAGCGCCAGTGACAAAATAAAATAAAAATAGCAAAAATTGCAAAAATTGTGAAAATTAAAAAAAAATTAATTGCAAATTGTTCAGTTCTTCTCAGCACCGCACAACACGACTCGTACTGGTACTGGTATAGATAGTATTCCACTCGACCATGCCCCGCTTCCCTGCTTTATCACGTTAGCCGCGCGCCGAGTGTTGAATTCAAAAAATTATTAAAATGTTTCGTTTCGTGCTCGAATGCAACAGTTTCGATGCATTTTAATTGCTGATTTTTAACTTTTTTCACTAAAAAAACTTAATGGCATGCATCACTCGCCCTGCTCGGATTGTTGTTCTATGTTTGCTGCTAAAGGCAAGCGGAAGCTCTCGGCGATAATAGCCGGAAATTCAGTTTGATTGACGCGGAAATGCATTAATGAAATAATTTAACACAAATATTTGTAAATTCAGTTTGTTCATTTTTTGATATAGGATATTGCAAAATAGAAACATAATTGCATTGTTATTGATAAAAAAATAAAGGAAATACAGGGCATAATAGTAAAAGCTCATGTAATAGGTCACAAATCGGACCAGTACTCTGGATGGTTTTGACCTGTACCTTTCAAAAAAACGTTCTTTATTTGATAAATAAAACGAAGGATTAGCTACAATACACGATTGGTTCTTAGGATGGGACAACATCCTAAGAACGTCCGTTAAAAGTGTTTTCACTGCATCATGAGTTCGAGGTTCTATACTACACCTATAAGCGCATATAAATAATCAGACTCTTCAACTCCTTCGCATCTTCTTCTATTCAACTAGCATCATCTTCTTCCAAGACCGAACCGCATACATATTCAACCTCTACAACTTCTTCAAAGAGAAATACAGCGTGTGCAGTATTGTGCTAGTTTATGAAGATGCTAGCTTCATCTTTTTCAAAAACCATCCCGATTTTTTGGTCTCTGTTACACACTGTAGAACTATAGCACGACTTCAGATATATCTTCTTTTCTTTTGTACGGCAGACTGCACTCAACGACATATAGAAAAAGTTTATGAAGTAGTTTTCATAAACTATATCCAATTCATCCACTTATGGCTGGTGTTTATGCAAGGTACCGTTTCTATGTTGCAGTGCTTGCTGAAACACATACAAGTTATTGATCTTGTTTGGCCATCAAAATTCTAGGAGGCGTAGAGGACCTCCTACAATAAATGCGTGTGATTTCCAAAGAATTCTGATCAGCGTTTGGTGATCAGAAAATTCCCACACTTGTAAAAAAAAATCGACAATATTTTGGATTTATACAATTTATGGAATATTTATCATGGAATATTTTTTGCTGACCGAGATCACTTATCCGGTTCAAAAAAACTGATTGTAAATGTAATGCTGCTAAAGTAGAAAAAACTGTTTACTAGTGCTTTGATTTCGAGGTTAATTAAAAGGTCATCGAACCTATTGACGTTCTGTAGTCAGCAAAGTCTCAAATCCGCAGAAAAACACCGACAAACGATTCTGGATTTATATATTAGAATCTTAATACAAGAAGTAAGAGTAGGACATATTTCTAATCTAATGTTGAATTTGCTAATCTAGTTTCTACTAACTGGCGCTTGGTACTACCAACTGGCGACAGCAAGCAACTAATAAGGTTGGCTGCCGGAGGCTACGCGAAGCGACCAAGGACGGCTTACGTCTGTAATGACCCACTAAGTAAATAAGTAAGTAAGTTTCTATGTTCAGCTTTAAGCCAACTTCTGTAACTATAAATGTGTTAAGGCCGGAAAAAGAGTCTAACAATTATAGAATAATAGTAAAAGTTATAGTAACGGGATCGATTATTATAAAGTCTTTGGAGCTGTTCTAGTTGACTTTTAGAGTTCAGTTTTTTCCAAATCATCTTTGGGATCAAATAATCCTTTCTTCAGTAAGATCATTTAGTTTGTTTTATATATATTCATAATGAATACAAACTAAGCAGACGTCACCAATATAGTTAAGTTCTTCTCATTGTTCCGTAAATACCTAAGTAATGCTATTGTTCCTTTCATTAATATCATTGTAGAGGATGTCATTGGTGCCAGTTCCATAGGTGACGGACTTTGTTCACAGTTTTTGGTAAAATCAGTTATTCTAAGCAACTTAAAACTAGAAAGGATACTAGAAGCAATTATTTTGTTTTATATAACCACCCAAGGTGAGCAACCCACTTAACTACTTATGCTACGATTTGTTAAGTATCTTTTTTCGTATAGACATATTTGATATCAACTTAACTATACTACGATGATAATACTTTGTGAGTTGTTTTTGTAGTTGAGTGTTTTTGAATCTTTATGTTGATAGTGCCAACATAAATTTATTGACTTTTCTGATTAAAAATCACAAATATATTTAATTCCTGCATACTTAATATTTATTATTTAATTATGCAAACAATAAGCAACAAGTCAAGTGGTTGTTGATAGTATCTATCAGATACAACATACAGTTTCTGTTTGTTTTTTTGTTGTTTTTGTATTTTTCAAATTAAAATTTTTGTTACTTAATTTTTAATGAACTCAACGAAAATACAACAACAATAAAAACAACACTAACAAATTTTATTGAAAAAGAAAGTTGTTAATAATTTAAATACAAAATCCAAACTACAAATCAAATGGCAGAAATGCGTAAATTGTGATAATTAATAAATTGATTTCAAAAAAAATAAAAAATATTAAACAGAAAATCAATAAAATTTAAATATTGCCAAAAATATATTCATTTATTTATTTCTTTATTTTTTTTTTCTGTCTTAATTGAGAAGCTCAAAATTCCAGGCTGCAATTGTAGTGAATTCCAAATAAAAATCTACAAATTAAATATCTTAAGCGGATACGGCAATTGTGCCGAAAATAAGTAAGAAATTTACAAACGAACAACGAAGGAAGGAAACAAACGTTTGAATTTCATGAAAAGAAGCTTGTTGACAATGCAACAGATACAAGATACAAGATACAAGATACTTTGGCAATTTACAAAATTTCAAATTAATGAATGAGAAGCAAGACAAGAAGACAACTGAAGCATTTGACGTAATTACAGAGCCTGAAATCTATTCAAATTGTTGTTTCTTATTTATGTCATATTACTTTATTTATTTTTTTTTTTTTTTATTTTATTTTCATTTTTATTTGCATTGTTTACCTGCAACTCTAACGAGTATCTTTTACTATAACTATTTTTATTTTTATTTTCAGTTTAAATCTTTTTATTTTCTGTTTACCATTATTTGGCTACTAAGAAAATAAAACTTATTTTGCCATTATATCGCTATCAATTGTGTTACTATCACTGGCAGCTGCTCGAGTTCGCCACCAGTTGCTCCAGGCCTTGTCAGCAATATTACTCTTGGCTATGACAAGCACAATAATGATAATGATGATGATGATAATGATAACGATTGCTGATGAATATGGTAAAGTAAAGACAGTATTACAATCGGCTATGGCAATCACAATAATGATAATGATGATGGTGATAATGATAACTATTGCTGATAAATATAGTGGCTATAACAATCACGATAATGATGATGATGATAATGATGATGCTATTGTTGATAATGATAAAGTTGCTGATGGTAAATGGTAAATGGTAAAGACAATAATGAGTGTAATGATGACTTTGCATGTAGTTCGTTCATGATACTGCAAAATAATTCATTAAGCATGTAATATGTTTAAATGATTACAAATTTATAAGTATTTAAAATTTTATGCATCTTAAATCAAAATCGGAAGAAAAAACGATGTTATGAAAGTCCAAAAGTTGCTATTAGCGAACTTTTAAGTTATAAAATCATTCAAATCGATTTTACTTCCTTTGATAATAAAAGTTTTAAGTGCCGCTTTTAATACTTGAAGTGTAAAAATTTTTTAGTTTCCTTCACAAAAAGCGATTTTTAAGTTAAAAATAAATTAATAACAAATAACAAATAATTTTATATAAGATTAATAAGACAAACCCCCATTTATGACATAATTTTTTTTAAATTAATTTATTTTTTATTTTATTTATTATTTTTTTTAATTTGCAATTTTCTTCCTTACTTTTAATGCGGAAGTGACCGAAGCAATAAAATCTGTAAGTGTGGATCGAATTGATTCATTAAATCTTATTATAGGAAAGACTACTCGTTAGTATTAATATGAGGAACTTTTCCTCACTTAATTACTGAGTATATAATAACCAGAAAAAAATATTTTTCTTAGTGATAACTCAACTGATACAACCTAGAAAGAAATCTATCTAAATTCACTGTTCTACTTTACTGAACACTGGATTAGCTAAGAGGACTAGGAATAAATCTACCTAAGTAAGGTTAGGTGATAGAGCTTCTTATAGACAAACTAGACTTATAGTGTTGCTAAAGTGGAAAAACAGCCATTTAAATGAAGTTTAACACGTTCATAATGAATCTGAGAAATCTGTTCACTACTTTCTTGGCGTCATTTATACGCATGAGCCATGGTAATTTGCGTGTCTCAAGAGTAATAAACACTTACTAGATTTTATCTAGACACTAGGTAAAATGGTAGTGATAGAATTCTGGCAGCAGTGCTTGACTTAACGGTTCTTTTGACTTAGGTATTCCATATTCAGGATATAAAATTTGCTACAAACTTCGCACCGATCTAGCTATAAAACCAATAATTACAGAAAGCTCAAAATTATATCATTTGACAGTTCATTGTCTTGTTTTGGACTCATTTCTTGTTTATTGTCGTACGTAAGAAGTCCAGGAGGTTAAAAACGAATTTATTATAGACGTAAACCTATAAACATACACATACTTCAAAAAATTGAATCTTTGAAATTACAATCGATTAGTTCTTAGAAATCCACAATATTAAAAGATTTAAATAAAGCACTATTATAAACTAGAATTAATTAAGTACATTACTGAGGCTATTAACTGACAACTGTAAGATTAAGGGACCTCTGAGCAACACAGTAGATGGAACGACCTAATATATGATGATACTTAAACCAGATAATAAACTAATATGTAACGCTAAATCCAGCAGATATAATTTGTGTTCTCTAGGCCAAAGGTTATATGACAAAGGTTATATATGGTTAAGTATATTATAATAAAATTTTGGTTACAGTTCTTCAAATACTTCACCTTCATTGTTAAGTATTCTAATATTTAAATACCAGAGTGATAATAATTAAAACCATATTTATCTAAGTTTGAAGTAAAATAATCATTGCAGAAATATTCTTGTTTTTATTAAATTTCTTTTCTTTTAAGTTTCGAGGTTTCATCTTCTCCTTAAAGCACTCATATTACTGATTTGTGGTAAAGAAAGCATTTCTTTTCATGCCGTCGATGAGGTTCCGTAAATTACACTCACTTTCTGTGTTGTTTATTTTTTTGTACTTAAATTTATTTACATTGCCTGGAGTGATTGCAGTGCAAATTGTGGTAACAAAAACACATTAACAAGCAAAAATATCAAATTAATATTAAATTAAGTAGAAATTACAGATATTAATAAAAAAAATTCACACTACAAGCATAATGAACTATATTATTTCTGTTAGAGATTATCAACAATGGAAAAAGTTTCCGCGGAGAGGCTAAGTGGTAATGGATACAATCTACACGTTTTTCATTAAGACTATAAAGATCTTTAATGATGATGCTAATCTATTCTTATGGATTAAGGAACTAAAGCTCCTTGTATGTTTCCATATTTTATATATAAATCTTTTAAAAATGAGGTTAGCAACCTCCTTAATATTAATCTACATTGAGAATAATAGAAATTTATTAATTCCAAGTAGTTTCATTCTTATTTGAATATTGCAAATTTTTGAAATAATCCGAATAGTCATTGTAGATATTAGTATCTGATTCGAATAGTTCGATGTACCTATGTAAAAATCGTTCGTTACGGGCAGAAACAGGTAATAATTTGGAGCCAGGTTTGGACAATAAGATAAATACTAACACCTTAGCCTCACAATCAAACACTCAGAACTTTTGGCGAGTCATTATGGATGTGCGTGGCCTGACATTTTCCTGATGGAACACAATTCCTCTCCACGCTGGCCTTTTCTGGGCGTTGGCTTCTTTTAGACTGTCCAATTGTTGACAGGTTGACAATATAGTTTCGAATTCAGATTTTTGCCTAGGAGAGCAACAGCTCAAAGAACATGATTCCCTATCAATTCCACGTACTTCTATGATTTTTTGAATGTTTTTAGCAATTGATCTTTCAGTTTGTGATGCATTTTTTATATGGACCAGAAGCGACGATTTCACAAGTTAGTATGATTGACTGTTATAGTATCAGGAACAAAAACACTGTTCACAAAAAAAATATTTAAAATTTTATATTATATTATATGCATATGGCTTGAAATTATAGTTTCCATAATTTATATAAGAATAATCTTTATTATTACTATATTAGGTAATTTTTTGTGTTCCTCTATGAATTTAGATATGACGTTAAAACTTTTTTTTCCAATTACAAATGCGAATACATCGCTAAGAAAATAATTAGTAACTCCAAATTTTACTGAAGTTTTGCCAGTCAGATTTAGAGCACTTAATTGTTTAATTTAAATTATTTATTGTAAAAAACATTAATATGGAAGATATCAAGCGAATTTGTAACTATGTATAAAATCTTATATTAAAATAATCTTATAGTTCACTACATACATAATATATTTTAAGCGACGATTTTTTAATCTAAATGAGAATTATTATTTTCTGTAATATAAAATATTTACATACAAGTGTATTAAATACAAAATATAAGCATTTTGCGCAATTATAATTCGCATATGCTTCAAATTAGTTTTGATATACATATGTGCCAACAAAAATCACAATGCATTGATTTTAATGTAAAATTGTTTGGTAATTGGAAGTATTCAATTCTGGAACTAGTTATTTTCTTTAAGAACAAATTTTTTTATTTAAGAAGTTAGATTTTGTGGAACTTTTTTTGCAGTAATAACTTGAGTTTAAATAAAACTTTTGAAAAATCAGTAGAAGGGTGTAATTTAAAAAGCAAAAAAATAGCATTTCTTATACTTTGGTAGTAACGAGTATTGTTTTTAATTTTTGTGGTTGTAAAAGTTGTAGTGGTAGTAGTCCAATAATAATACACAAACGTTTAATTTAATATATACTTTGTTCTGTGTTTTTTTCCCTAAATGTATTTAGAAATGACATTAAAACTCGTACGTTTTCTGATTTGCATTTTCACGTTTATCAAAAAAAAAAAAACTGTAAAATATGGTTTATTTCAAGTATATGAGGATGATATTCTTCAACTAACTATAAAAAAAGAGGTAACTTAAAATATTAATCGCAGCACTATCCAAACTTATTTAGATCAGTATTCAAACATATGGATGTGGTTTTACTGTTGTTAACTGACATTCTTCAACTACTGAAACAATGTCACTATTCCTGCTACTATTCAGCCTTATTTAGATCCAGATTTAAGTATATGTACGTAGTTTTCTTTAACCAACCTCAAGAAAAATATACCTGAACATCCAATCACGGTTGCCACTTATGGTACTTTAGTACCAAAATTGGTACTTTTTTTTTTTTCGTTTGGTACTCACTTTCAAAAAATGGTACATTTTTGACGACCCAACTTTATTGTGGATATTTCCAATTAATTTTTTTTGTAAATGCAACTTTGCACTATTTTATATTTTCTTCATTTATAACACTATGAAAAACACAGAACGAGAAAACAAAAAGGTCCAAAAAAATTTTGGACCTTTTTTTACAGAAATGGTACCTTTTTAAACCAATTTTGGTACAGAAAAAAATTTTCAAGTGGCAACTGTGCATCCAATTTCTCACGATCCAGACTCATTTAGATCTGTATTTAAACATAGAAATGTGCTAATCTCTTTAAGATAAACTGAATGTTCTTATGCCGCTTTCCGGTATTTTCAAGATCCCGTTTCAAGCATATGTTATATATCGTCGAATTGCCGAATTTTTTCTTTATTATAGGAACTAGTGAAGTTCTTATAAGATCAGCACTAATAAAGGCTTTGAAGCAAATTGCAGAGTATCGACCACACTCTACTTCACCTACTAACCTACTTTTCCTAATAGTATGACGAATACTAGTATGACATGGTTGGTATTTTTCAATTTCTGGAACTATTTTAAAATACAATATATGTGCGTCATCGTTATTAATAAAAAAAAAAGAAACTATTAATATTTTATTATAAAAATACCAATTTCAGACAAACTAATTTGTAAAACCATAAAGTTATTTTAAAAATTTACCAAAAAATTCTCACCAGTTTTTTACACCCTGAAATCTATAAAAAATAAAAAAACTTCGACAAATCATTGGAAATTTAAAACTAATAAATTATGTAATAGCATGAAATATTTCACATTTTAACAACATTTTTCAATGTTTTATTTATGTTTTTTTATTGTTTTGTTGGATTTGTAAAATTTCAATTTATTTTAACTTTCTTTGTGCTCAATAAATTTGTTATAAATCTAAAATTTTGTAATAGGCGCAGAGCCCAGCCAGCGACGGAATTAGCATACCGCATACCGCGTACCGCTTACCGCACACCGAATTACATAAGAATTTCACTCGAATGCAAATCAGAAGAAAGACGGGAGCGTAGCTAATAGTTAAGCCAAAGAAATTCGACGTGATTAACATAAATCTCCATTAAATTGACTAACTAAAGATACGAACCCAAACTCATACACACGAACGCCCGATACGCATATGACATGACACATATGAGGCGCAGATACTTTGCGCTTCTTTCTGCCCGCGTACTACTAAGACGAGTATCTTTTATCTGAGCCAAAGCGTAGTAAATGAAATACACATTAATGCTAAAAAATTTGATTTTGATTTACAAGTGAAAAGAAATATTACATCATTCCAGTTCGGTTCAGAAGGGAAAAAAATTGATTTTTATACAAAACAGACGTAGACTAAGATGGAGACGGGGACGAGGACGAGGACGGGGACGTATGCGAAGATTGAAGTGAAAAAAGTTAATATAAAATGAAGCATAAAGTTTACAATGAAACGACTTTTGTATGACGACGACGAAGTATTAACTTTACGGCGTCCCGAATACGCGGCATAAAAATTTATTAATGAGCCATGAATTCGAATAAAAGCAGGCGAATTATGATTTTGCGCTGTTGTTTGGACTCAAAATAGATACAATACTCGTATTGTATCTATTTTTCATCATTTTTCATTAAGTTTAAGCTTAGCTAAGCGAGTTTAGCAAATGAGCTTCAAATGATCGGAAATATAAAATTCTCGGAAATACTTTTTGCCAATTTCGAACCATAAACATTATTAAAGACAATATTCGAAAGTTGCGCGGCAAATTTGCAAATTATTATTAGTTTAATTTTAAATTTACTATAACAATAATTTTATTTCACATTTGTTAATTTATGAGAAAATAAATGAAGCACATAAATTTCATTATAAATTATAAGTAGATTAATGGACAATTGATTGAATTTCTTTCAGCGTCTAAATGTGATAATACTCAAACCATTCTTAAAAACTGCGAAAAAAATTAAACTTCCTATATATATATTTTTAAAATTTAAGAAAATAAATTTTTCAATCAAATAAAAATTAAATAAAAATATATAAAATTAAATATTTCCTTTAAATATAAAAAAAGAGCGATACAAACATTTCCTTGGCGAATAACTTAATCCATACCACATTTTTACTATAAACTATTTTTTTTATTATTATTTTTCTATTTGAATTAATTTAATCCATAGCTCATTTTTACTATAAATTATTTTAATATAATTTTTTTTATTTAAATTAACTTATAACACATTTCCATTCATAATCCATAACTCATTTTTATTATAAATTATTTTATTAGTATTTTTCTGTTAAAATTTATATATATTTTTGTATTATTAAATTTTATTAGACAATAAAATTTTAAAAATGAGTACAAAAAAATTTTTTTCAGTCACTATAAATTGGAGTTTATAATTATAAGATATAATGAAATACAGGAACAATCTTGTGAATTGTAAAATTAATTTAAAACTCTCTTAAATTGGTTTTCAAATGTGCGTTGTAAAACTAGATCCTCTTATAAACTCCTTTCAAAGTATTTTATGGAGATAATTTGAAGTATTCATTGGTAAATAAATATTATTTTAACAGACTGCATATGGATAGAACGAAGTGTAAGAAAAGATGAAAATTTTAAGACCTCTTAGGTCTTTCTCTTCCACAATAATTCTCACATTCACTTTAAAACCTCTTATATATGGTTAATGCGAAGTTAGAGTAATGAATACAATTGCTTACTCAATGAACAATATTTATTCTATCCACTTTGAAATATTCTCTCTTCAATATTAACATATGCACATTTGCAACAATAGTTTCCAGTTTGAGAAAATTCTATTTAAACATGATCTTAAAATCTCCTTTATCTCATCTTTTATTAAAAACGTTGCCCTTTCACTGTCGGTTCAAGTTTGAAAAAAAGCACTTTTCCCCCCTATCTATGATATTCCCACTATGATATTATGATTCACTACAAAGAGTTAAATAATCTATCCAAAATATTCGTATAAAAATCCTTCTCATGAACTCTTTAACATTTTTGGTAAATATTTTACTACCATTTCCTTCCCATAAGCTTCATAACAGCACAATTTATTTAATAATCTTTAATGATAGTTTTCTTTATTACTACGTGTGTTATTGATAAATATGTTGAAAAGCCCACACTTCATATTATTCTCAAAGACTTCTAAATTTTCTTGAAATGTTTATACGATATGCCCTTAATTGTGGCATAGTGCCGTTTATATCTATCTACAGCAATCTCTCTAATGGTAGCTTAGCTATTAATATGTTTATTACTGATGGATATATTGGCTTGTCCACTCTACACGTCATATGTAATGTTATTTCAACTTTCCAGAAAGTGTTTGTATCATTAAGAATCTCAAGCTGGTGTTGTAGTTTTGTTTCCTAAGATATATCCAATGACTTTTTCTTCAGCAATTTTTTAATGGTAACTCATTAGTCATTAGTAAGGGATATATTAGGACATTTGTACCTTACGTTCAATATCTTATCGAACTTTTTGTAAGTGTTTTTATACACTTGTTTTATTTATACACCCATGATTTTCTTCTTCTTTTTCTTGAGTTTTACAGAAACTCCTTACAGGTTCTTTAAGTTTCTATAAGATCCCGACTTCTTTTTGTAGAAGTGCTAGTATGATTAAAAAACTATTTAGATAATTGGAAAAAAATAATATTATCGAATTTTTAATTAGTATTTATCCTTTGAAATGGAACTGTGTACGAAAAACCAATTGGTACAGGTTTGTTTTTTTTGGGAGATAAAGTCAGTTTTAAATATATAAAGCAATATATTTAAATTAAATGAAAACAATTTAGTGAAATGTTCAAAATGTCAAACTCGTGCTCCACAAAGTTAAAATTTAAGTAAAATTCCATAAAAACAAATTATAAGACCATATCCCATATCAAATTGAATTGGCTTTTTTATTAAATCTGTTTCCATACTTTGTAAAAGAGTTTTCCATACTTTAAAAGATTCAAATAAAATTTTGTAATAAATATAAACGAAAAACGCAAAACTTTTCTAATGATGTCAACTTCAAGAATTTTGTCAAACAAAAATCTTTTAATGGTATTTCAAAATCAAATTTATGTATTTTATTTTATATTTTTTCATTTCGTAGTCGTGAATTTCATTTTTATTGCAGAAAAGTTTTTAATGGTGTGCCTTGCCTTTTTATATAAGGACCACGCAGCGGCGTACCGAATCCGTTTGTATACAAAAGTACAAGGATATATTTTATGCTTGGCTCATCAATCACAGTTAATTAGTTTCATGAGTTTTATATTTAAACACCAAAAAAAAAAAATATAAACAATATATATACATATATATACTATATATATTCGCTACTATATAAATAAATCATACAATAGGAGAAGAAAAATGTTCAAAACTCTATTGATTTGATTTTGATTTTCTTTTGCTTTTAACTTTTTTACTGTTTTAATCCTTAATTTAAAAAAAAATAAATTTAATTTCATAATTATTGGCAAAGTATCTTTTTCTATTCCTCCTACGAGTACGAGTATCTCATTTGTTCATGTGGTCATTTGATACTTATATGACAGCAATTATTGTACGTGCCTCGCTTACTGATGCTGATTTCGGTCGGCACATAACGTTCTGCATAAAATATTCAATGCATTTGTTAATCAGATACATTAATTAATGCTTTTCCAGTAATGAATTGTTTTGCTTTCATTGTTTCAGCTGACGGTCTAAGCTCGGCAAAAGTGCCTGTCATGTTCCATTAATTCCGTTTATGATGAATCTCTCTTGAGCACTTACGACACATTCAATTAATTGTTCTTCTTTACTGCTTCTTGGAAAAAGTTTCATCTTAGTCGACATTTAAATTAATTAAATATTTAATTAAAGTAACTAAGTTGGTATTATGAATCATGTTTAAGTTGATTGTTGCGCCAGAAGTGCAACTCAAAGGATTAAAAGGATCACTGTCTCAATTATTATGATTAAATTCAAAATTAGTAATTCTTCTTCAATGTTCCAAGTAATGAATTATTACTCACAGGAGACGTGATACGTAGAGAAGGTACTGCTTTTTGGTTGCCAGAATTAAGTTATTAAATTTATTTTTTTTTTAGTATCAAATAAATCTAAATAGGATTAGAACAATATTAACAAAAACTTTGAATGATTTGAGAAAATTCAGGAATATACAATAGTAATAAATCATGACATGTCTTAAAATTATAAAAATAAAGAATCCCCTAATTAACTTGCGACGTGATTTAACTAAAAGTTCAAATATTTAAGTATTTGAAGTATTAAACTATGCTTAGAAGTCAGAGAGTTTATTCATCTTATCTTTATTAAACATAATCATTTAGAGGATGTTCTAGAAGAATTAGGGTTACACTCGCTTAGTAAACCAATTACCTCATTGTACCCAATCTGCCTAAACGAGGAAATGCCATAAAAAAACGTCATTAGCATTATAATATAGTCAGATACCCAAGCAACTTTTATGATATCTCCAATCTGGGATCACCAAATACAGTTTAGGTGGAAACTGCAAGAAGCTTTTTTCCGACTTGGGTATTACTTGAGTGTCAAATACAATATAATTTATAAAGAAATCAAGATTAATCAGAAAATTGTACAGAAACACTAAATCTAAAAAATGGGTTCAGAAGTCTGATACAAAGATGGATCCAAACTTAGCAATAGCTACACAAAGGTAGGCATTTGACTTATTTGTTATCGAAACCTATGTAGGCGAAAGTCTAAGAAAATTGAAAAATAGTGCATAATATATAATAATAATGGATAACAATAATCAGTGAAATGTTTTACAACCAAACGGTATTAATCCGCTTAAAATCTGTTCAAATTTTTCTGGTGTTTCTTAGTAGATTGGGTTAAAACAAACGTGATTTTGTGGTGAATCTCAAAACATAAAGGAGACAAAGACACTGTAAAACGAGGAACAAAACATCAATTAATTGAATCGAAACCTTTGCGAGAAAACGTACAATACACAACTTAGATATCGTGAAGACACCTAATTCAAAAACTCCTTAATGAACTGTACAGAAAAGGCTTACAGATTCAGCACTCCAAGGTATAAAGTATTTACTCTATTCATAGGGGTCATATCAAAATTTTTACCGGAATTTTGTTAAGCAATTTTTTGGGGCACAGTTAGGTTGGGTTGGGTATATTCACATACTTCGGAATAAACGTATTTATTCCTATCATTAACAAGATCTAGGTGTACTTTTAAATAACTATTGTTAATTATCTTCATTTTGAAACGATATTCTCCCTCCCTGCCAAATCGTTGTTGAATTTTATTAAAATTCATTTTGGTTTCAGACAATTTGGTTTCGAAGTAGAAGATTACAATAGTAACCCTAGCCACACCTTACTATTATATTTCTTTGCTAGTTTTGAAACTTTTAATATATTTCCTTCTTACTCATAAATATTTTTTTAACTTTTGATTAAATTTAATTATTTTATTATTCTTACTTCTTATTATTCTTATATTCTTCTTAAATTTTCTTGCCCGACTTAATGGCTCATCTTATGTTTTTATGATATCTTAAAATGTATCTTTAATTAAGCTATGTTTTTATGTACGTAAGTTACCGCAAGTAGAAGTAGAATTTTAAGTAGCTTAAAATTAAATTTATTAATTAATTTTCTAATTACAATTTTAGGAACATGAATATGTTGAGTGTACTTAAATACTAGAAATGTAATCAATAAAGATTATTACAACAACAATTTGTGATTAATGTGTGCTCAAAACAAGATTTCGCATACAACAAAGTACAGTCGTAGTAGAGGCACTGCGGGGGCTTCAGTTGCGCTGCTGCAAATAATAAAAAATTATTTAGGCTTCAATCCACAAAATGTGGATAAAAGATTTCATTTCAAGCTTACAAGGATAACTGCAACAACAAGAATCGTGTATCATTTTGTGTGAACAGTAGCTGTAAACTGAAGAATCGCACAAAGGACAACCGCCATAGCTGAGATACTGTCTTCCTTGTGCATCAGCGGCGGCATTAGTAGTGGTCTTCGTTTCTTTTGTATCTGTAAAATATAAATCTTTTCCATTACATTCAGAAAGCAAAAAAAATCCATTCACATACCCAACGCATTCACTGAAGTCACTCCAACTCCAGCTGCCGAATCCTGCTCAGTCACTGCCGCTGCGGTGACAAGTAGCGCCAAAAGCCCATAAATGTACGTCATCAGAAAAGTTGACATTGCGCTTTTATTAACTGAACGATTCGTAAGTTTAGTCGCAAAGACTGGTCTGCCGGCACGTCTTTAGCTTTATATCACCTTTTCAACTGGTTCAGTTGATAGATTTTTTTTACAACCCACTTTGAAGCAAAAATAAGTTGTAAAAATTTAAAACACATAAAATTTTATTGTTTTTTTTTTTATTATTTTTTATTTTTATTTTTTTTTTTTGTCAACTAATTTTGTGTCACATTTTCAAAATCTTTCTTTAATATTTCATCTTGTACATCTCAACTTTTCCAGACGTGGTACTTCGTGCACCAGAAACGCTCTTATCGCACTGTTTTGTGCCGCAGCAACTGGTTGAGAGCCGGCACTGGCACTTCGCTGCAGCGCAATGTACGAGGGGCTCGGCGTGTATCTGTGAAGTGAAGAGATACTTTTGGTTTTGTGTACGAATTACTTGAAAATGAAAGTAATTTTTTTTTTTTTTTGAGATTTTTTGAAGTAGCTTGAATTTACATTTCTTTCGAAGACAGACACCAAATTTTATTAATACTTTTATTGTCCATTTTTGTTTATTGCATATTTTTATAATTTTTTAATTATTTAATTTCTCTGTTTCTGTCGCTAATGAATAAATTAAGTTCAGTTATGCGGCTAATTAGTTGCAAGGGAAAATATTTGAACTACCAAACGACTAGGTAGGTGGCAATTAAAGAGCTTTTGTTGATACTTGTTCAGTTGTAAAAAGAAAAAATTTGGAGTCATAAAAATGTAAATAAAGTTTAATAAAAAAAATATTAATTATCAATTAAGGAGCGTCAATATCTGATAATTGATTTATCACAACAGCAACAGTAAGTTACATTGAAAGCTGCAAATAAAAAGTTATTGCTTTGGTTGAATATCTTAGCCAAAGTATATTTATTTTTTTAAAATGTTAATAAATGATTTATGGTTTCTGAGCTAAGAAGAAGATTAAAATAGAATATATTAATTTTAATAGAAAATATATTAAATTTGCAAAAATATTTTTTTATTGATTTTGAATAAATAAGACAGAATTTAAATAATTAATTTTATTAATCAAATTATAGACAATTTTAATTAATCTTATTGCGTTATCTTGGCACAGGCGACAGAAAACTGAATATACCTCATACTCAGACTTCGGATAAGACATTTTAATTTATGTTTGTTAAAAAAGAAAAATAAAACATATTTTATATAGTTTAAATAATAAAGATTTTGTTTTTTGTTTAATCTTGTACTTGAACGAGTTATTATTTTATTTGCTTTTATTGTGACTCTCCATTGAAAATGCTATAAATGATATATTAACCATGTATATATTTCGTAAGCTATGTCGCCCGGATTTTACTCGTAGTCAATAGGTTAAGGAAATATTTGGAGGAAAATAACAGTGGCACTTCCAAATATAAGCAAGTCATATAGTTAGATAAATAATAAGAAATAGGAGTGATATTTACTAACAAAAAGTTGTATAAAGTTAAAGTAATGTTTTCCAGATATGAGTTAACCACTTAAGTGCTTAAATGGTAGTTAGAAATAAGAAGGTAAGAAGGTTATGAGAAGAAATATATAACTTCCCGAAGAGTAGTTAATTGTAAAATGAGAAGAAATTAATATAATATTTTTCGTTTATGGAACACTCACTTAGATGCACGGTTGCCACTTGAAAAATTTTTTTCTGTACCAAAATTGGTTTAAAAAGGTACCATTCCTGTAAAAAAAGGTCCAAAATTTTTCTATTGTCTTTTTATAAGAAAATACAATTTATATAAAATGTACAAAAAGTATAAAACAATACAAGTTACATTTATAAAAAAAATTAATTGAAAATATCCACAATAAAGTTGGGTCGCCGAAAATGTACCATTTTTTGAACATGAGTACCAGAGTACCAAACGGAAAAAATAGTACCAATTTTGGTACTAAAGTACCATAAGTGGCAACCGTGCTTAGATGAATCTAAAACAAGAGTAATATACGTTATTCTTTAAGATAAATGAGAAGAAGTGAGAGAAATTTTGCGCACTGAATAAAAGAAATATACTTAAAATAAACTTAAAGAAAGAAATCTCAGATATATCTCAAATATATATACTTAAATAAATGTGAAAAAGACAAAATGAAAATAAAATACTATAGCAAAAAATTAGCTGCTTAGGTTAATGAACCAGAAAATCAATTGTAACATTTTCCAGATATAAATGCGTCTTCTCTTAGAAAAATGAGAAGAAATGAGAGTAATATTTTATAGGTAGAAGTCAGCCTCTAAATTGGTAGAAGTAAATGTGATATTTCTCAGATAAGGGTCAGACAATTAAGTTAATATAAAGGAAATAAAAGAAAATAAACGTATCGCACATATGACCTTACTGTCTTATGAAGAAGATGAAAATGAGAAAAACCTTGAGTAGATGAGTTAATCTCTTGAGTAAATGTAAGGATGTGAGAATGAAGTTTCACAAACATTAGTTACAATCTCAGGTAAATGAATGGAAGAAAATATGAATAACATTTTCTAGACGTGTTCTAGACAATTCGCACTAGAAGAAGGAAGACTTGTGATGCTTAATTGCATCAATGTAAATATTTCTAGTTAACTTTATGTTTAATAATATTTGTAAAATTTAAAAGAATTCGTATAACAAAGAAACGACAAGAACAAAAATTTAATTAATTTATTGAATTTTGGCATGAGCAGCTAACACAGTTTCGAGTATTGCCAAGTACTCAGCAACAGTGATCTTATGAAGTATTCAAATTTCTTTTTAACTAGTTTATAGTAATTATAGTTTATAATTTGTTTGGAATTTGTATCAGACTTAGACTTAGTATTGTACTAGACTTAGTATATTTCCACAAGTAGGCATGACTACTTTTTTGTCGTCATAAGAAGGGTAGCTTTCGGAAAAAATAATTAACTAATAATAATTAAATAAATAATAATATTTATAACAGAAAATCTCTACAATTTTATTCATGCTCAATTGTCAATGTTACTGAATAAATGGGTTTTATTGATTCAGATACATTTTTTTGATTTACGTTGATCTTCAGTGTAGTATGTGCAGCTCTAGCTGTGGCTATAACTTAATCTGCCTAATTTTGCAGATATGGAAGATCGTTGAGATGAGATAATATTGTTCCACTTTAATTTGCTTACAATATTTTTTCATTATTGTTTTTATTAAATTTTTATTATTATATTACTTTTTACCAATTACTACCAATTGAAAATTGGCAATTTAAATTTAAAAATTTTCACTTTTTATTGCCTAAACGAAAAGAGTTATTTTGAGTTGACGATGAGTAAAGTACATAATAATTCATTTACATTATTTAATATATGATTTCTCGTCTCAACTGCTATTTTTATTTAATTTGCTTATTAGCATAAAATATAACTTATTTTGTTATTTCGTTTGTATATTTTTTAAAATTTATTCAATAATAATATTAATTATTTATTTTTTAAAACAAATTTTTGTTACCAAAACGAATCGACGTAAAATGTTTGGGTTTCCTGCACAAATCGAGCAAAATTTCTTATAAAAAAATTATATATAAAGTTTGGTTAAGAAAAAAAATTTTTATTTGTTAAATTTTAATATATTTTTAAACCAAAACAAAGCAAAAACTTAGACATTTAATAAAGCCAAAAATAATGATGAATAGTATTAATCTCATCAATATTTACGACAATACATATGTAAAAGAAAAATGCATAAAATAATTTCTTTATCTCAGATTATTAATAAAACTTTTCATATATTTTACATAATTTTATTTACAGAAACAAAAAACTAACAGATTGTATAATATTTTAAAAGATATTTTAGTTTTTGCAGCATATTTTATTATAAGCTTAATATATATTATTTACTTAGATCATGATTTATTTATTTTCTCACTATTTAATTACACAATCATAGGTTTCAGTAACTAAATCCAAATATGTTATTATTGTATAAATAGAACTACAGTCAAAGCTCCTTATACGCCCAGACACTTATCTTCAGTTTAGTATGTGCTGCTCTAATAGTGTACTACTAAAACACTACTAATTCAATAGATAAGGAAGAATATAAAGGTATACCTAGTAATTTTATTCGATTGAAAAACTTATGTTCATTGAAAATTATGTACTTCAAGCAAGAGATGTTATTTTATGACACCCTGACTACTGAATGGTATACAATCATTTGTTTACCGGAAAACAAACAAGCACCGTCGGATCATTCTTCATCAAAACAATGCGAGTGCTTACACATCTCGTCTAACAACCGACCATTTGAACATTCATGGATTTTTCGACGTACAATCCTGATTTGACATGTCAACTCTTTTTCACTGTCAAATTGATATAGTTTAGTTTTCTAGTGTGTTTCAATGAATATATAATACGATATTGATTTGTAAGTAAAGAAACATCTTTTAAATAAATTATCAGGCTATGATAGTCAGGCTCTCTGAAGATTCTTCAAAGTGCCATGGTACATTCGCTCAATTGACATACTACGAGATCTTAGAATAGACCCGGTTAAGCTATATCTGAAAACTGACAGACTGCCCTACATAGCACTTTTTAATCTCAGAGCAATTGCTGGCCGTACGGATCGGTACACAGATCATTGATCAGTCATTGAATAATCACCGAATCTTATAAAGAATGCATAAATTAGTCAAAGACAACGAAGGGACTCTGTAGAAACCCCTCAGCTAATTAAGAGTAAAAGTGCCCCTATTAAACAAAAAGAAAGTGTAAATTTTTGTTAAAATATTTTAACACATAAAATGCAGTCGGCCTTACTCATCACTACATATGATCTATATTAGAGATTCGGCATTGAATGCTTATTAATCTACATCTCTAAAACTTGGTAGGAAATTAGATTAAAGCCATTTAAATATGGAAATATAATATCAAAAAATGTTATTCCCTCAGTCCAAAATTTGACAAATATAGCAGAAAACTATCTCCACCTGCTGTCAAATTTTCGAATGCTTGTTAGCTGGTTAACTGTCAATAGAGAAAAGATAATCGTGAAGAATTTGGCTAAATCATGAGAGTTTGAGTTATTAAAATGGTAACTGACAGCGGTGGAAGCTGCGGCGGTACACAAAGCCGCTTTCGCCAAATAAACAAATTACGGCGGGCGTCATGAGAAAACAAATTAATAACATTTTTAAAACATTTGGCAATAAATAAATTTATGCGAACATTGAATATTTTTCTGCCAGTTCATAGCTTAATTTGATATATTTATATACATTATTTTTTTTTTTCAAATCAACTACAAATAAGTTTGCAGCTATTTAACTATGGGTGTGTCCGTCTTTAAGCAAATTGGTTTATCTCACGTCACTTTGAGTGATTCGTGAAACTTATTCCGCTTTATAGTTTCTAATATCTCAGCTAAAGCGATTGTCTGTCAGTCTTTGAAATTATGAAGTTATGAAATTAACAGAAATTGATAAGCCCTTAAGGGTTTCACTTTATTTTGTTTTATGTAACCTTTGGTTAGGTTAATCACTTGCCACGGATTGCCTGAGTTAAACATTCAAGACTTAATTAAGTTTAACTTACAAAAATATTTTGATTTGCTCCGTCGGTTTTAATTGCACCGGCGGCAATGCTTTGTTACTTTTAATCTTTCTCTTAATAAAATTATTAACAAAAGGAACTAGTGATTAGTTATTTAGTTAGTAATAATATTCAAATAATATTATTACAAAGTTAATTACAAATACTTTGAGTGATCTATGAATGAAGATTTAATTAAATTTCAACTTAATTAATTACTTTTATAAAAAAATAATATAGTTGAATATCTTTTATCTATCGTTTTTGTTATTTAATATCTTAATATTAAGATAGTCTCCAAGAAAACGGTTTCTAAAATAATATTGGGCTTAATAAAGCTTAATGGGATCACTATGACTTGTCATTACAACCTAACTTAACCTAATAACTTTATATTCAAAACAAATGAACTGCAATAATATTTTCTTAATGAGCTTAAACAATTGCAAATTTAAATTTACTTAATATTAATGACTAAATGACTTATAAAACAATTCACAATTATTATTAATAGTATTATTAATAAAAATATTTATCTCGAACAATAAATTAATTTTTTTATAATTTTTTCTTAATTTCAATTATGCTAAACAGATATTTTCCATTTCATACATCTTCTTTCCTAGTACATATGGTGTTAACATTTTGAAGTACTAAATTAACTTTCATTTTCAATTATCTTAACATGAAGTATTTAACTTAAAACTTCAAATCGCTTTCATACGTCAAATACTTGATGTCCATTTCGTAACCCACCATAAGTATCTCAACTACGATAACCAATTAAAAACTCATAAAAACATTTTCAGTTGCCTGTATGATCTTAAATTCCCACGCGATTTGGATGAGACTTCCAAGAAACTTAACCCACATTATTTACTCGTACTTTGGTTTGGAAGTAAAAATAATGCAATGCAATTCAAAGCAAATTTTGTTATACAATAATTGTTGAATTTGTTTACTAAATACTAATAAAAAAGATACGAGATATATCACAATTTACAATTTCCTTATCGAATGAAGTAGAAAAATTTAAATTAGAATTAACTACTTGAGTTTGAGTTTAATTGCATGAAACTTTATTGGGTATAAAGGATTGCACACCTTACTAAGATTTTTTATCAGCTATTAGACTATTAGACTGTCAAAGATCTTTGAATTCAGGAACCTTACTGCCGTAAAAGATAATGTATCTACTAGTTCTAAAGTATGATTTTGAGACTTGAGATTCAAGGCTCTTACAAACCAATGTCCTTATAATAACCTGAAGCTATTGCTGTAGGTATAGTAATCATGTATGAATACAAGTATTATGTTTTAAGGCGCTTCAAATCCAGGAAGTTTACCGTAGCACCCTTAATTGCTGTTAACTTAATGAACTTGCTAGCTTTTACATATGAATCCAAGGCTTGATCGAAGCACTTACCAATCCAAGCACCCAAATTACTGCTGTTAAATTAATAAATTTGTTAGCACTTACGTATGAATCCAAGACTCTAAATACGGAAAATTGTTACTCCTTTATGTTAAGAAGTTATATATGCGAGAACTATACGCGAGTAATCACAGGGATTCGGTAAATATCGATGTGCGGATCAACTAGCTTGCATGATCGAAAAGAAATCTTATAAGAACATACTTAGACGCAGATTTTATTGCAAGCAGAATGACATAGATCTTGTTGATTTGGCTTGCCATTGAGATCAGTGGTAAAACTTTTTGAATGAGTTCTTAACCTTACACAGGTTAGAGTACCCATGATTAATGATTATAAATGTTGATAGACAGTATAAATAGATTTGAACTCAGATTAATCACTGGCTTCTTAACTGTAAATACTGCTGTATACTACCAGCTATCAAAATTAAAGACCATGACACCTGAAGATTCTGTGAAAGGTAGAGTGACTGTTCCGCCCATATCATATGCTCGTAATTGCTAGAAAATAAGTCCAATACTTTCTTTTGGCTTTTATTATACTGAATCTTAATCTGGGACCTAAAACCCAGAGATATAATACGGTTTGGTAAGAGATAAATATTTGGACTGATGTGCTGACGTCTCCAAAAACTCCTTATGTGTTTTTCGTAACCTTAAGTAGGATATTTTAAGGCTTCAAGCTACCACAAAAAAGTTGAAAAGCCCAAAAAAAGCTCAAAGAAAGCACCATAAGTGGTTATAAACTCTTACAAAATCAAAATGATCGTTAGGAAGAAAGTGTTTACATTTCCTTTCTTTTCAGCAAATGGAAAGAAAGCAATCCTTCAATAATAAACAAAAAATCATTTGTAAAGGTTCGATTTATTTCAATTAATTATACTCTGGTTAGATAAGCTTTCTTATTTTTGGACAGTTGACACAGTATATTTAAAGCTATTCGAATGCAATGCTAATGATAAATTTACGATCATGACTGCTAAGTGATACTTAATCTCCAAATTTAAAAACACTAAAATTCTCCAGATTTTTTTTATTGCTACTATCATGATCAATTTCTAAGTAATCCTAGGCGTAGTCAAGGGGACGGAAACCACAAACCTGGTTTAATGGTCTTTTGTTTTGTTTATATGAGAACTTCATTCATTGTTTGATTTCAATAACCTTTTCTCTATTTGACATAAGTAATCATGGGCGTAGTCAAGGAAACAAAAACTACATACATGATCAGATCTTAATTGATTATTCTATTTGAATAACCGTTTTCTTGCTTTATAAATTTTTGCAAACCGAAATGTTTCTAATAGCCACAGCCCCCTAATTCACTGCCTCACTACACCCATGTGAGTAATGTAATATTCAGTTCATTGAAACATTGCCATACCTCAATTAATTTTTATATGCATTTTTCATTTCTCATGTGCATTAAAGTAATTTATCTGTTACCGTCTTGACTTTGAATACTGGCCACAAACTTAAAATATCGAATTTATTAGATTTGGAAAATTTGTTATAAAGTTATACGATCGTAAAGTTGGGATTGCATTTGCATCGAATGAAGTATTTCACGTGATGTGATGTGATGTGATGTTATGAAGAAAATTGATAGAGGCGGAAATGAACATTTACGAATGACTTTCAATGGAGTAAAAAACTTCAGCAATTGAGTTGCCAGGCGACTTTCTGATTTTCCCATAATCCCGAGATTTAATGTGTTCACAATCTCAAAATAAAAGAAACAAAATTGATTGAAGTGCATTTAACCATAAACGCCAAAATTATTAACGAAGCCAAAATCAAAACACATCAAATTAAGCGATAAATGAGATACAAACAAAACGTAACAAAAGTATCTCAAAAAACACATAGACAATAGATTGGATAGCGTAGAGGAAAATAGCAGAAGAAAGGTGAATGATGAATTTAACAAGTGTTTATTGGAGTGCATACAAATTGCCCAAAAAAACAACGCCAGTGGAAATTATGATGAGCGCTTACGAATGCATTTTGGGCATTAAATGATTAAACAATTGCCAAACCAAATCGTTTGAATGAATCGTTGAACAGTTGATAAATGCAATACAATAAAAAAAATTAAAGCTTGAAATGACCTTTCGAAACTGCAACAACAATGCCCAGTATTCATACCAGAAAAGAGTTTCAAAAAAAAAAAAAAACGTGAAACGGTTGAAGCCCTCACGCACTCAAAATTTTGTATCTGAAACTGGTTCAGATACACATTTCAGGTCCACATTTGCTTGCGCGTGAGCTACGGATGCGCACGTTGAAAACTTCACATGGCTCGATTGCATTTGTGCGTATCTCAATTCATTTTAGACTACAAATATTTTTAATCTTTCCCTTTGTAGCTTATTTCCGTTAGATTACAAAACTTAACAGATAATAGCGATGAAATGCATTTCAATTTCGTTAATCTACTGCAGTTATGGTTGGGTATGTAATTTTTGTTTTTGTAAACTGTCAATTTGCTCGCATCTGCCGTTTGGTCGTCCGGACATTTCGTCCGACATTGGTAATGATGTTTGATGTTTATTCATTACAAAGCGACTGCCCTACTTATTCCGTATCTGTATACAGTATCTGCTCTCTTGTGCGTTTTGCTTTTGTTCCAATTTCACTGCTGACTTACTTAATGAAGCCACTTCCAGCTGACATCCACATTTGTGCCGTTTGGCTGCGAACTTGCGATGTCATAATACGAGTATCTTCGCAGTTTACAAAACAATTGCGGCTAATAATTGTGTTATCTGCAGTCGAGGCATGTGTTGTTTTGTTCGGTTTTTTACTACAAATTATTTCGATTAGAAAACGCGGGCTTGGCTAACTGCCTGTATCGCCGACCTATCTGTGTTTATTGTTTTGCTGGTATGTTTTGTAGCTTCAAATATTTGGCCACTCATTGTCAGCACTGACAGACATCTGCCACTACGGAACCTAATGCTCGATTATGATGTAAGAGTTGGTGATTTGCAGTTATGTGCTCGGAATAGTAAATATTTATTTGTCATAGTTTTTAATATGGGAACAAAAACAAAAATCAATAATAGGAAATGTAAATTGAATTAATGATATTATTAGTTTTACCAAATTGACCATTTGTAAGCAATTACAATACTTCTAATGTGAATCTGTAAATAGGAAGATATGTGTTATAACTATTTTAGTAGTGGATTTTCCAAGGAAAAGTTATCACATCCCATGAATTTTATTTAATTTTATTGAATTTTATTTTATTGAATCTATACACTTTGAAGGATAACATTAGATTAAATGCAGTTAAATTCAAATATGACAAAGAAGTATTGTCAGTATTGAAATGCATCTAGATACGAGTATCTAAATACCATGAAGTATCTTTATGCAAAAACTTCTTTAAAACAGTTAATGTATCTGTATATAGCTAAATTTAGTCTTAAGAGACTGTATCGGTATTTAGATAGAAGAAAAACGTGTCTATAACCACACTGGTAGTAATGAATTACAACAACAATATTGTATTTTTTTAAATAAATAAATTTTTTATGTTAATAAAATTTCATTTGTTTTATTGTATATACATCTCGTGTTCATTTTTGACTGCAATTATCAAAAGCGAAACTTGAACCAATACTACAATTTAGGATTATCTATCACCCTTTGGGACACCTTTACATTTGCCTGGAAGAGAGAAGTTACACTAACCATTGAAATCTTCATGTATTATTCTTGCTAAATCATTTAGTTTTCCAAATAAAATTAAGAAGATCCGATATCTAATTGTGAAATCTCTAACAGGCCAGTGAAAAGACGGTATCCAAAACAGTAAAGTCGCTGAAGATCTGTAATTTTGAGCAAACACTTACAAAATGATTGATGGACTCTACACTCTTAACTACATCACTAACCATTCATCTTAAGAATTTACATTCTTAAGTACCAATAAATGACTTAAAGCTTAACCCATACGTTATGAGATATTCTAAAACGTTTTAGATATTGATTATTTTTTCTGTCCCATCGCTACTTACAAGTTCTTATGCTATTGTATGCAATCACTTTTCACCATCTAGGTTTCATAACCAAAGATGAAAAATGTTTTGCATTAGACTTTGTTTGTGTGAAATTTTTCTTTCCAAGAGAGCTGACTGTCAAATTTTCTCTTTGATTATAGGTTTGCTTTTAAGTACATCGAGGGAATCTCTGAAATCTGATTGCAGCCCAACCAATGTGGTAAACAAATTGTAGATTTTTATTGTGTTCAGATATATTCTTTCTTGACTTATGTGGTCCAAGCAAAACAATCCATTTCTCTCCAAGCTTAAATTTATGGGAAGTATTTCGTTTCTCTCCAAGCATTCGTTTGTGGGAAGCATTGCTCTATTTGCCACCTAGAGAACAGTCTTTTTAGATCATAGACTATGTAATGGCTAACATAAGGAGCCTAGGTTAGGTTAAGTTATAGTAACTGCATTGTACATCAAAGCTTACTTTAGCACAATTAATGATCCTTGTCATACGATAGCTTTTTCACCCTCCATTCCGCAGTCCTAAAACCTTACTTTACTCTCTCCAAGCTTAAATTTATGTGAAATATTTCCTTTCTATCCAACCAATCGTTTGTGGGAAGCATTGTTCCACTTGCCACCTAGAGAGAAGTCTTTTTAGATCATAGACTATGTAATGGCTAACCTAAGAAGCCTAGGTTAGGTTAAGTTATAGTAACTACATTGTACATCAAAGCTTACTTTAGCACAATTAATGACCCTTGTCATACCATAGCTTATTCACCCTCCATTCCCCAGTCCTAAAAGCTTACTTTAAAAGTAAAAATACCAAATATCAAGTACACTAACGACATTCCTTTGAAATGGCACGATTTTTATCTTCAAGTAAAAGGAATTCAGCCTGCGAAGTCTTTAAGGTCATGTTCTTAATTGTAAGGTATGACAGGTCTATTATGAGAGTTAGAAAAAGAACTCAAAAAATTTTAAGTATTGTTCTAGCCAATAATTGGTACTGAGACATAAATTTGAGAGCAGTTTTCTCATAATCTGCATATTCAAAAATTCTTTGAATTTTTCATATATTGTGACCTGTCAGCACCGACACCATACTATTGAAATTGTTTCATTTTAGTTGAACCAGCTGACTAGTACGAGTTTTATTCTATTTGGATCACTTGAGTCTTATAATCTGACAGGAATGATCATCTACCTAGGGTTTTAGTGCCAATCCTAGACATTTATGTTTAATTGCCAGTTTAGTCATTGTTTTTTTCAATAAAAAATATATATCTTTTCATATACTATAGTGTCCAATTCCGTTCAAAAGCGTCATTTAATGTGGTCATAAACAAAAATTTTAATAAAAATATTGAAATAATAATTTTTTGAAACTAAACGTGTAAATACAAAACTATCAAAAGTGTTTCCTAGTATTGCAATTGCCTGGCCTCAGAGCAAAAATGTATCTTAAACTTAGGCAGTAACACGAACTATTACACAATAGTCGGAGTGACTATAGTATGTGCATTTCCATTTGTCTACGCATAAATTAAGAGACCATAAATGCTTTCAGACATTTTCAGATGTTTGATCACGCAATAATCCGTTCACGTTTTATTCAAGAAATTCCTTATACATAAAACTGTGTTAAGCCCGAGATTTATGATTTATTACCCATTTTGGGCAATAAATTAGCATTTTAATTGACAAAAAATGTTAAGAAAATGCGTTCAAATCCCGAAAATATAATTAAGTAACTGTGACAATTGCCTTTAAAAGTATATTTTAAGCAAAATATGTAAGTTAAAGATGTCACTTTCTCCCCTCCAAAACACTCCAGTAGAGTCGGAATAAAATAAAAACAACAATAACAATAACAATAAAAATAAAAATAAAAAACAAAAACAAGTTAAAAACGTGCAAAGAAATTAGCACGTCCGAAAATATTTTTTGTGTGAAAAAAAAAAAAATAAAACGAAAATTGATAGGAATTTATGGGTTTTTATATATGCGACAAAATTGATGGAGTCGATGTATTTAAAATATTTCAAGAGTCCATAAAACGCGTTAAAATTGTAAATACAAAATAAAAATCCAAGCGAACAGAAACGAAACAAGGCACTCATGCGTCTCTGTTGGAAACCGAACTGAGGAATTCGATGTTCTCATCTTTTTAACTCAGTCACGCAGCTTTTTTGTGGAATGCAAAAAATGGAAAAATCGCACACGAGGAATGCGTAACATTTCACTTCGAATCTTCTCTGCCATACCATCGAACCCCACCCAAAATGACTTTTCGAAATTGAGCCAAAGAGGATGTAAAATTTATCGTTTTTTTCGTTTTAATATAATAAATAAATTCTTTTTAAGGTTATTGTGTTTTTTGATTACTGCAGTCTGTAATTGTGGGTGTGACAATGGATGTGACTTACAGTGCACTTGTAGATGATGCATCAGCTTTATAGTGTCACAAGTAAATATGTCACCTACTGATCCTACTGAGAAACGATGTCTCTTAATAATAAGTTAATTGCTAATTGAACGTTCTTTTATTAAGAATTCAAAATCAATAAAAAATCTTTTATGTTAACAACTGAACCGAACAAAAGCCATGCAACCTTTTGAATGAAGACGACAATGTCTCACGGTAAAAAATTCATAATATCAAATGAAGATAGAAGAGCAGGATTATTATGCTCCCCTTGCCGAAAATTGACACCGAACAAATAAAAAAAGAGTGACTAAGGATTTCATACCCTATCAGATAGAGATGGTATTACTACAGTTCAGATAGACCTATCTTGTTGCACCTTATGGATATGGATTAGAACATTCATTTATCATTGAAGACAACTAAAATATGCACAAAGAGAGTGTCTTTCAGACAGGGAAGACATTCTGTCTTTTTAACTGGAGCAAAGTTGGTTCCCCTTTAGTTATGGATTATAATCTTCCCTACGTCAGGTACACCTGTCATTGAAGTTGAAAAAAATTACCGGATGAACATAAAAAGTGTGCCAAAGGGTCTCATCGCCTTTTTGATAGAAACGATATTATGTCACCTCAGATAGTCCTATCTTGGGTTCTCCTCGGTTATGAGTTAGAATATTTCCGACGTCAGACAAAGATGACATTCTGTCACCTCAAATGAACCTATCTTCTTCTCCCTTCAGAATATGGCTTGAAACAATATTAAGGGGGTTCACCCCCTTAGTAGACCCTTAAATTATTTCACTCTTGTTGCACTGGAGATAATTTTAAATTTAATTTAAAATTTTTATATTTTTACCAAAATATATTTTTAATGACAATATATATATATACTTTTTTTTTTTTGTTATTTTCAATTAACTTTCACTGATACGTAGTTTTAAATAAACAAATGAATAATTGAGTGAATGCGCGTATATGAGCAAATGAATAAATGAACGGAACGGAATGAAAGCATGGGCAAGCGAGCAAGTGAATGAATGAATAATGCCCGGCCATACTGGATGATGTATGCAAAGTACCTCGCGCCGCTCGTATTTGTTACAGGCTTAATGCTTTTAAGCTGTTAAGTGGAAAATAACCTTTTCGATATGATTAAATTGTGGCTTTTAATGCAAAATACATGGTGCGCATGCATTCATGTATGTTTTCATATATATTTTTCTACATAAATAGGTATAAAAATAATTTTAAGGTACTTGTGTCTTGTATCTTGTATCTTGTATCTTTTATTTGTTTGCACTGTTACAGTGGCTGAACGCTGCGCTGCAAGTGATTTTTAGCGCCATTGGGTGTGCGTTTGCCAGCTTTGGGCTTCAATACAAAAAATGCTTTATTATTATTATTACAGTAAACAAAAGCAATCAAACTTATATGTTGCATTAATGAAATTTCTTCATTTATTATTGAATTTTTACATTTTGATTGAATCTATTGTTTCGAAATATTTTTGCAATTAATCAAGTTGCACTTTTTCACTTTTGCTTGAATGTTTGATAAAAGCCGAAAAATCTTTTTAATTAATTTAATCTTTTTTATTACTATTTTTTTCATTAAATCCACTTTTTTCAATTGACTGAGAAAGCTAATAAAAAAAAATTGAATTCGGTTAGTAATTATGGCTTGCTTTTATAACCAATGTGTATACTAATGAAGATGTGGTCATACGCTGCATTGTTTAAACTAGAGAAAGCCCTAGCATATCATCTCTTCCATGGAAAAGGAATCTGTTAAAGACGCATTAATTTTATAAATTTTTGTTTCTATTTTTATATGCATAGATTTTTTCAATCAGTCCAAAATAATCAAAATGAAAAACGACGTTAGAAGTTAGAAGTGCATAGTGTTGTGTGACGTCATCATTTGTGCCAATTTATGTCAAACCCACAAATAGCAAGAAATATAAAAAATATAGAGAAGCAAGTGCATTTCTGTAGCAGTGCAAGTGATTCAACAACAATCCTTAGCTACTTTATTCCATACGATTGAACTGTTGAAAAATAATGCTTCCATATGCTTAAGTCAAGCTAGGAACAAACCTCCACGATGGTATAACGTTTCGGTTTCGATATATCTTTTTCAGGAGCAACAATCTCTTCTTGAACTTTCAATGGAATCGGTTAAACTTGGATCCATGTCATTCTATAGATCAGTATTCTATGAGAACAGGATTGAAAACCATACTCTTTAAACGTATAGCCTCTGCGTACTGTGAATGACTGTATGTTTAATATAAATGTTAATGGGTACCAATTGAAGTACAACGTAAGTGAATCTAGTTGCTCATATGCATACTAATGTTCGCAGTCACATTAAACTTTGTATAATGAACGAGATCCACATTACTAGACACGCATGGAATATAAATATCTAAGGTGTCCTATCGTCATTGACTTTAAAACGCTTTAGACCTTAAGTCTCTGCTATCTTAAGATGAATGCTCGTTTAGTATAAATATCACCAGATAATAATTGAAGTGTAATATAACGAATAGTAGGTGTGACCTCATTATACCAGTTGGTGATATGCATACTAATCTTTGCTGGGTGGTATGCTTGTGAATAATATACTGTTCACTCATTGAAGATCATTATATTGGAGATACATCCGTTAAAATTTGTTTAATTAGAATATATTTGGAATAGAATATAATAAATTTGCTTGCCTGAGTAGAAAATAATGGCTTCTGAATATATGAATATATGACAAAGTCGTACTTTAAAGACAAGTCTTATTTCCATTCACTAGCTCAAGACTTGTAGTTCTATGAGTTTTCTTAGTCCTAAACTAGTGAAATTTTTTTTGTTATTGTAAATTAAAAATATTGTTTATTCAAAATCTCTTTAAAGTTAAACAACTTTATTAAATAAGTCAAATAATAAATTTAATTAAAGTATAAAATTATTTTGATGCTATTAGATGATTTCGTGTGCATATTTTCTTTGAATTTAAGTGCAAATATAGACCCTACATTGCTTAATTAAGTTATAATGAATTCCGAATTCATTGCACATTTTAACTTAAAACATTTAAATATTTGTTAATAATACTTAGTATTTATTTATGCAGGTTATGGAGGGTATGGAGGCTAATGTGTGTAGCCATCCAAGCAATACTGGAAATTAAAATATTTAACTTCAAACAGTGGAACAGAAATTGCGAATGCAGATGTGAATATTGCGGAAATTTCAGGGAAAGTACAAATACAGGGTGTGAGCATATACACAGCATGTATGTGCTATTTAATAAGTTTTGTTATTATTGTATTTATGTAATAAACATGTTGGCACAAGTAAACTAGCAAATAAACAAGCCAAAACTCATAAAAACCCTTTAAGCAATTTTTATATTTGCTTAAATTTCAACGCATTTTGCATTGGCTTTTGCTCTTGCATTGGATATTTTGATAGTTCATATTTTCATTTATATAAAAATTTGTGTATGTGTATTTATATTAATAAGTAAATAATACAAAAGTCAATTCAAATAAAATCCAGTGCAAATGAAATTAAATTGCATAATATTTTATGGTTTTATGCAATCAACTTCCTGCCAGGCAATTTAATAAATTCCCAATATTGGCAATTGAGAATTTTTATCAATTTTATACAAACAATAATAAATAATAATTACATTACATATTTAAGCAATTATATTAAATCGTATTAATCCATATAAATGTTTGATCTCTTGCAATAAAATTGAATGCCTCTAAAATGGATTAAAAATTTAAATGAAGCGCCGTCTTTTTTTATTTCTAAGCCAAAGACTTCAAACTATTCACCTTAGACTGCAAACCATATACAATAGACTTCAAACTTAGACTTACTTATTCATTTTGTTAGATTTTACAAACATGTATTCTCCTTGACTGCATCCAAACGCCTTCGCCAGTCAACCCGGTCAGTGGATAACGTGGTAGCCGCTAAAACATTTTTCAGCTGGTTCTTTCACCGGAGATCTGCTCCATATTCTATCAACGGATATTGAACCGAAAATCATTATATACAGAGCATTTCTATCCATTTGTATGAGATGACCAAGCCATCAAATAAACTGAAGTTTAGTGCGATTAACTATATTAATTGGATAGTCTAGTCTATAACTAGACTATTCTGAAAGACTATTCTAAAGGACTAGTCTAAAACAAAACAATTTTTTTTATCAATCATTATATTATAGAAGAACATACTTTTGTTAAAAAGCGCAGACTTAAGTATTCTATCTATTAACTTTAGAGGTGAATATAACCTGCGACATCACTTAAATAAGTTGAAGCACTTCGACACTGATATCTATTGTTTTTGTGAAATGGGCATCAAAAGCTCAAAGTAGACCCACTGGGACTGTCCAACTCTCAGCAGAGAAAGGCTTCATATAGTTTATACAAACTCTAAACTGTGCTAAAATTTATTTGCTTATCCAAGAAACCCACTTATAACAACCCAATATCTCTGAACTCACTCTGTTTAAGGGAAGTCGTATCTTCAACATTCATCACACGTCAATGACCTTTAATACCATCTCTGGAAGATGATAATAAGGTAGGTATGTAGATTGAAATGCCGGCCTTGTTTCCATAAAACCCACTTAAGCTCAAAGAATTGTGGTACCACAGGAATAGCATTGGTACGTACATATATTGAATTCAGTATACAACCAACGCCGAAAAAAGTGACGACTCCTGCATTAAGTAAAGGAAAACCAACCTGACAGTTCTATAAATTTGGATAGGTCCCTAATATTACAGGATGACAGCTCAATCAAAAAAAAAGACTTCAAAAATTTTTCATCTTCTCCTAGGTAAAGAAGAGCACTGACACATGAGATGGAGCACGGTCTCCTCCTCAGCTACAGTTTCGACAAAAGTCATTGTAGGATAGACCCAGTCTCATAGCATGCCTTCCTATTTCGCAGTGGCCCATTAACCAAGATACCGTGTTGCTGAGCAGGTTAAGATGATAATAAACAAGATCATGAATCTAAAAGTTAATCAATGGTGATATCTTTTGGGACCAAAAAATCCTTTTTATTTTATTTGTTGTTTTATTGAATATAAAATTATTCGCATCAATTGCAGAGAAAATCGAACCGTACTATGATTATGATGTTCTGTTCACCACCAATAAGTGAAAGCTTCACAAACCCCATAAATAGTCTCTAAAAAATTAATATTCATTAATTAATATTTATTTGCAATATTGTTAAAAAGTACAAATCGACTATATTCCTCAATTGCACTGCCATAGAATGGAAGTATAATTGATATTGTAATTGCAATTTGTTCTGGTTATAAATCTGGTTCCACCTATCAATTTAAGCATATGTTACTGACCTACCTAGCAGTGCTTTTTATTGTAAAAACGAGTACTCGTACTGAGAACTTCAGTGCAACTCCTTCGCCCGCATCTGTCAAAACTGTCAACATGAAATTCATTTGTTATTTATTGTGCTCCTCTGATTTATGTATTCTATATATTCACTATCTATTTTTTCTGTGTGCTGTTTAAGCGATGTACCATATCTATGCATTTAAACTACGGGTATTTGGAATGCAGTTAGTGATTTGTCAGTTATGTCAGTTTGTTTGTCGCGCCACATTAACGACAGTTTGCAGTCATAGTCCGCTTTTGATTTTTTAATGTAAATATGTTTCACATCCCCCCTGGTCTTTCAATTTCACTATTTGTCACATTTTTAAGCATGTGCTCTTCTGCAATGACCCTGTGATTTATTCATGTCACATACAAACATAAATAGTCGTAAATAAAATGATTATTTAATCATTGCCGTAATTCAGATTTCAATTATTTTGTATCTCAAACACATTTCCGTTTTTTATTTCCATTTTTATCTGTTTACTTAGTCGTCTCTAATGTCAGCCAGTATTCATTAACGTAATCTTGATAATTAATTCAAGCGGTTGAAAACTATTTTGAACTTGTGACACACTTTTGTGAAGAGAAAGATACTGTATCTGATGCTAACCTAAGTCAATAGTCACTTGACACACATAAAACCGCAAATATTATATGAACAGATAAGAGTGAGGAACTTGAATATATTAATTACATTATAGGTTCACTTATGTAAAATTACGGAAATTTCAGTTTTTATTTACTTTACTTTAAGCCATTCATATTATGAATAAGTAATAATAATTTTATTGACATTGACGCTAAACAAACCTAAAACACAGTTAAAATGTTGAAATTAAAAAGTGAATCTTTGATGACTTTACTTTTTTTGCTGTACATTCATTAACAAGTAGTAAAAATAACCCTCCCTTGAGATATATCTAGTTTGATTTAATTCCATCTAACGCATTTGTCCTTATAACAGTTTGCCATACGCATTCAAGCAAAGGTTTGATAAGAAAGAGAGTTGAAGAGGTTGAAAGATTTTAACCATTTTCTCTCTCTCTCTCTCTCTCTATTTATTAGCTTAAAGTGAAGCTAGTGAAAGCAATCTATATCCCACAGCAATAATGATTCTTTTAATGAATCACGTATATGTCGAAAGCATATGTGAATATCTCCTAAAATCTCTGAATAATATTAAAAAGTCTTTGAATAAAATGTTGAAAAATCTCCAAGCATCCATCTCTCTGAATAAACGATAATATTTCTATTCAACTATTGAAAAAGCTCCAACAATCGATGGCTGAATAAACCCAAATATTTTTATTCAACTGTGAGAGAATGTTTACGCATTGAATCTCTGAATAAACCCTAATATTTCTATTGAACTATTGAAAGAACACTCATCGATCTCTGAATTGGAAGAACTTCAATTATCAATAGACCCAAGCATCCATCTCTCTGAATAAACGATAATATTTCTATTCAACTATTGAAAAAGCTCCAACAATCGATGGCTGAATAAACCCAAATATTTTTATTCAACTGTGAGAGAATGTTTACGCATTGAATCTCTGAATAAACCCTAATATTTCTATTGAACTATTGAAAGAACACTCATCGATCTCTGAATTGGAAGAACTTCAATTATCAATAGACCCTGATTTTTCTATTATACTGTTTAAAAATGTTTTACCAATGATTTTTGAGTGAACCCTGATAGTTTTAATTAATTGTTGGAAAGTAACTAATTATCAAACTATGATTTAGCTATTAGGTTGTAAAAAATAATAAATAATATAAATATAAATAAAGAAATAATGGCCGAAATATAGTCTAAATTTTGGTTTGATTGTATTTATCAATCTGATAATTAAATCGCTATGACTTACTATATTAATGATATAACAATGATTATTCTCCAAATTCAACAAAATCCAATTTTCTAATTTCATTCTATAGATCCTTTTATTAGTCATTATAAAACCTTATTTTGCTATTTTCTACTTCTCAAATATAATCAGTAAAGTTTACAGGATATTTATCCTAGAAGCCTTACCTATCTAGCAATTTATTCACTTCTAAAGAATCAATTTATTGATTCTCCCTCGTAATTCATTGTTTTTGGTATGTTTAGTTAAAGACAGAGAAAGTGTTATCTCTTTAATATCTTTTAAGTCTTAGTGCAATTGGGTTACTTATAGTGTTTAAGGGATCCTGGTTTCCACCTGCAACTTTACTTTCGGAGTCGTTCTTTATGCTATACTCCAGAAACCTTGCCAACGGCTAAAAATGCAAAATAATTAATGCAGATTATAGCATACGTAAATCAGAATCCAGTAGTAATTCCTTCCTCGTAATTCACTGTTATTTATTTATTAGACGAGAGAGTAGGTCCTATCTCTTAAATATTTTCTAGTGCAGTTCATCTATTTATGACACATAATCAACGCGAATGCTTGGTCCTGGTCGGAAAATTTCCTTTTTCTCTTAGGTCTTCGTGCCATACTCCGAAAATCGTATCTAAAATCAACTAATTTACTTTTATAAATCGAGTTCTACATTTGTATTGAATTCTTTTAGAATGTGGCGTGGAAGATAAAAATAACACTTAATTTCCAAAGCTGTTCGATTATGAATGCAACATAATCACTAAAGGAACATTATTGTAGTCCAAATTCTTACTGTTTAAGTTGATGATTCGCATCACATCCCGAAAACTATGTCAACTAGTGAAAATACAATAAACCAAAACGGTGAACTGCTTGAAACACCGATGGGTGTTTGTGGAATAGGAGAACATACGACATCTCTAAGAACTCTGAAACATTTCGACTTATCCACATAATACTGACATAAAAAAGGTATTATGGTAAGTAACAAACACTGCTACAATGTTTAAATTTTCGCTGTAGACACAAATCTTCATTTAAGTATATGGAATCTTTCATTAATATTACATTATGACATTATGAGGTTTTTTGTTATAATGCGGAGATTTGGGGTTTATGGGTCTTTCAAATTATTATAAGTTAGCTTAGTAAGTGAATCAAAATTTAAAGTACTGCATGTGTAAAAAATTTGTATTAGACTAATTCCGGAAAGCTACCAGTGTTCCCCATGTGCTTCTCAAATACTAAAATATTACGCAAAACGGTTTTAAAACTTATAATATAAAAAACACAAAATTTATGAATATTAATAAAAACCAGAATAAAATTATTATTTTCAAAACTAATGTTGTTTACATTAAATACTTTCGCACTTCAAATTTTTCAGTTTATTTCACAAATTTAATATTTCTTAATAATTTTTATATAAAAACTATTTTTGTTATTTTTACTATCGATGTTGTTTTTATGTTTGAGAATTGGCATACGTACTTTGTCTAATCAACTTTCAAAACTATTTCAACAAAATTCATTAGCACAAAACTCAGCAATTCCATGCCGTTTTATAACTCAAAGATACTCAGACAATAGCAAAAACTGTTATTAGAAACTTCTGTATTTTGGTAGTAAAAAGTTTCTCAACTTTGCATTTAAACTGTTGGGAATTCAAAACATTCGGTATACAATAGGTTCGGAACGGCTAAAACAAAACTACAATCATCTTTTTGCAACTGGAGTCGAAATTCGTTCATTTGATCAAAATCTCAAGTGATTTCCTTTGAAGCAGTTTTGCAATAGTTCGAGCTGTTAAATGTAATTATATTTTTTCCCATATTATCTTTAAAGCATTAAGTAGTTCTTAACATTTTTAAATTATATAATAGCAAAAAATAAAATTTAGTAATAGAATAATACATTTATAAATAGATTACTTTAATAATATTTAATTAATCAATAATTTAAAGTTTAAATAAGTTGCCAGAACAAGACTACCTGTAACAAGAGAAAACAAATTTGACCATCGAAGAGAAAAACCCGTTCTAGAAGTGGGGAACTAAATAACGAGTAAAATCGATTTTAATATATTATACATAAAGACTTGAGTGAACAAACTTAGCCATCTAAAGGAAAAAACCTCTGCTGAAAATAGAAAACCAAGTAACTTGGGAAGGTCTATAGGTTATAATAGGTTATAACATTTTATAAATTATAATATAATTCTTCAGAGCTACTTCAATTTTCAACTGTTGGTTTTTACAGGTTTTGCCGAAAAGAAAAGGAAAACATGCATATGGACTAGAATTTCTAATGAACGGATTTAGCTAATTTTGCCAACAGAAGGAGGAAAGTACTGGGGCTCTCACCTATTGTGCAGATGTCCACTCTATGTCAATTGCTGAAATAACAATGAATGTAAAACAGTGAACTGTTTAAAACACGTGCTGTAATAACGTATGACGTCCTAAGAACTTCGAAATATTTTGATTTATTTACACAACATTGACATAAAAAGGATATAAAGCAACGAGCTCTGTTACGATTCCTTTCTTTAGCTGGAGTTACAAATCTTCTACCAAAACTTTATGTAGTATACGTTACCTTACACTAATAGTAAATCTTTTTTATAACCACAAACAAATTTAATTCTCAGCAAGACTTTCTCTCTCTACTCTTTATTACTCAAGCGATAAAAACCATTTAATAAAAATCATTTATTATAGTCAAGTGAAGATTAAGTTAAAGAAAATCATATACACTATAAACGGTATAAATTTAAAATAGCTGAAAGCTGTACTGCCATTAAAGTATCTTCGTTAATTTCAGTCCATCAATTCATTAGCCTACGAAAATACTATTACTATTAGACGAAGACGACAAAATTTGCACTTAATGGCAAAGTAACACTTGTCCCAAATTGTTAATTCCTTTCGAACATGACAAAAAATGCACAGCCCAAAGCAAAATCAAACAAAAACAAAATTAAAAGAGAACTAACATCAACACATAAAAGCCCTTAGAAGTTTTCCAAATGCACTTAACCACAGACAGAAACTCCACTCAGTTCTGCACATCGAATCCAAAACATATCTACACCTCAATCCGTAACGGCCGACTTACAAATGCTACCCAAAACACTCCGTCAATTGCAGTCAAACAAATTCATCTCAATTTGTCATGACAGCAACTTTCAGCTGTCGTTTTCATTAAGTCTCTAGTAACTTTATTTGGTTCCTCTGCCCCGGACGACGCCTTCTGATTCAGCGATCACACAGCGTTTTGGCAAACATTGATGAAATGCCTCACATAACTTCTTACGAACGCTTAAACAGATGTGAGAACGAATGAATTAAATGTCATTAAGTTTGCAATTTCCATTATTAAGAGCTTTTGCCAACACCAAAAGCTGCAACATCATTACCAAACCAACAAAGATGACAACAGTTGCTGGTGGAAAAAATTCACCAACAAGCAACACTTTTTCGCACTTATAGCAACCATGCAACACACACAATATGCAGAAGCTGAGCCAAGCAAACAATATTTTGTGCATACAATAAAAAAATCAACAGCAACAATGGAAACAACAACAATGCAATAGGATGCGGAAAGGACACTCTTATTCGGTGCATTTTAGTGCAAGCGAAACTGCAATTTGGTTGCATTTTTTACACTGAAATTACGCTACAGCGAATTCCAATTACAGCGGTAGCAGCAACAGCAATAGCAACATGCAATAATAGCCATCAACAACATTCGCGACTCGAAAGTATATCTGTTGCTGCAGCTGCTGTTATTGTTGTTGTTATGTGTGTAGTCGGTGCTGTTAGGCGTATGTCATAGATTGTTGAAAGGCAAGTAGAAGTTTATGGTACACTCGTCTGTGACAATGAACGAGAGCAAAGGATTTTTGTTGCCGGTCTCCGTAATAACGCACATCCATAAAGTTTACTCTATATTGGTCAATCAGTCTATATGTCTCCCGTATATTCAGCCATCACATATCGGATCACATATTTTAGCGTTGACGTATAATTTGGTTTTCGATTTTTCGGGCATTTTACGTTGCAGATAATAACGTTTCCGACCGCTGATTTACACATTGCTGCACACCGCACGCACGCATTCATACATATGCAAATGCGCATCTTAAGCCAATAGAAATGCAAATTGGGACTCATCTGCGCCTATGCCTATGGTGAGGCCTCTGTCAATGCTGGTGCCAATGCCTGCACAATCATATGCAAATGACGATACACCCAGTACTTACCGTACATTCACAGAGAACTTTTTTAATTGAATTTTGCGTAGCTTTCGGTAAATGCTGCGTGTGACTTATGCGACTTGCATGCAAAAATCTAAAGATGCAGGCGGTGGTCACATAACATATGAAACCTCTCCCTCCCTCCAGTCTTATGGTTTGAAACCAAAATTAATGAATTGTGACAAAATGCTGCCATAGAAAGTGCATATTACACATATTACAGAAAGTGCTGTGAAGATATCTTTTATGAACTCACTTACAAGCACCACTTATATACACTTATAATTTATTTAATAGTCAATCATTTTTAAGGTAAATTTCGCTATGCAAATTAAGTCAATGATACTGGCTTAGGTTTATCTTTATGCACTGCAAGTCTGCGGAGCTTAAAATTAGGTACTTTCATTAAAATTTAAAATCCGCGATTTATTTACACTTGTAAATATATTTTCGTCTTCCAGGTGTGCAAATATCTTATTCAACACCTCATAGACTACATTTTATTTATTCTGTGCTATTGCTTTTTGCAAATGTAAATTAGCATTGAGTCAATCAAGGAAATATTTGTCAATATTTGTATCTTTCCCCATTTCAAAGTAATAAATATAAACGGAAGTCGACAAGTCAACGATAACTTTCGTTAATATGATTACTTAAGGTGCACCTCTCATGGCTACACTCAAAAACACATAAAAAACTTTAATTAAAATAGTAATAAATATATAAAGTTTATAGCAACTTTATAGTAACTAATCTGCACATATATACAGTATACATATATAACGTATATAAACAAAGATGAGCTCCAATTTTCGTTTCTCTTAATTTAATATCATGTTTTCACTGCTCCTAAAACATCTAATGTTAATGACATTAAGATTTGGTGGTTTTTATTGGTATAAGCTACCAATGGAATTTTATATTTTTATAATTTTTAAAAAAATATTTATGTAAAATATAAAATACCATATGTAAATTACATTTTACATATGACAAATATATCAAATTTTGGCAATTCTCTTATGGGAAATTTATTTTAAGGGTTACATTTCAAATTTTTTGTCTTAAATCAGTTAATTTATTTATAATGAGCTCATTTACATGAAAGCTCTTTGTTTGGCATATTATTCTCATTAGCCTCCTTAATGAACAAATCTGCCTAAATGAGACAAATAGAAACATGTTATAGAGATGACATGCACATATGTATGTATGTATTAACAGTCGAAACATTTTTATTTTATTTTTTTTTAAATATATATAAAGATAGGTATATATAAATATTCGTCATACGTTTTGAGTAGATCCAAAAATAAGTACCACAAATTTTTTACAGATTCGATTGTGTTGTAAAGTTATAATTAAGAGTATCTAGTTGGCAAAAAGTGTTGTGATGATATTCTCAATAGCTGTAAGAAGCCAAAATAAAAAGAATTTATCACACAGAAGTTGACTGCCTGGACTTACTACTGAAAATAGAAAGATCCAACAATTAAGAAATAATAGCAAACAGACTTGCTTGAGTTGAGACCAGTAAAAAAACATTGCACATATACCTATGTCATGTATGGAATTATATTTTGATTATGTATAAAATTAATTAAATGAATTTAACAGAAATTTTAAAGGTTTTAATACCTACACTGATTATGTATCCCACATATAGTATTTAGGGATGATGTTCGCTATAGCTAGATTAGATTAGATTGAAGGAAGGACTACTGCACAACGCAACTACATTCTTGAGAATTATTGTGACACACCCATTTTAATTCTCTTGACAGTTGATAATTGCCGAAATCTTAGTCCAGCAAGACTATCACAGTGACACAGAATATGTTCTGTTGTTTCCTCTTCTTCGTGACAAAATCTGCAACTCGATGCTTCTTATTTCCGCAATATCCTATGAGAAACCCTGTGACAAACCGAATGCTTTTCCTGTTCAGCATTAGCAGCTCCCTGGTCCTGGCTTTTAAGCAATTTGGCATGAATTCTTTAGCTTGTCCGCAGGCAGTTGCGTTATCCCAATCAGTCTGAGCTGCTCCAGTCATTCAGTAATTTTGAGTTTAAAGAAGTTCAAAGAATGTCTTCGCCCAATAAAGTATGAGGCCAAGAAAAAATAATAAACTTTAATATTTGAGGCATTATAATGTTTATTAAACTCTTTAAAATTTCTCAGACATTTTTTTATTATTATTAGATTGAGAGATTAAGACTACAAAATCAATTATGTCTTCTTTATGGATTTAGAGTATTTTTCTAAGTTTAGGTTACTCCATAAATTGGAGTAATAAATCCAAGTTATAGAGTTATATTTTTTTTGAACCGACATGCGATGCCCACCTACGTACTTCTCTCATTTATGCATGAGATTTCTTTATATACCATAATACTGATAAGAAGTTCGGCTTTTTTTAATATATCTAATTTATACCTAAATCTATTCTAAATCTAAATTTAATATGTAATAAACATAATAAATATACATAGTATTTTTAATAAAAAAATATTTTTTTTAATATATCATAAGGAGTTATAATTACAACTTGAGGTAGACGTGACATTCATATAAATATATACCTATAACTATGTTACATATTTTTAACTTATAGCTAACATTTTCGTTTGAGTGTTTTGCAAACTAATTTGTAGCACTGAGGACTGAGTTACAAATATTAATGCATACATGATTGCAAATTGCAAACAGTATGAGTACCGAAAAGCCGCTAATTTATATACTAGGCCACATCCTGAAAATCGCTGATTACTTCATCAAGTAACTTTACTTTAAATATTTGTGCAAATATTTTCTAAAAGCATTAGCAGAAAGTGGCTGAAGAGAGTGGAAAATGGAAAGATAAAATGGAAATAAATACTTTTATTAATAGAAATGAAGGAAAAAATTCGTAATTTGTTACGCATTCGTACGCATCTTAAACAATTTATATGCTAAAATGTATCTCATTAACATAAGATTTGCAGAAGTAAAATAAAAAGCACCAAACAATAACGCTGCGACGCCAGCCAAGGCTGGAGAAAAAAAAATACTAATGTGACAATGGCACATTATAACTGCCTCCGACTGATAACAGTAGTATCTACAGAAGAATATACAAACCTCAAAATCGTATCTGAAACCGGCAACCGATGAGAAAAATTACAAATTTGCTCTGAAATTTTTTTGTCATAATTTTTGTAAATCCGTGAGTGTATGAGTTTGGGTGTGTGTGTGTGTGTGTGTATGTGTGTGTGTGTGTGTGTTTGAAGCGTATTTAATTAGCATAAATTAAGGCGCTGTTAAGCATTTACATTTGCTTATCTTATTCTCGGTACGAAGCCCGACGCATTGGCATTTGCAGTAAACAACTCCCAGTTCTCTGCCAGTTCCAAATGGCAACTGCCAACTGCCTGGTGCCAAGTGCCATGAAAGCGTGGAATATCAAGCACGCTTCGGCAGCTGTGAAAGTGTTTCCGAAAATCTTTTGAATATTTTGCGCCCAAGTTTTTCCCGATAAGTACGCAGTTGAGATGCAATTTGTGGATATCTCGTGGTGTGGCTGGCATTGGGGGCGCTTAACGAAATGTGTAATTGAAACTTTTGTTAGCTTAAGTTGCTTTGAGTGTTTCACAATTGTGTAGCTCATAATTTTATGATTAAATTGAGAAATGCAACGTAATAGCCGAAATGCCATTAAGTTTACTTTTTACACAAAATTCGATAGTTTCGGAATTTCTCGTACATTTGATTATTGCCAAATATTTTGATTTATGTTGTTAATTGTTGGCTAAAAATCACTCAACTTTGAGATACAATATTTGTGCAAGTTTATTTATTTCAATTTAGGAAATTTATTTACTTTAATTATGTAGTCGAGTTTAATTTCTATCTGTGAATATCTGTGAAAATCGCGGTCAATGCTTATTTATTAAAATTTATAAGGTGCGAAATTATTTCCTAAGTTCATATGAATTTCTTATTTAATCAACACTTATCAACAATTATGACGTACGTACTTAAAAATGTAAAATAAAAAATGTACCTACCATAAAAATAGAAAATAAAATTAATATATAAATATATTTCAAAATATTTTTTGGTAATACGTCAGATTAACAATATTTTCATTAGCATGAACATAGCCACATAGCAAGGCGAGGAAAAAGGACCCCCAGGATCAATTTTAATAAGAGAATGCTAGGAAAATGACGCATTTAGATTTTCATTTTAAAATTGAAAAGTAAACTGGAACTGCAAATAAAAAGAAACCTTTAAATTTAAGTTCCATTGTACGTCATACACAAAATCGGAAATTTGTTTTTAATAGCTGATTAAACCTAACTGCACATGAACAAACCCATGTCTTTAAAACCAATGAAACCTATTTAGGAAAGGGAGATTTCATGGGTCGTCTTTTTATTATGTAACAACACATCTAACACACATTTAGGAGTGGGAGCATTGAGCCATATTTTCCTTTAGGTACGCCTAAAAACTAAAACATTTATTTATTAACTATTAATATTTCAGCTTAAAATTGTAATAAAATTTATACTAAAACTACTTAATATGTAATATAGAGTAAGGAAACAGAAAAATAAACAAAAAGCTTTTGTTCTATACAAACATCTACCACTAACTGGCCTCGACCGCCTGTAAAACTGACTAGGAATATATAAGTATAGTTAACTGACTGCATCCAATATTAGCATGAATAAAATAAGGATGTGATAATATATGCAAGCAATGAAGAACTACTACTACTAAAGGAAGGTAGCCCACGCATACTCTTACCACCGCTCCTCCTTCCCCCCTTCATAATCAAAGAACTATATTCTTATAATGTATAGACATTATTGTTTCATGACTGCGTAAAAACTGAATGTATTTTATTATTAGTAAAATTATTCACAAACTCATCCACAACAAATTTCTAAGAGCGTATCTGCTGGTGTCAAATAAATACGATATTGTAATATATTTTGAATCGTAGAGATTATTATAAGAATCTCAATCTCAAAAAAATAGTCTTATCAAGTCTTATTAATTGTTTTCAAAAAAAAATGAGAATTTTTGGCAAGAGACACGGAATAACCTCTGCCGCTGAAGAACCCAAATTATATTTTAAAATTGATGATGATGAGTATCAAATTTTTATAAACATTATGGCAACAATCAAAACAATCGATTATGTCTCTAAAAAACTGACTTGACAGGAAAAATTTTTAATAAAGAAACGAGACTAATCCAGAGTTATATCGCTTTTTAATGTTGATAAAATAGCAATAGCATTTGTAGTTAATAATAACCGATTTGGATCACATCTCAGCAAAACCATTTAGGCTTACAAACCGTTCAGATTACAAAAATTAGTAATCGCAGCTTTTGTGATTTGTAAACATGTGTATATTAAGTATGCTTTGAATTTAATCTAAAACTCTATTAGATTTGGGTCACTTGTAGATTTGGGTCATTTAAAGCCTTGCCAACTAGTTTTATCCACCTATCACTGTTAAAATCATATGGTTTTTGTGATAAACGTTCTTCAAAAATGTATCTAATAATATTTTAATAAAAACTATTTTTATAAGGAGATCAATATTATGATTTTAATTGAAATAAATATAAAAAATTCTAGAATATAAGTTTTATTCTTAATAATATAGTCATATATCAAAAGGATTTATGTGTTTGTGTATATAGCCTTCAAGTGTTTGGAAATTTGTTCATACTTATGTAAAACCGCAAATATTTCGCTAAAAAAGAAGATATTTCATTGAATAAAAAACAAAACAATATTTTCCAATAAAAAATGTTGATAGCACCGCAGATTGACAAATTTGTCAACAATGACATCGCAGTAATGCGGGCTGAGATTGTATCTGCGGCCCATAAAAATAATCCCGTCATCATTTTTGCTCAATCAAAGCAACTCGTGCACGAACGGCTTAAAGGCTTTTTTAAATTGTGAATTTATTTCGCATAAAAAATCAAAGATGCGATTTAAAACAAAATAAATTCATCCGAGACTAAATCACAAACAAAAGACACATAACAGAATTTTTAATTTTTTAATAGAAAATTTTTTATAAATTATATAAGTTACTACTACATATAAACTTAGTTAAAATACATTTTGGAACACTTTTGGTGTTTCCTAATAAAGTCCAAATTTTATTTCAAATATTATTGAAAGATAATTATTGCAATATATATTATTTATTATAGTTTATATAATATTTATATTAATAATAATTAATTTAATAATTAATATTTTACTATTAATATTTTAAGAAGTTGTATATATAAATTTAACAGGAATCAATTAAGGCTGGATTAGATGACATAACGAAAAAAATGTAAATGACATAACACAGAAAAAGTGATTAGTTGTGACATAGTACATACGACTCATAATTATAATAATAATAAATAGAATATTCTTGCATATTCATAGCCAGAGTATATTCTTATTAATAATGGAGTCTTATTAAAATGCTATCAAGAAAGCATTTTACAATTGGACTTGTACGTTAAGACCATCGTCCTACACTCTTAAATGTGTGGTATAGTGTTATAACGTACCCACATTTATGTACTCTTGGGATGTTTTCAAAAATAAGAGTAAAATCAATACGAAATAAAATGAAGTGAAAATGTGCTTTATAACAGCTATAAATAAAAATTTTTTAATATATTTCATTTCTTACAGAATCACAAAAAAAAATTGCTTAATTACGTGAAAAGCGAACGTTCATGTATGTATGTATAACATAAACTTACATGGGTCATACTATAAAATGGATTGAGTATATCTGTTGGGAGAGGTATTAGTAGTATTATCCTGTGGACTGACGTGAAAGCGTCTATTATATTTATAGCACCATCATAGACTGTTATGAGAAGAAGTACAAAAAATATTGCTAATTTTTAATATCTCTATTTGCAGAGCTTTACTAGTATTACCTTACGGATCGACACAAATTCGACCATGTACAATTTAGAATAGGTAAACAAACATAGACTTACATGGAAAGTACAACATAAAATGTTGAAAATTACTATACTATCGCTTAAGATACCATCTGTATATTATATTGAAAGCACTTCATCACTTCTTATTTAAACTATGACTAACATACTTTTTGATGACAAAGTAAACGCTATGTTTCGTGGTGAGTACTAGAGAAAAGATTGTAAAGTAATATTTTATCTCTTGGAAGAGCCTTCATAATATGATACTGTGGTCTCTGATAAAATCCACTATTATAATCAAAGCCCTACATTTTTGATAACAAAAGGGACATAGACTTACGTTAGAAGTACTACAAAAAAGTCTAGGAAATGCTGTTGTATTTGTTTGGATTGCATGCATAAATTTATCCTGAGACCCAACATAAAGTCCTTTACTGTATCGAAAGCACTTAATCACTGCCTATACGAACTATGACTTATGTATCTTCTGATGACAGGAATATTATGTCTTACTTGTCAAAAAGTTAAAATTTCACGACTTTCCGTGGTGTTTTAATTATTGTACAATTGAAAAGAAATTCTATAGTAAAAAGTTATGCATTTTATATAGTTTTTATTGTACACAAAATAAATGAAGTTAATTATGTTAATTTATGTTTCATAAGAAAAAATTCATGAACGTACAAAAATATGCAAAAAGTGAAAACGTAGCAAGGAAAGATCCTGCAACTTCAAAACGATATTTTAATCGCATTTCTTTTCTTTCTGTTGAAATTTTTTAATTATATTATGTAAAACTTTTTAAGGAGTATAAAAAACAAAAAAAAACTGGAATTTCCTTGATAGTATATGGCAAATTTATTGCGAAGGCCAGTTGAAGCGCCAAAGTACAAAACCCAAAAAAATTATTTTCACTTCGTTATGTGTAAGCAAAATCAGGCACAAGAAAGATGCAAGGGCAAATCACACGAACCAACCAGAGATACAAGATACAATAAAGAATATGAAAACTTTCGATTTTTAAATAAAATTAAAAAACAAAAAATGTAAATATAAAAATGTTAAATGTAAGTACAAGAAATGTGAAATGAGATATGAGATATGAAAAGATTTATCGCCGCACGTTCAATGAAAGGGAAAAGATGCGCCACTATCAAAGTCAAGAAAATAAATACAGCGGAAAAATAAATGAACTTGAGAGCATGCCACGTTCATACACCAACTCAGTTACAGATACAAACAGATACAGAGATATCTGTATATATGTACAAACATATCTATACACTTGCAGATACAGGTTGCAACATGTGAATGCAGAATACGCGAAATGACAGCCATAAACTGACATTGACAGTTCGAGCGACGTACGTGGTTGCAATTGCAGAGATGCACTTCTCAACTTCTGACAGAAGAAATGCTTAAGATACTCATGCTCGTAATCAAATGAAGAGCACGGCGTTTACTATATTCAAGTTGAAAACGAGGAATATTAAATGAAAATTAAAAACTGCAATGAACCGAAAGTAATGAGTAAAATATTTAATGCGGTGAAATTTAATTTCAAGTTGATGCTTAAATGCTGTGACAAAATCTAAGTGGTGCGCTTAAAGGTAGTTGTATCTCGTATTTCGTATTTCGTATCTTCTAAAAAAAAATAAATCATGTTTTGGCTGAGAAAAAACTCAAGCAAATGCAAGCAATGTGTCACGATGCCACAAAACAATGAAAATCATGATTTGTTGTTAATAATGTTGCATGATTACAAGGTTCGTACCTGTTTAGGTGCAGAGGCACGATTGGCCCTGTTAAGCAGCGCTTTTTGTGTGCACTTTATGTTTATCGCTTTCTTATATCTTATTTAAGAAATTCCATTTTATCTGCTGGGATTTGGTATGCACACTTCTACCTCATTCTGTACTTATCTTTCAAATAATATCGTTACTTTTTTCCATTCTTGTACATAGACTGTTCTCCTTTATACGCTTTTAACCTGTTTACAACATACGTGCTGCATAAGAACTTCAGACTGCAGCGTTTTCGATGAGCTACAAGGTGGGACAGTTATAGATGACTATCAGATGACTACCAACTATTTCAATATGTATAAGAAATAAGATTTGAAACAATAGTTAGTTAAATGGGAAAACTGATCTACGAAACTATACAAATCCTTGGAGCCTATAATAATTAATAGGTTTCTGTACGATTAATCTGACTAATAGATGCGCGACACAATAATACTGCTCTAAATCTTGTTTTTACACTATAACGCTATATCATTGTAGTGTGTTGTGTCATTTACAAATATAGAAGAATATGAGAATAATACTCGTACCGCTCTTGACAGATTCTGTTAAATGCAGAAACTTCCATTCTACCAGTTCGTATCCTGTGAAATGAGACAGCTAAGAGAGTGACTTACATGTCAAGAGTATAGTAACACTAAATGACTTTCATTGCTCGAAATGAGGTCTGGAAAATTAAACAAAAATATTCAAAGGTAGGACCAAACAACACCGATATTGGTATATTCTATGAAATGCAGAGTAAAATTTCATCATACCATCTTGAGCTCACGAAACAGCCTGATAGTCCGTTAGCTTTCATTAAACCAAATAAGATCTGGGATATAGAGATAATATCTTTTGCTAGGTTAATTATTGATTTATAATATTTAAAAAATTGGCTAAATAATACCGGTAACTGCAGATGATATGAAATGAAGACTGAAACCTTGTGCTCTTTGTTGCCACTCAACAAATCTAATAACTTCATAAAGCATTTATTGCACCAAATGAGGTTTGGGAGATAGAGCAAAGATATTTTGTTGGGTTTATAATTGGAAACAGATTGTAGCTTAAAAGTCTCTTTCTAATGATATCACAATAGATTTTTAAAATCATATACAGTATACCATTGTTTGTTATATTAATGAATATAAATATATAAACAGCATTTTAAAATACCTAATTCGACTAAATCCTTTAAGCTAATTCTTTGTGGCTGACCTTAATTTCCTCTTGGAGTACACTGCAATATTTCCAAAATTTCTATAAAATTTTCTGTAAATTTCAAATTGCATCTCCCTTCGTAGCGCTCTATCACAGTCACGTAGACCTATTATTGTGCCCTCATCGAATTCTTATTTTCTGCTTAAGTGCCTTTTAAGTTGATGCAACATCGATTTACTTCAAGTTCGAGTATTCTTACAATTGCAATTGTTGTTCTGATTGGCGAGTTGCAGTGTGTTTTTGCTAATTTGGCAGCTACTTTCGACGTTTTATAACATTTCTATTATATAAATAAACTATAAACAATTGCTGCTGTTATCTTGGCATCGTTCGATTTAATTAAATTGGAGAGTCTTTTAACCTAATTTTGTGCTAACGATTATCTCAAAAGTTGTACACATAAAACTAAAGAAATAATTGCTGATTTTATCTTAAAAGAATTTTTAATTAATTAGGAATATGAAATTTGTTTTGTTTTTCGATTTTGTTCTCCCTAAAGTTTAGTGCAGAGCAAGCTTTACAGCAAGTTTCATAAGCAGACGAAAATAATATAGATGCAAAATACTATTTCGTATGTAGATACAAGATAGATGCTTTGAAAGGAAATAATGTCGAAGATTTTTAAACCAGTGAGAGAAAATATCAAAACCCTAAAGTATAAAAAAGAGTTATTTGACTTGATTTAAAACATGAAAATGAAATGATTAAATAAGTAAAGAAGCAGTAATTAAATTGGTTTGATCTTCTTATCAGAATGCATGAAGATACACCACATATTAAAATTTTCACCAATAACATTCCAAAAAATAGAACAGCAATCATATTTAGTTCATTGTCCATAACAACTCGTTATCGGTCTTCTGCTTTGTGCCACACTTCTCTACAGTCTCTTACATCAAGTGCGGTTGGTTGCTTCTCAAGTTGATCACTCCGTTGGCAACACAATCCACGCCGTCTTCCTCCAACTACCTCATTTTCGCTAGAATATCTTCATACATTATCATGACATGACCCAGACAGCGAAGCTGTTGAATATGTCAATATGGTAATAAGCCTTGCACCGTATTAAATGTATTACTAGTCGCAATTGGTTGTAATAGGGATTAACTAGAAAGTAATAAATGAAGGTATACACTGAATGTCAAAAACCAGGTTTTAATTTTGGTTAGAGTTGCTGAATCTTGTGCTAAAAACGACAACCCAATTCAAGTGTAAACTCTGTAACATTCTTTTCCAATTACGCGGACTCAAGATTCACTTTAGTCACAACTTTTACTGACAATGACCCAAAATCAATATTGAATTTCAATATATAATTTTAAAGAACAAGAAATCGTAATATTAAGATAATGTTTGTGATATATTTTGGTGTGAAATTTATTTTTGGTTAAAGGTATGCTGACGTTATTATTGACATAATAACAACATAATAAAATTGAAATAAATTACTTTTTAATAGGGTTCGAATAGAAAATGAATAGACAATAACAAAATTGTATTTAATTTATTGAAATTTGGCTGATTACAATAAATTAACTAAAACTTTTGTTGTTGTCTTTCAATTTCCTATTCAAACCGTACTAAATTTTAAACGGTTTCTTTTCGTCATAAGACGCGTCATTACCGGCACAAAAAAATGAACAATAAATTATTATTTGTAATTAAATTTTTTATTATAATTCATATATTTACTCCCAATGAACTTACTTAACTCTATAATGAATAAATGACAATAATTTATACTAGTTTAGTTCCTTACTTTACTGTTACTTACCTGTTACTAATACAACACACTCACTTACTCCTTTAGAGACACTAATTTCATCATTTTTATTATTAGTCATAAAAACGTTTTCAAGGAAATATATTTCGTAGTCAAAACTCAATTTTAACTCAACATTAAACTACTATGAGTTTATGGATTTTACACATAGTTACACAATGACTCAATCTCTAAGGTCAGTGCATATTTAATTTAATTATCTAATAGTTGGTCTATATACTACTAACTCACTAATTTCATAAAAAATCGATTTTGGGTTTTCGGTTTTCGGTTTCAATATTTCCGCAAATATTAAACATCACTTTAATACCAGACTAAATTGAGTGGCAAATGAGATTTAGGAAAACCAATAACGATAACCACAAAAACATAAACTTACAAGCCAAACTGCAGAAATCCAACAAGCATCCTTCCTAGCATTCATTTGGTAGGAAAAGAAAAAAACTATAAAAAACTATTATGACAGCGAAGAAAAAAATTTCCCCAAAACTTAATAACGTGCAGTACAAAATGGAGATCGCACGAGTTTCGCAATAAACTGGTCAAAATCTTAGGTACACAAAACAATTACCACAACACAAAAAACAAATCCAAGCTGCAGACACTGGCGATGATGCAAAAGATGATGCAAGAAAGAAATGGCAGCAGAAGCGACACTTGCTCCACTTGGGGCAACTGCTATGGCACAGCTCGGAGGAGCAACTTCGCACACGATTGCAGCTGTTGCAGTGGCATTAATTGAACATTGCACGAGATTGTGTGACATTAGAAATCGTTTGCAGCTACTGCCAATGCGGGAAAATGTGACTTTAGATAAGAGCAGCATGACGCATATTAGAAACAGCAATGAAAGTATGGACGAGCGTATTTAATGTACCAAAGAAGATATTGGGAGCAAAAGCCAGAATGGAGTTAAATAAAATTGCTTTAAAATGTTAGTGAATGTGCCATATTAAAAAAAAATTTAAACCAAACATGTAAAAAAATGCATTGTAGAAGATTTAAGAAAAAAATTTTATTCAAATTAATACCAAAGAAATTCTCGAGTTCTAATATACGTACACCTAATACAAAAAGAGACAGCTTGAGTTCTTAATGTACGGGATATTGTCAAGTGTAACATAGTACCTTTGTACCTTTAAGCCTTTGCCATATCAATATCATCGTGCGTGACTCTATATCACACCCTTCTCGAGGTAAGTCTGTCTAAAAAGCATTTTAAGCTTTGCCAAAGATTCAAAGAGACTTTTAAATCACTTAGCTTCCTCTTTAAACGGAAAAACAATGAACCAATATGATTGAGCAAATCCTTACAAACGCCGGTGTAACATAACCTAAACTATATTACTGTTAAAGAAATAAAAAGTAAAAATAAATTAAAATAAAAAAAAATCAACAAAATATTTAAAATATTATCTTTTTTTTTATGTTAAAACGGCAAATATTTGAGATTATATAAAAAAATCTGACCAACTCACATAGCAGACATGAAAGCAAAAGTGATTCTTTAATGACCAACTTACACACACTCCCCACACAAGCCACACACAAGCCACCTAACAAGTCACCACATTAAAGCGACCTCGACTTGCGCACAAGTTGAAGCAAAGTGCTTTTGATCAAGCATAAAACCAGTTTCAGTGTTGGCAGCGGAGAGTGTGTCATACAAATGAAAGCGAAATTTCTACAAAAACCTAACCCACCAGCGAGATGACGTAGACGTAGCGCTTAACACAACACACAACACACTAAATGCCGCCATTTATGACCAGCAATAATATTACGTATTCGTTGCGCGCCAGACTGTGGTGTGTTTAATGCAGTGTTGAATTGATTTTATTTTATTTACTCACCACAAAACGCGACAATATGAAAGCATTTCAATGTTTTTATGAGAAATTTGCATGTTGACAAGCTGAATTCGGTGTGGGGATATTTAAAATTTGGAGAAAATGTTGCAAAACCAGCGACCAGTGCAGACAGCGGTTTTGGTATTCGAACTGAGCGACGGCTAGCTCACTCACGCTGCGCGTTGGATTTTGACATTGTCTTACTGAGGTAGCGGTTAATATTAAGTTACATTTAATAACGGCCACAGCGGCGGAGTGAGCCATAAGACTTGAGGCCGCATTTAAACTAACAAACCCGTCAAGATGATGACGATGACGATGATGATGATGGTGATGTCGTGTACTCTTGACCAACTATGAAATCATTGTCTGGTGCGGTACTAAAATTTTTAACCGATACTCTCTTTTTGAGCACCTTTACGTACTCATTTTATGTGGGGTTGTAAATATTTTTATTTTTTATTTTTTTTTTTTGGTTACATTTTTTCATTGTAAATTATTTTTTTTGTTTTTGTTTGTTTAAATGAAATTTTTTGACTTTCGTTGCTGCTACTCAAGCCGTGTTGTAGTCACTGTTATTATTATTGCAGACTATTGTTGTTGTTGTATTTTCGTAACCAATGTTAAGATGCATTCAGGCCACACCATATTCGTGCCTGATCTTCCGTTGTGCTGTTATATTAGCAACTGATATCATCTGTTGGCAGCATTTTAAATTTGAAAGTGACAAGCGACGGTCGTGAGCTTGTTGGCTTTTTGCCTATATTTTCTTATACAAAAAAAAAACAAATAATTTTTTAAATATCTTGTAATTTTTTAACTTTAAAACGAAAGTGAACTTAACTTAAATATTTTCAAAAATATAATTTTAAAGTTTAAGTTTTTTTTTATTAGGCAGAATTTAAGCCTAACGTATATAAACAAAATACGGTTAAGTCGCGCATCCGTTTCCGTTCGAATCTGATACGGCTCATTCGTTTGTAGATTTTATTTATTGTTGCATTTCAAGGCGGAAGTTGTTACCTGCGCCATTACAAGGTCTGCCTTTTCGCTAGCCAAAACTCAAGGATTATTGTGTGTGATTTGTTTTATCTGGAAAATACTCTACGCTCAACCGATTTTTATTCCAAACAACGAACAACAAAAAACCTCAAATGGTAGGCAAAATTTTATGTGTACATGAAAATAAATTTATTTTGGTTGAAATAAAAACGCTAAAATCAAACTAGAATTTATGAAAAGGACAATAAAGGATAAAGGACGGTGCAACTATATTTATTATATTGCATTGTATGAAAACAACTATGTCAGTGGTGTCAAAGGACAAATTATTATAGTTTTTGTGAGATTTGCAATCAGTGTACGTACGTGTTTCTATTGGAGAATTTTTCTAAAAATTTATCGATTTGTATAACATTGTTTCAAAAATTTCAAAAAATTTTATTAAAAAACTGTCAAATATTGTGATAACAAAATAAAAATTCAATTCAAGGATTTGAATTAATATAAAAAAGACTTCGAAATTTTAATAAATTTTAAAAACTTAGTTTTTTAAAAGTGAAATAACAATGATAATTAAATTATAGTTCTATTTAAAATTGCTACATATTTTTTGAAACTACAAAAATGAGAGATTTTCCAAAAATAAAAATAATTTTTAAAGGAGTAAAGTGACATCATACATACATATCAGAAACTGTTTGCACTTGTGATAATTGTTAACTTTTTTATTGATTAAATATAAAAGCAATGATCAGTTACTATGATCAAGAAGAATTTTTAATATATTTATTTATTAAACTCTAAAAACTTGAAACCACTTGTGTTAGTGTAGGATAGTGAATTGCATTACATTCTAGTGGAAGTCGAGAAAAAGACACCCATTATTAGAATTTTTTTTAATTCGTTCACATTATTTCTAAGTCAACAATTAATATATAAGAAATAACATAATTTAAATGCCCACTAAGCTAATATACACGAATATCAATAGTATGATCATAATATACAACACCTGATGGAAAGATTTAGAAAGTTATAAATACTATTACTTATTTAATTTATATGAATACATCCATCCCGAAATGCATCATATGAATTCAAATTAAACCTCAACATCTTCCAAAAATCAAAAATTAACCCTGTTCCTAATACTAAACCTAGATTCACACAAAACCTTAACATTTTCCAAAAATAAAAGATCAAACGTATTCACTTATCAAATAATTTATTTCTTAATTCTGATCAAATTAGAGTATATTTTACTTTAATCGATTCTACTCTAGTAATATCCATATCCATTTATATTTCTGATTCTCTGAGTTTTAGATTTATATTAACCAATCCACTTGCGTCACATTTTCTATATTCCTAACGTAAACCGATCTACACCTCTGTAATCATCTGACGTCTGCTTATGCTTTAGAGTTATTGAATCAAGTTTTCTATGTATTCTATTCTCTATTTCTATCGTAACGCTATCTTGTTTCCTATTACCAACTGAGATCGATTAAATGAATTATATTTTGTTTCTCGTTAAACTATACACATATATTGTATTTTATATTCTCTTCTCTATTATAGACCATAATTTATGGGTTAGTTTTATCTATGCAGTAAATGCTCTAAGTCTATTGGAAATTTTTCTACGTATACTTTTAAATTTATTAGCCGATTCAATAGATACCAATATCCGACATTATTATTATTGTTAAATGCTTGTTATGTGTCAGTTATATTTGTCTAAACATTCGACATAGATTTTTCAGTTTCATGATGCATTGCTCTTTGCAATATTGCAGATTATAAACTTTTTTCGCTGTATTATTATCGGCATACTCATTCCACTTCAGTCATGACTTTCTACTGTTACAAACAGAATAGGTCATCGATTGTATTATATTTCTCGATGGGTAGTCATTTTTACTCTCCAAATACGATGGAGTTGCTTAGTCTTTTGATTACTATTATTGTTACAGTCTCTACTTTTTATACAGAAAAATTCTTCTTAGCTCATTGTTGTAATATGTATTCTTCTAAGCACTTTTTTTTGCGATAGCATTCATTTTTCTCACAAAACTTCTATCCAGTATCAACATCTAAACTACATTTATTAGTTTAAATATGATTATATTTAGTAAAATTTAAATTTTTGTTTACCTATTTAGACTTTGAGTCTTTAAATGCTTAGATTATTTACTTGCAAGAATTAGCCTACATTATTTTTCCTACTTGAAGTTATTGTTCTAATTTATATTTCATCAAACCCATAATTGTATTGCATTTTAATATTAAAAAACAAGGTTTACCTCTATTTGCTTTATATATAACAAAATATATATATTTTAATAAATTGCAATATGTACAGAATTGTTTAACGAGGCATATTCGTAATTATTCAGTAAACAAAAAATTTTTAATATTAATTCTTTTTAATTGTTACTTAATCTTCAATAAGCAAAAACGTTTTTAATACCATTGACCACTTAAAAACCACTTAAAATTTCTCACAAAAAATAGTCACAGGATTAATGCATTTCAATTCTTATTTGTGCAGCTGCATGGGATTGCACACGTTCTTGCATTTATAATTTTTGAACAAATTTCAATTAATAAAAGAACAACCCTGTTTTTTATATATAGATGTATATATATTCCATAAAAAAATAAGTTTTACGTATTTGTCAATATTTTTTTCAACATTAAAAATATTTATTTCAAGGCTTTCGTTAAAAGCTTTGAAACCCAACCACAAATATTCTTAAACAGCAAGCGTTGGGATAGAAACCCCGTTATATTTGTTGCACGTACTCGACTGTAAATATAGAAATTTTCAAAAAAAATTTGAATTTTGTTAAAAATGTTAATACAGATGTTGATATCCAACACAAATATTCACGATTATTCCAGTTTTTTTTTTATTTTTAGTGCTGTTAACCAGCAGTTATTGATTTAATAGCATTTTAAATTACTTATAATTTGGTTTTTATGTATAGCAAAATAACATAATTGGCTTATAAGCGTAATCTATTTACTTCAATGTATAGTATATATTTTAGATGACTGGATCACTAATTTTATGTGCGTGGGTGTAGTAGGTAGTAAATTGTCCTGTTAATTGTCATTAATGTTAACCTTAATTGCTTTAATATTTTAAATTTTCGTTTCGTTTAATTGTATTTCATTGAAACATAAAAGTATCTGAGCAAAGTAAACCCAATTTATTATAAAAGCATTTTTAATATCAGTCAGGATTGGTTTAGTAAATCATATTGTGATTTTTTTTTTTGTTTTGTTTAGACTACTTTTCATTCCACAAACAAACTCACATAAAAATGATTTGTAATTGAAAGTTTTTGGTTTAAATTGGCTTAATTTGGGAATATTTTGAAGTAAACACAACGCAGCATATCGTGCGAAAATTCAACAGAAAAAAAATGCTGTATTGCAGCAATTTCAGTATCTGTTTGATGTGTACTGTGAGTGCATGTTAAATTCTTACAAATGCAATTGGATTACCAAACATGATAACATAATTTGCAAACAATTCACGTTCCCACACAGTTCCACACAGCACAGTACTATTAGATCCAAATACACAGATACACTCTCAAACACAATGTTTCAGATACATTTACTCCTCATCGTCTCTGTCTACGGGACTGAGTTGGTATCTGAGTTTTATACAATTTCATGTGTCACTTTAGCATGAATAATATCTTTTTCGAAAATTTCATATAAATTGAATGAAAAAATTTAATAAAATTTTATTTATGAAAAATTGAATTGTTTCACTTATTGTTGTTCTTATTGTTGTTGCAGTTGTTGTTGTTGTTGTTGTATGTAGTATATAGTACGTCATGTTTTTTGTTATTGTTTTGTCACATATTTTACACTTCAATAATTTAAATCAAAAAATATTTGGTATGTAAACTGCAGAATATTGAAATAATTCTAAAAATTTTGAAATATTTTTTTTCAATTTTTTTTGTTTTTGTTGTTGCAATAAATTTTTAAAATACTAAAAAAAAAAAACTCCGAAGTACAACTATATGAAATACATATTCATATACATATACGCATGAAATGTACTACATATATCTGTAGATATTAAATGGATTTAGCTGAGTGTACCAAAGATACAGTTTTTATTACTCACCTGCATATGAGTTTGCTTAAATGATATAGGAAAGTTGATGTCATCACTTAAATAATGAAAATTCTTTGGAAAATTGATAAGAAATTTTTACGCCACAATTGTTTTCAAATAAATAAATTAGCTTGTCATTTTTAGACTTTGTAAATTGTTATTTAAGTTTTTTGCGATAAATTAACAATGTTATGTACGTTTCATTTAATAAATTCTGTCTTTTTATGAAAATTGGGTCAAAAATAGACTACTAAGACAGTTAGACATAGTTCCGCAGTGCATTTCCATGAATAAAAACCATTGGGTATCCCAGCACTTGTAATCGATCAATGTAGGAGAAGTATTATAACCTTATTGTAGTTATTAGATAGATATGAAGTGGTAGTGTAGTTCCGTAGAAGGAGAATTAATTACTGAAACAAGGTTCTATGGAGAGTAATCACCCTTTAATTGACTTTAGACAAAGTATTCCTTCTTTCATTTGACAGAACGTATAAATTATTGGTTACTAATAAGGCACTATCACCAAAGCTTCGCTGTGCATTTACAATAACAAAATATATAGTTCCGCAGTGCATTTCCATGGACAAACACCATACGGTGTTTCTGCACCTGTAGTCGATCAATTTAGAAGAGCTACAAAATCATTATAGTTATAAGATAGATATGAAGTGGAAGTGTAGTTCCGTAGAAGGAGAATTAATTACTGAAACAAGGTTCTATGGTGTGTAATCACACTTCAATTGACTTTAGACAAAGTATTTCCACAGTCATTCGACCGAATGTAGTGAAATCCTAACAGAAATCCTAATCCAAACAATAATAGACATAGACATAACCTTATATGCGTCAAACTCTTATTACACTCAAGGGAATATTTTAAACTGCTTACAAAAACTATCTAGCGATTATTTCTTTATTTAACTAACTTTAATCACTTATATCACTTAAAGGAGATTTTTTCATATAGACAACAACTTTTAATCCTTTTTCTCAAAATACTGAAACTTTTAAGCTCCTTTAAGTTCTCTCAAAACAATGTCAACATTTTCGAAATAAATTGCAACATAACTAACAATTAATTTTTAAAATTTATTATAAAAATAAAATCAAAAAACAAAAAAAAAATGTTTCAAAAAACTATTGCAGAATAAATAAATTTTTCTTTACGCTTTGCCAATATTTCTTAGAAAATTGTTTGCCAGCCATAAAATAGCTAAAAACTAACTTATTTCCTCACAAAACTGAAGAAATTCGGATAAATTAAAAACTTAAGTCTGGCAACAACAGACAGAAGCAAAACGCACAGACTAACCCGTACTTCAATTCCTATTCGTCCGGTAGGAGAGTAGGAACTTAAGCCGTCTGCTGTGTAGCAGAAACTTTTGGAGTCATAACTTCGTAGCAAATTTCTCAATTTCGGGGTTCCTTCAAGTGGGAAAGTCTGTGCAGACTAGAGCTGCAGGCATTGCCAGCTACAGTCAATTGCAGATGCATTCTTACCGAATTACAACTACAAAGCCAGAACTTTTTAATTGAAATTAATTTTGGTTGTTAACAGTTTATTTGTGTAAACAAAGCAAAGAAATAGCAGAAGAGGGATGAGAGTAAGAAGAAGAGTAGCAGCAACCCTACACACGATGGGTGGCGAATAACAATTAGTGATGGGAATACATCCGAAAAAAAAAAGAATTAGTTAAGCCTTAGTTGTAGAGGGTGAAGAAAAATGAAGGCTCTTGTCAGCCAATAGAGGAGAAGTAATCAGCAGTTTAAAATATATTTCGCTTGCTTAATCAGTGAAATAATTTGGGCTGCACCCACTTTGTCTGTACTCTTTGGCTTAGATAATTTTTATTTACTCTTACTCACACTGTAAGAGTAAATAAAAAATACTGAAAGCCAGGAATGTCCTTTTTTGTATTTTGTTTAATTTTTTTTCTTTTTTTTTTGTTTTTTGTTTGTAAACAAATCCTTTTTATCAAATTTGCATGTAAAAGGAAAAAGTAACAGCAAAATCGCAAAATCACTTCAAGAGCAAAACAGAGCAGAGCAGAGCAGACGAAATTGTAAGTGACAGAAAGGATAAGTAACTAATTAGGAGCCTGGAAATCGCTTACAAATTGTTAGGAATTTGTGAGCTTAAGTTAAAATTAATTTATTTAAATAGCATTAGCACAACTTCCTTAAAGGTTCCACAATGTACGAGTGGCACTTAGTAAAAAAATAACTTTTTCCGCTTTAAATTTATTCGTATTTTTATCATTTTTTAAAACTATTCCAATGTTTAATTATTTGCGTTAATAAACTAATTTCAATAAAAAAACACAAAAAATATTTTATATAACAAAAAACTAATTAAATTATACTAATTTAGCCATAACCCCACTTTACTGCAATGACATAAAAATGTTTATCACATCACAGGCCAATTAATTTTATAATAATTTGCATCAAAATTTCATTACCCAACTCATAATTAGATTGAATTATCTTTTTAATAATATTTTAATTATCAATGAAGCCTTTTTTTGTTTTATAATTTTTTAATTATAACATTATTTTTTGTTTTTATTCACTTTTTATTCACTTTTTGTTTTAATATAATTTTGAATTTTTTTTCAATTTTTTTTTTATTTTTCATTGAAATTCAGTTTACATTATTAAAAGGGTTTTTATCCTTTTATGCATATCGTATTTCATTATACAAGATATTCTCATATTTTCATTATATAAAAATGTGTAAATAATCATAATTCAATTAAATACATTTTAATTTGTTTTATTTATCAATCTGCATTTTACATTTTTAAAATATGCCACATACTTAAAATCGCATTTAAATTAAATTTGAAATATTTTGGTTCGATTTGCACTCACGTTTGGCGCCGCAAACAAGCATGCGTGACAAGCAAAACGCGGTAACGCACCACAACGCCAGCCTCATTTAAATCAAATGTGAATTTATTTACTTAAATGCTTACATTTTTAATGAAAATATTACATATCTCTCCTTCCCCCCCCCCTCAGTAATTGACAATTTTACATTGAAAAGTGTTTTTTTTTCACATGGAAAAATAATTATATTTCACATTAAAAATATTAATTTTTGTTTAATTATGAATGTTTATGTTCACATTGAAGTTTTATCTGTTTTATATATTTTTAAGTACAAACGAAACATTTGTAAAACCTCTTACTATTTTACCAATTTAAATAAATTACTTTAAATTTATTTATAGAATTGCACACAAAAATATTAATTTATTCAGTAAAAACTTTATAAATTCATATCTTATAAATTATATATACCATATAATTGTTAGTTAATATAATTATACACCATTGCAATCATAAATCATTCTTTATTCAATAACTTAATTAAATTTTTTAATTGATAATTTATTAATTATTATTAATTTATCAATATAACAGACATTTTTTAAATATAAAAGACAGACAGCAATATGAAAACAAATATTATTATTTAAAAATGTATAGATTAATCACTTTATCATTGTACCCTCCCCGAATAAACGAGTTAAGCATGTTTAACTTCAGAAAAATGTGTTAAAGTGCTAAAGTTATTAATTAAACATGTTTAAGACAAACTTGTTCACTTGTGTGAAAACATGTTTCAGAATGTGTATACATTTAAACACCACAGATTTGCATCGCATAAATTCTTAATAAGTACAGCAAATAATTAGAACTTGAGCAGATGGTTAATAGACTTCGAACAAAAACATTATAGGGCAATTATTAGTAATTTTTATTGTTAATTATTTAATTATTTTTTGTTTATTATTTTATGGATATATACGAACTGTCTGGTGGATATCACAGATCATAAATTCCGGTAGATATCGAATCTACTATATCAGCCACGCATGTTGCTCTACAGCTTACATTTTCATGACCGGGTGTATATTATCAAAGCAAGGTATTGATTTGGTATCGGATGTACTGGAACTAAAAAAGAAGCTCTTGCGCCACCAAACAAATCTGAAACCATATATTTAATAGAAAGTAATGCATGTCATTGTCAGCTTTAGTGAGCAGTTTTTACCAGTCAGCTCTTTCTTTTTCCAGTTATTAATACTAAATAGCATAGCTTGCCTATTGCGAGAAGGTTTCTTATTTGCAAGTTTTATATTACAGCTATAAAGCATTCAATTTTGCCAGTTAATTATTTGCTATGTCGATATGACAAATTCGATTATATCTCAAAACAGGCACAGAGACAATAATCAAGCTCGGTTGACTCCGGTAGACAAGTCCGGTACCTCATCTGAGTTGTGTAATCTACTCGAAAAACTTATTGTGGAAAATTTTTAATAAATAGTGGCGAAACAGACTATATCTGTTCTGAAAGGCTGGACAATTTGATGACATGGGCTTGTAATTGAAATCGGTGGAGGGACTTGTACAATGAGTCCAGACCACTCATCGATTTTAGTACCCATAATGATGACGATGAACATGCCAAATATTATAAAAGAGTAAAGTATACATTTACAACCAATGGTCTATCTTTTATCTTATATGTAAAGATCCCAATTTGTGATCAATGTGGAAACAACTACTGATAATTGAGGTTTTATTAAGAAAGTATGTAAATCTCAATTATTTATTATTCAAGGGCTATAACAGTAAGCTTCCAAAATGAAACTTTTAAATAATAAAAGTAAGCGAACTCTAAACAAGTAAAGTAGACTGAGAAGACTACTTTACATCCTCAAGGACCTCAAGATTGCTCCCATCAAAAAATACATAAAGGTTAAAGCCCTGAAATTATTTGCGAAAACTGACAGACTTACCAACACCGCGTTATCAAATCTCAGAATGGTTACAGGCTCCTCGGAGACGTATGCAGATCTGAGGTCAAATATTACTTATTCTGATGAAGTGATAAACAATAAACCAGTCAAGGCGTAAAGCGGGGTTTTAAAAATATCTCGAGTTAAGAAAGAGTAAAAGTGCTCAAGTGCACTGGCTCAAATAGCTTCAACATAATGAAGTAGTCAATATTTCTCATTATAGTCATGGATTTAGATTGGACTAACTCTTAATCCTATACAGAGTGTACAAAGTGTGTATACATTCAAATTAAAAATGAAATTTTACTTAACGGTTAAGAACTTAATTAAACCCAATTTTTAATTCTCAACATTTTTTTTCTTTACAAACAGTTGCGCCTGCTGTGCTATTTTTAGAACCAACGCATAAACCACAGCTATATACATAAATTTACTTAACAGTTGCACATGTGTTTTTTCAGTTTGTAAAACTGACTTACTTATTTATATATATTTAAGTTATATTTAAGGAAATATTACGACATTTCTACTAACAATTTTTCTTGACTCTAACAAAAGTTTATTCATAATTATTTTCAAATAATTGCACATATTTCGAGGCTCGTTTATTTTGACATTTCAACTGAAAAATGCTTGTTTACATTTAAAAGGACATATAATTAAATTAAATAATTTAACAATTATCCAAATTATATGAAATTTACAAAGTTTGAACAAAATCGGATAGATATTTCTGATTTGAACTGAAATTCAAATGCAAACAGTAGAAATGTTCTAATTAATTTCGGCTACGCACACTGCAATATCGACCAGTAAAATTGCCCATAAAATGTAAGAGCAATAAAGATTCTATTTTATTTGATTTGATGTGTTTTTTTATATTTATTCATTTAATTGTGAACACTCAATTATGTATAAGTTTCTATACAAAATCACTTAAAAGAAAAGTTAATGCCGAACACAGAAAAAAAACAATGAAGCTAACAAACCAAAACATCAGCTCAAAAGAAAACCTTTTAAGCCAGTGACAACAATAAAAAAAAGTAACTGAATATGAAAGATACGGCAGCGGTTCGAGGGGGGAAAATCAATTTAAGTTGTTTCACCTGTGTCAGCAGTCAATAGATGTTGAATATTTGCTTGTGAGGAAGATACAAGATACATCTTTCAATGCCGTATGATGGCACTCAACACTCAAAGGCAGACAAACACTCGTACGTGTGTCGATGGACCAAAGAGGAAGGCATAATCGTTAGTACACCAAACCAAATGCCATCAAAATAATTCTGCACTTGAAATTACTTCAAAGCATTTGCTAAGCAAAATTTTTTTTATCTTTATTTTTATTTTATTTGCCTCCAAGTGCAAAGTAACAACAACGACGGTCGCAGCCACAAAAGATACTCTGCGCATATAAAAGCCCAAAGGCAGCAGCGCCAACGAAAGTAAAAGTTTTCTTACTCACATTAAATATTTTATCAATTGCATGTGATGCGGTACGGTGCGGTATGGTGCGGTATGGTGCGGTATGGTGGGGTGTGCCTGTTGGTATCTTCTTCAGCTGGAGTCTGTTTAGGTTGTGTTTTAGTTACTTGTATCTGCGGCTTTGCTGGGCTGCGAGGCAAGCAATTTCTGTTTGCAGTTACTTTGCTCAGCTCAAGTGTATCTGCAGGTATTTCGCTGTATTGAATTATTTGTAAATCTCTTCTGCGTTGAGATTTTTTTTTTATTTATTCCAGTATTTTTAAATGATTAACAATAAATTTTTTTTTTTGTTTGATTTTTGTTTTGCTGTTTGGCGACTTTGGGTCTGTAAATCAGCAGAAAAGCAGAGAAGCATAAGGCAGAAAGCAAAAAGTGAATGTTTTCAATTTAAGTTTCCGGCAGTTAATTTTCTTCAGCGTTTCTTACTTCATTTGTTTGCGGTTTTTTTGCCGCATCTTCTCGTCTGCCACCACGACTTATGTAACACATTCAAAATTACTGCCAACTGGCTATATAGCTTTTTTCTTTTTATTTTTAATTTTTTCTTTTTTTTTTGCTTTAATTTTGTTGTTGTACTTCATATATATTTAATCCATACAAATAATATAACAAAACGGCTTTTATCTCGAATTTTTTACGACATATTTGAACAATTTCTGGCTTTTTCTTTGCTTCCCTGGTACTCATCTTCAGCTCATCTTCAGCTGCACAATCTTACAATTTCACATAACGCTTCCACTTCACTTGATTGGGCTGCCAATAAACAAAATTTACATTTGCTTGTCAATTTTTAAAATCAATAAGAAAAGGGTTCCACGTCGATTTTTACTGCAACTATTCACACGTTTGCGTAAGTGAGTGCCGCTGCCTGACTGCCTGTCTGCCTGCCTGCCTTAAATGCGGTTTGCTTAAAAACTCAAAAACTTTCTTTTAGGATTCGCCCACTTTTACCGAATCTGAATCTACTGAATCTACTGAATCTACCGAATTCACTGAGTATCTTGAGTATCTGAAGTTATGCGTATCTCTGTTTGAATTGTTGAAATTTCACTTGTGCACTTGTCATGTGATTTGTGAATTCATTAATTGACTTCAAATATTTAACTCTTTCGGCTCTGGTACAGTTTGAAGCATTTTTTCTCATTTAATGTTAATTAACTAATCAAATTTATTCAATTTGGTGGCTTAGCATTTTAATCTAAAATACGGCAAATTCCATTTCAGCACTTTTTTTTTCCAATTTCATTCAATTTTCTCTCTTTTATTTTTTTTTTTTTTGACTTGAAATTATTTGTGGTGGAAATTATTTAAATCAAGTCAACACGGCAGTTAAATTTATTTTAATTAAGCTAAATAAACATTTCAAATGCATTTCTATTGAATCTGGTTTATCTGCTCACACAATCGCCATCCAAGTATTTTAGTCGAAATGATTTATCTAAAGCGAAGTTTCAAGTAAAATTGCTACTTCCAGTCGGCCACCGGTAATCGGTCCACAAATTGACATAAAAATGCAATAAATATGCAGATTGAAAAATAAATAAAGGAAATTTATTTACAAGTTTTACTCGTACTTTCAAATAAAGGTCACCATTTTAATGTGACTTTAGTTTATAAATAGTACAACCATAAGCGTACGCATATGGGGAGTTGCGCCCGTCTCTGCCTAAATGTATGCTTGAAGTAATATTTTATAGGGCAAAGATAGCAAATATCAGGAAGAGTATAAACTTTCCGACCCTTCTCACTTAATATTATAGAGATCCATTTTAACCTTCTCACGCTACACTCTGACCGCTTCAAGCCACATTCTGGCCTTCTCAGGTCACATTCTGGGCTCCTCAGGTCACATTCTGGGCTCCTCAGCCCACATTCTGAGCTCCTTAGGCCACATTCTGAGCTCCTCAGGCTACATTCTGGGTTCCACAGACCACAGTCTGAACTAATTAGGCCACAATCTGGCCTATTTACTCAGGCCACATTCTGATCTCCTCAGGCCACATTCTAAACTCCTTAGGCCACATTCTGGGCTCCTCAGGCTACATTCTGGGTTCCACAGACCACATTCTGAACTCCTTAGGCCACATTCTGGCATATTTATATTTTATGTGTCAACTAACTGAATGACCTATCCCGTTTTCATTTGATTTCCTATTTTCATAACAAGGTCTTTGAAGACATTAATGGCTTCTTCCGATAGAAACCACTGACCATACAGTTTGTTTTTAATATGTGGGAGACAAAAGGTTATTAAGTACCAAATTGTAATTATAATCGATATTTTGCGTAGGAACTTATTGAGAGCGTAGTTTTATTCTTACCTTCCTTTCATTAGTTTAAACTGATCAATTAGAGATCGTATTACCATCTTTGGCGTTTGTTTTTTAATACCACTGTACAACACTGTGTTAATACATATCTGATGACGCAAATCCGCTCTAAGATCTCCTTTTTTTAAATATTTGTTCAATACCACTAATAGATTTTAAAGATTTTACTTGCTTTATTAAAACATCAGTGTTGTTCCGTTGTCTTGAGAAAGTAAGCGTGCCCTCATAATTGATGTTATATCACTATGGGTCCATCTTTACTGCCTAAGTGATCGGATCTACTATTAGTTACTTGAAAAAATTGACGTGCTCTTATAATCAATGGTTCCACAATGCGTCCACGTTTAGTGCCATAGTGATCGGATCTTTTATTACTTTTTGAAAAACTTAATTTGCTCTTATAATCAATGGTTTCACAAGGAGTTCACGTTAAGTGCCATAGTGATCGGATCTTTTAGTAGTTTTTTTTTAAAATTTAGCGTGCTTTTATAAACTGGATCTTTTCTGAAGATGCACTGTTGTATATATCGACTTATATATTTGTATATCATAAAATTAATAATGCTCAATATAAATCGTGACTCTTCTGTGAAGAATTGCACAGAAGCTTACATAAAGCTTTCCCTTGAACTAAACTGTTGAGATATGGTTTTGAAATACTTTTGGTCTTGAAATTTGAGGCAACAAATATATTAACAAAATTCATTACAAAAATTATAAAATCCAAAAAAAAATTAATAACTAAAAAGATAGTTTTCTTTTTTCTATTTATTATTTGTTTATTTTTCTTTTATCGTGAGAAATTGCTAGCAATGAACTCCTTTAACTTTTACAACTTTTGACTCTGATACTTTTTGTCTATGGGAATAATGTTTTTTTAATATAAATTTTTCACATAAAATTAGATTAAAATATAAGCCAACAAACTCTGCATAAATAATTATTTTGAATTAAAACTAATTTAATGCAGTTTGGAAAAAAGAGTGCGCGAAGTGCATGTCCGATGAATGCGGATTAGGCCAACGTTTATAAAAAATAATTGGAACCTTAATTAAATGGACATATGTGAAGAGGTGTGAATTTGAATGTTAAATTGTCAACAAATGTTAAAATAAATTGAAAAAAAAATAAAAAAAAATATCGAATGTAATACGAAAGTTTTAGCTTTCATAAAATTAAATATTAACACTGAAAATAAATTGCGTTTTAAATATTTAAAAATATTCAAATAAAATACAAAATTAGACAAAATTTGCTGTTAAGCATAAAAATTGCAGATAAATTTTTTCCAAATTAAATATTAAATAATTGAAAAAGCTTTTCAAAAAATAAGCCTCAAAAAACTAAAAATATTTCACAAGTTTCAGTTTCAATATTTAAAAATGGAGAAAGTTTTCAACTTATTTGCGTACAAATATTTGACAATTGCTGTTGCTGTCGTTGTTGTTGTTGTTGTTGTTGTTACCGCTGAAGCTGCTAATGAAATTGTTGATCTTTTCCAAAGTGCATGAAATCCGTCAAACAATTAAGCAATGAAATATTTGCCTGTTGCTCCTCTGTCAATTGTTGGTGCGGTTGCTCCAAAAGCAACAGTGACTTAGCGAAAGGGGTAGGGAGGGATTTTTATGCCCCGAGTGTCATTCGCAGACGGATACCAGATGATATTCAAAATGAGCATATAGCATATATATCATTGAAATGGATTTTCCGAGAAGAATCGAGTGGCGTCGAGGGGTATTGTAACGCCACTGATATCTATGATTGAAAGCAATATTTTCTGTGAATAATTGAATTAAGCAGCTTTTGTGTGACTGTCAAATTTAAGCGAAATCAAAATTATCCTTTTACCGGTGACATAGCATAAGGTGACATTAGCATTAGCATTAGAGCTCTGCTGTCACTAGTGACATTGTTAATTTTGCATTATTAATCCCAAAGATTTATTGGTCATGTTTATTGTATTATTTTTCTACGCAAAACTAATGGTTTCAGTTTATATAGAAAGAAAATTAATAACAAAATTAAAACAAATCAACTTACAAATGACAGATAGTCAAGTGATTTGTCTAACAAAACCGGACAGTCACGCATTTGTATCTTTTGACATTTAACTTAATTGCACTCGTTAAATGGCTTAAAAACACCAAGAAGAAAACTGAGCTTGAAACTCCAATCTCCGCTCGCACTCGTACAATGGATTCGATATCAAAACGAAACGAAATGTGGCTAAATTAGTGCAAGTACGTGCGTTTGAGTAAGTCGAGGTGTACCAGCTTAAGCCGAGCTTCACTGGCATTACACGTAGCATTACTGATGACCGGTGGCTACTTGGCGCATGCGCGGTTTCATTGCCTCGTTGTAATAATAGGTTTAAACGATCGTTTTGGTCATAACAAATTGCGGATTTAAGACTGTTATTAAATATTTTATTACGTTTGCACTTATTTGGCTGATTATTTCATTTAATGTCTGTAATTAGTAAAGTCTTACACTGGGCACGAATGCGCTGTGTCTGTATTATTGACACAAAACATTTGTTTAATATTTCAAAGTAGTATTTATATTTGACTTAAGGATGGTGAATATTGAGCGTTTGATGTTTTTACTAATAATTATTATTTTCAAATGTATGATTAATATAAGTATTAACGCCATTCATATTCGATTATATGTAAAATTGTTAATCATCTGAATGTCCGGAAATAACTGGAATAACTTGAATAGTTAACACATTTTGAAGTGTTCAAATAATTTAAATATCACATATTTCAAATAATATGAACACCAATAATTCGTATACATCCGCTCAACAGACTACCATAACTTAGCAATATGCATACCTCACACAAAACTTCAACTTCTCGACATCATCGGCTGACATTAAAAGCACTACATTCTCTTTTCTAAGGACAAATTTAACAAATAATTCTCATTTACTTTATACGTACAAAGCAGTATAAAGGTTTCTTAGTACAGCATAACAAATAATTTATAATTTTAATATATTTTTTCTACCATTTTAGAATTTAAACTCTTTTCGGATGTGTCGCATTTACCAATAAATTAAAGATAATCAATAAATTAAAATTGCAATTATTTATATCAACCAGTAGGGATGCAAAAATCTTGTGTGATGTATTATTTTTTTATAATTTTTTTTTTTTTATATATATTTATTTTTTGGTATATCGCAAATCTTTAAACCTGAACACCAGAATTATCTATACAGTAGTTGGTTTAATTAATTTTTTTGTTATTTTTTGATATTACAAGAACATATTTACACCTTTTACCAGTTGTAATGCTGTTAGCTATCAGTCTTGATCGCTTTCACAGTTTGTGGTGCTGTGAGCTAGCACTTTTGGTTATTTTTACAATAGTTAAAATATTCAATAGTATTTTTTCTGGCTGTTACTGTTTTTGACGGTATCAACTAGCACATTTGATCGTATTTAATGGCTTAGGAGCTGCTTGAGATTATTTTTGTTCAGTTTTATTGTTTTTAATAATGTTACCTAACACTTTAGCTTATTTTATTATTTATTACAATATATGAAATATCTTTATGACCCATGTGCAAATTCAATGGGATATAAATGAACGTATGTACACGAAATCTTGTGCAGTAATTTAAAATATATTCTAAATTTAGATACAATAACCTTTTGGTTTTCATAGTAAATAGTACAATAAAAGTTATTAAGTGCTTCTTCATTAAATATTTCGTTGCATAAGTGATGAATCAAAAATTGCTATCAAATTTAATACCCCCGGTACCTCATCTGTTATTTCAAAGTGTCAGATATATTTCTTACCGATTACTAGACACTTGCTAATAATATTAAATGAAATTTAATGATAATTCCGTAAAAGTAAGATCTGATTGACGAGCTTTTTTGAAAGGTCAAGAAATCAGTTACATTTCTTAACGGTTGCTGGACACTCACAGAGAACGGGAAATAAAGTTTTAAGGTCATCCCATAAAAGCCGCCCTTATTTGATTAACTTTTTTGAAAATTAAAGAATCAGATATTATTGTTACCGATTGCTGCACACTCGAAAAAAATGTGAAATAAAATTTTTCGGTCATTTCATGTAAACAACATTTATTTAATCAAGTTTTTTGAAGGTCAGAGAATCATATATAATTCTTACCGATTGCTGGACACCCGAAAAGAATGTGAAATATAGTTTGACGATTATTCCATAAAAGCAACATTTATTCGTCATACTTTCTTAAAGGTTAGAAAAACATATACATTTCTTACGGATTGTTAGATATTCACAGAGAATGTTAAATAATATTACCCTGAAAGCAATACCTATTTGGCGACCTCTTTTGAAGGTCATATCAGATGATTAGCTTGTCAAATATATTGTGACAGACCTTCGAAAATCCTTTGAAAATATAGTTCACTACTTCAATAAGTTATTTGGCTTACTTTGAGAACATATTCAATAACATAGCTCTACTTATTTCTACATAAACATAATTTTTATTGAATTAAGTGTTCTCCACAATACTCTCAAATAAAATATGCGTGCTGCATAATCGTAATAAAATGCAAATTAATTCATAGCACAAACTGTGCCATTACAGCATTTTAGATTTATGAGCCAAAGTGCACAATTTGAAGTCAACTTTTTTTACAGGCCCTACTTTTATCGTAGCCCTGGATAACAGCGAAAAAAGCTGTATAAGCAATTAAGCCAAAAAAAACACTTTCACTCAGCTTAAATGATGCAAAAAATTATAATAAAATTGAATTGAGTGAAGCCGCCACCCATATTTCTGCAACGCAATTAAGCGGGAGAAGAAGAAGAAGACGACATTGCAGGCGCAAACCCGTAAGCACCCGCACACCCGCACATTTCAATTGGATGAGTTAGGCGAATATGAAGCACAGATAAAGTCAAGTGAACATGTCAAAACAATGTGTATGAGCGGTGCAACAAAGAGGCTAACGAAAAATGACTCACAAAAAAATTGAGAACTTAAACAAATGAAAAAAAAATAAAAACAACAACAAAAATAAAATTGCCAACAATTAAAAATTAAAATTATTTTTATGCGCACTTTAAACACAAAAGTAAAACACAATTAAAAGCAAAAGAGCGTAAAATTTTGTGTGTGAAAGGTCCACATTTATTTTATCTACAAATAAAATAAAATAATAAAACCAAAACAAAAAATAACTGTTAAATGTTGAAGAGAGTAATAGAGTCAGTAGTCATCATAAATTTCTGAAATGCTGCAAAATAAGTAGAAAAAAAATCTTAGTTACATTTTATGTTAAAAAATTCCAGGAAAAAAAAAGTTTAATTTTATAGTAAAACACACAACAAACAAAATTTACCAAAAAACCAGAAAAAAAAGTAAAAAATTTATAAATGAATATATAACCAGGAAAACAATTCATACAAAAGTCGCCATTACCGCAGCACGTCACTAACAGCAACACCAACACTAACAACAACAAATATAGCACAATTACAACAACAATTACATCCCACAGGCGCCAACATTCATTGAACACAACAACCAGTATCACTCAGTGTCATTGTTAGTCATTTAACTGCAATACAACAACGTAACACACAATACAAAAACAACAACAAGTACGCAATTACGAATCATAAAAGCAGCAACAAATGAAAGTACAAAAAAAAAAAATTTTTTTGGTCAAAAAAAAATGGTTCCAAAAAAAAAAGTTAGTTTGCAAGAAAAAAAATATGAAATACGAAATTTTATATGAATTGAACTTCAGCGTTTTACTTTTACACGAAGAAAACCCTACAATTTAATTTTCACAATATATTTTTTTTTTTATTGTTTTATATATAATACAATACTCATACTATATAAATTTTTCTTTAATATTTTATGTAATTTGTGCGTAAAATGTGAAGTTGAGTAGAGTTTACATTTTACATTTTCCACCCGCAATAGCAAGTAAAATACGTGCAAATAAAATACGTGCAAATAAAATTCATGCAAATAAAAAAACAACAACAATTACGTGCAAAGAGCAAAACATGTAAGAGTCGCCTTTTAAATAATAAACAAACCACTGCTGCCGGCTATTATCTAATTTTTATTGCTTGTAAACAAGTGTGCGTGTATGTGTGTATGCGTGAGTGGTAAAGTCAATGACCGTTTTGGCGTCAGTTTTTATTAATGCATCGAGAGTGTGCCTTGTAGGGGCTCTGCAAGCGTTTAACACTACAAAACAGTACAGTGTTGTTGCCAGTAATTAAATTTTACACCAGAAATATTTTGCATAGAAAATTAATTAAATTTTTAATAATTGCATGTATGAATGGCAATGTCAATTAGTGAAAGTAAAAGATCTCAAATATTCCAAATTCAAACATTTATTAAAAAATTATTAAATATTTATAAGCATATAATAATTATTGGTATTAAATACTATTTACATATATGTCTGGCTGAATATTAAATATTGTATATTCATATATCTTAATTTAAATTTCTTATATTATTTCAAAATATAACAAAAAATAAAAAAAATATTTAGCCTTAGTGATGGCAACCCTGAAAGATATGATAGATAATGCATTTTTCTATATCATCTAAAACAGTGGCGTAACTACAGGGAAGCAACTGGAAGCAACGCTTTCGGGCCCCCGAATTTAGGGGGCCCCACTATAAATGTTTGTAAACGTTTTTTGTTGGAATAACTTCATATTGCATTTTATAAAAGATACGTAAGTTTTAAATTTAAAGTACATATAATATGTATGTACTTCAAATAAAATATTAAACCTAAATATAAAATAAAAAAGTTTTTCTAAGAAAAGTATGTGTCTTAATCGAGAGACACATACTATATCTAGATTTAAACCCATTTGAAAATAATTTTGTACGTTGTCTTTTGCAAATATCAGTACTGTATACACCAAATTCTATTTAAACACCTTTATTAAAAACGGAGAAACCTCATATCCGATTGTTAAGTTTATATCACAGCTACAAGACGTCCAATTTCAATCAAATCAAATGGTGAATAGGGTCGGCTAAAAGTATGTGTGCAAAGTTTCATTCGAAGAGTTCAAAAGCTGAGAGAGTAGTTTGAACTGAAAAAGTATATATATACTGTACTGATATATACTTAATGGTATTTCCGACGTTTTCTTTAATGTGTCACGAAAATCTTGACAAACCTTATATACCCTTTTCACATTTTTCGTGTAAAGAGTATAAAAAGAGGGGCCCCTTAGTATGTTGATAGGGGCCCCTTAGTATGTTGATAGGGGCCCCTTAGTTAGAATTTGCTTACAGGCCTAAAAAATGTAGTTACGCCACTGATCTAAAACCTAGTTTTGTTGTTGTGTTGTATATATACAGTGTTGTGCATAACAAAAGCAACCAAAATGTGCCCATCAAATAAATAAGTTTTTTGTCTACTTTTTACTTTTCATTCAAAAATCTAAATACACAGTTTTATTTGTTATTGTATTAGCTATTATAAAAAAACAACAAAATCTACAATTCTTCATAACAGATTAATTAATTCACACAAATAATAAAATATTGCGAAATGCGGCTGTGCAAAACAATAGCAACTGAGACAAGATCAATGATAGATCTATGACCAAAGTGCATTCTAGCAAGATATTTTTTTGATTTTTTGCATTTTTATGCTGTGATTTATGTTTTTAAGCAAATTAGAACATAAACACAGAATAGTTCAATATTAAATCAGGTAATGGAAGTACGTTTTTTTCATGGCTCGTGACACGTATACTTTGAAGTTTAAAGAAGCAAGAATTGAAAAATATTTAAATGGCAGTGCTCAAATGAAATAGCCAAAATATTTAAAATTAATTAGTTTATTGTTTCGCAGCTTATAAAAAAATATAATTAGACAAAATACCGTTAAAACGGTTTATTTGGGTGAAGCCTCTCTTAAGATTACTTGTAGAATTGATCGAAACATCATAAGAATTACAAAAAAAACAACCATTCGTGTCGTTGAAAAAGGTCGTAGCCGAGCTTAAACAAGGTGTTGACTCTAGTACTGTACGCAGGCTTACTCTCGAAGCCGGTTTCAAAAGTTACAGACCAGTCAAAAAACCAATGTTGACTAAAAAGCATTAGCAAAAGAGGCAGATTTTTGTTTTGCTTTTTAATTAATATTAATATACTTCATTTAGATCAAATTTCGCGTGGAATCACTTAAATTGGACTCTTACTAAATGGAAAATAATTTTTTTCAGCAATAAATCAAAATTTAACATCTTTAATTCTGATGGGATGTGCACAGTACGTCGCGAAAAAGAAAAACGTTTCTATCCGCGTAACTGCCAAGCGACTGTGAAGCATGGGCGTGGGTCAGTAATAATTTGAGTGTTCTTTTCAGGATTTAGACTTAGATCTTTTCATGAAATTCATCAAATAATACCCCAACATGTGTACAAAAAAATTTTAGAGAGCCATATGGTACCCCATGGCGGATGAAAAATGTCACTCCGACGGGTATATCAGTACGATAACGACCCAATACACAAGCTGATAAGAGAATGGATTTTGAAAAATGGAATTCCAATTTTAGATTAGCCAGCCCAAACACCTGATTTTAATTCAATTGAGAACATTTTGGTATTCTCAAACGTCGCTTTGGGGATCGAAAAGTTTCCAATTGTTTAAGGTCATGAAAGATGAATGGTGTAAAATTCCAAACAGTTCTATTAACAATTTAATATCACCTATGACCCGTAAAAGTGCCCAAGTAATAAAAAGCAAAGGGCTGTATACAAAATTTAGAAAAATAATACAAAAATTTAATATAATAAATAAAGTTGCTATTGTTCTGCACAGCCGCATTTCACAATATATTATTATTTGTGTGAATTAATTAACCCGTTATGAAGAATTGTAGATTTTGTTGTTTTTTTATAATAGCTAATACAATAACAAATAAAACTGTGTATTTAGATTTTTGAATGAAAAGTAAAAAGTAGACAAAAAACTTATTTATTTGATGGGCAAATTTTGGTTGCTTTTGTTATGCACAACACTGTATGTTAACTGCATATAGACACATGATGCTATATAGGTGTAGCTTCAATTGGTACGGAAGAATTTTTTGGAATTTCCAATAGAAGCGTTTATCATTACAAACCTTAATGGCAGTTAATCACGTTAAAAAACTATAAACCCTATATACACTTAGTAAAATACTTATTGATGAGATCGTTAGATAAGATTTTATTAGAATACCAATCAACGAACGAGAGGATAACCAAAAATTGAGTTAATTTAATACGATATACAGTGATAAAGACTAGTAAGAATATAAGATTGGAATTATTTGCGAAATCTGACAGACTTACTAACACCGCGTTATCAAATCTCAGAATGGTTACTGGCTCCTCGGGGAGATATGCAGATCTGAGGTCAATTATTGCCTAGTCTAATGAAGTGATAAAAATAATTCAGTCAAGGCGCAAAGAGGGGTTTTGTAGAAACCACGCAGTTAATAGAGAGTAAAAGTGCTCAGGTGCACTGACTCAACTCAACTAACCTCAACATATATACATATAAGATTGAAGAATAGAAACGATGAGTATAAGAGTTAGAGCGTTGAGTATAAGGGATAGAGCGATGAGTATAAGGGATAGAGCGATTGAATAAGTGATGATCCACTCCAGCCTATTTTGCTCAGAAAAATTTATGATATATAAAATATTTACAGATATTCACAAGTTGAATATATTCTATACAAAATATTCAAAATCAAGAATTTATTTTTATTTATAGATGTAATATATATACTCATACTAAAATATTCAAAATATAAACTATCTATAGTGGGCCCAGTTTCAGTTTTAATTAATTTTCCCAAGTTGAATTATTGTTCAAACTATTCAAGTTAAAAAATTTTCGTTCAGTTATAGTTGTAGTATATATATTAATATAAACATACTTATAATATAAACTAGTGGAACCATTCAGTAATTAAGTTTTAATGTCAGATTAAGATTATATTAAATCTTGTGTTTTTTTCCGATAAAGCGTATATATATAACTCAAGATTTAATTCAAATATACTGATCTTAAATAAGTGTACTTACTTCTGTATTAACAAATTGAACAATTTTCTTAATAAATGCCTGGAAGTGCTTCCATATATAGTTTTTCAACTTTTATTATTGTTAACTTAATTCGTAACTAAAAACTTTTGTATTCCCTTCACCCTCGTGAAATTTATTATACAACAAATATAAAAATAATTGCGTTCATGTAATAAAAGAAATGCTGATCCATACGGGCCATATTATTATTACATTCGCATTCACATTATTGTGATGGTAAAAAGAAAAGCAAAGTAAACAACATTTACGGTCAGTACACTCGGCGATATTACATAATTTTATGCCTATTCTTTAAGGCAAATTTTATTTTAATAACCATCCAAAAGATATAATTAACGAACTCTCACTTTTCATTAACTTGACAATGGCCGAGGTACCCACAGCCTCGCAATGCTAGCCATTGTGCTGTGAAGCCATCAGTAGCAACTGCTGCCAACTCATTTTCAGTCAAAATAATTGACATATGGTGCGAACCAATCTCTCAAGACGTAAGCAAAAGTGTCAAATATAATAGAAAATTGCATTAAAATCGCAATAAAGCAGAAGTCTTTACAAATCGATACAATATCTTTTTCATTTACACATTTTTGATGTAAGAAAATAATGGAAAATTAAATATGGAAGTTAATATAGAAAAATTAATTAATAAGCCGAATAATTTGTACAACTTTTATAGTCAAATAAAATCTTTTATAGCAAATATTTTATTGAAATCTTCAGATAAATAATTATTAAATTTCTTCTTATTAGAACCAATAAAAAATACTCCTATTTTTTGAGCACAAAACAAATTCAATATTATTTCCTGTCCTTTAGTGAACTAAAAATTTAATAAAACACTTGAATAGAATTAAATTTTCTTCAATTGACGCCAATAGTAGCGCAGAAAAAGTATTTTCCCAACACAACATTTCTTAAGCACCCAATGCAGCGCTTCAAACGCGCGCACTTTGAATGCTAATAATGCTGTATCTAACATACGAGTTAAACAGTAAAAATTCTTCACATACGCCCCGTCTCATGACTGTCAATATTGAACTGCAAGTCCTCAGCTGATACCACCAATAGTACTACAGCTATCAAGCTATTCTACGCCCCAAATTTTACCTTAAGGTAAGATAGCTCACCTTACCATTGCGTATCAATAGGAAGAAAACAAGTCGTCTGTTTATTACAAAGCAATAAAGTAAACTGCTTAGCACTCAGGTGTAGAAACTAATATAGCTATAAGCACGTACCAAATACATCCACAAATTCACTTGTAAAAAACCTCACCTAATTTCTGATTTTTTTCTTGTTCTTGCAGATGATATTACGTACCCTGTTGATAATTGTGGCGCTGGCATCAGTGACACAAGCAGTACTTAATAAAGAATTTAAGCGTCGTGAAGCTTTCGACTCATATGGGCCACCACCCCGTCCTGCACCACAGTACGGCCCACCACCCGCACATATACCACATCGTGAATATGGTGTACCACAAAAAATTCCATTCCGTGAATATGGCCCACCAGCTATCAAATACGGACCGCCAAAATTAAATTTCATAGGCGGTGGCGGCGGTGGTGGTAACAATTTCGGCGGTGGTCTGCATGAACAAATTAAGTCACATTTTGGTGTACCAAAGCCATTCTATGGTCCACCACATATACAACATAAGCCAGCTGGTTCTTACGGCCCACCACCAGTACCACAACCACAATATGGACCACCACCAAAACCAGCACCAGTATATGGTCCACCACCTCAACAGCATAGACCTGCACCAAACTATGGACCACCACCACAACTCCCCCCACAACCAAAACCTGTTTACGGTCCACCACCGCAATTACCATCATCCCATCCTGCCCCTATTTTTAATCCAGCTCATCATCCAGCCTCTTCCTATGGTCCACCACCATCAGGTCCTCTAAACTTACCACCAAAACAAGTGTATGGGCCACCTGCCCCTAACTATGGTCCACCACCATTACCACAAAGCCTACCTGGTTCCCATCCACCATCCTTTAATCGTGTACCTGAAACCACAATCATACTTACCAATGGACATGGCAATCACCACAATGGGCCTTCCAAGCAAGTACAAATACAAATTGATGCATCTGGTCATACCCACAGCGTTAGCGGCTCACAAGCACCTTTCCATACCGCTTGTGATGGCTGGAAACCAATACCTGCACCTGTTGGCGCTTATGTTGAACATAACAATATCGAAACACAAGGTGGTTATAGCCAAGTAGCACAGGGCATAGGTGCTACAGGTGCTGGTGGTTTTGGTACACAATACAATGGTGGACATTCCGGTGGTAGCATAATTGATGGTTTAACTGATGAGCAATTAGTCGCTGTTGCGCTACAATCAGATGGTCTCGATGGACATACATTACCAGCTACTGGTCCCGCCCATATAAACACAAACTCACTCGAATCTGAAGGATTACAGGTAAGCATTATTTACATGAACCCTCCACAGTTTTAATTGCATTACTTTTTTTGTTACTAGATCGCAGTTAGTGATATTGGTGATAGTTATTCAAAACCACCACTTGATTCATTTGCACCTGGCTCCGTACATGCACAAAAATTCAACTCATTTAGCACTGCACATGCTAGCATTGGCGTAGCTCCTCCAAGTGGCAATTATGGACCACCACCGCCATCTTCTCCAGCTGCATTCGTTCATCATCACCATGGCGCAGCACAATCAGCCGGTATACACTACGGTCAGCAATCAGGTAGCGTACATACATTCCCCGCGCATGGTGGCGCACCACCTAGTAAGCCCGTTGCCTTCCGTCCACCAGTTCCACAAGGCCTACTCGAATCGATTGGCGCAACAGTACAGCACTTAGACCAATTCGGTGTCAAGCCAGCTGAGCAACCACAAACTTATATACCACCGGCAGCAAATGAAATTGCTAGCAGCGGTCCAGGCAATCTCAGTCCTGGTTATGGTGTTCCTCTACCAGCACCTTTGCCACAACCACAACCTCAACCACATCCTCAAATCATAGTTGAACAACAGCTACCACAACCTCAATCTGCTCAGGTCTTTGTACAGGTAAATCAACCAGCACTCTTACCACAACAACAAATTAATCCACAACTTACACCACAATTCACACCACAATTCACACCACAATTCACACCACAACTCAATTATTTACCACCATTGCAGGCGCAACACGGTAACTTGAATCAGTACGGACCACCGCCTCCACCACCACCGTCAGCAGCTCTGCAATTAGGTCCACCAGTGCCACCAGCGCCACAGTACTTACCACCACTACCACCACCACCAGCCTCTTTCGGTCGCCCGATTCCACCACCACCACAGCAACAATATCTGCCCCCACCTCCTCGACCACTTGGTGTTTTCCACCAAAACTCATTTGAGCACTCACACAGTGCTTCCCAACTTAATCAACAATTTGTACACACACAGGGTTTGCCACTCCAACAAGAAGCACGTTTCAATCAGGTACATGATTGTGGACAAGGTCCCAATCTAGTCGGTGCCAGCTATCAATTACAACAACAACAACAGTTTGCCGGTAGCGTCTCCAGCAGTTCAGCCAATGCCTACAATGCAATCTCTCAGAGCATACCAGTTGCAGAGCAGCACACGCAGTTCATTGAAGGACCTTCTGATAGCTATGGACCACCGGCATCAGGCAATGATATCGATCACACTGGATACGCTTCTCAAAAGTCAACAGTCACCGCTTTACCCGATGGCACAGATCCACAAAACCTACCCGGTTTAGATGGCTTGAATGTCATATCTGCACAGAAATCCCAGTCCATACAAATCACACCAGACCAAGTAAACTCACAGCCGCAAGCATCACAAACAACTTACCAATTACAGTTCGGCGGCGATGCTAGTCAATCGAACAATCCCGAACAAAATGCCAATCATGAGGAAATTTTATCACAAGGCTTGCTGCAGTCCATACTCACAGCTATAGAACAACCAAAGGAGAAATTACAACAGCAGCAACAGGAAGGACAACCGCAAGCCTCGAACCATCTTTATAACATACAAAGCCGTTCCGACATTGACGTACACGAGGATGCCGGAATTGCAGCAACTGATGAGGATGACAATGAGCCTGCAATAGCTGAGTCCAGTAAAGTTGAAGTCAAGGTGGCAGCAGATGATGAGGTGAAGGCAAAAATCGAGGAAATCAAACCCATTGTAGCAGCAGAGGTTGATGAAGAGCAAGACAATGACGATGCTAAACATTAAACCAAAAAAAAAAAAACAAACGAAAACAAAACCGAACAATGGCATTGGTTAACTGCCGCAAACCAAGTCGTCGCTTGTTCACTACGAACACAACCGATTCTAGTTATTTAAAAATTATTATGTATAATTTATTTAAAACTTTTGCTGTATTATAATTAGGGAAACTAATAGAAATGCTTTTACATTAATAACTGCACCCGCCCAGGAGCGGTCGTGCATTCGTAGTCGTAAGCTCATCCTCCACACCTAAGGAATATTTATTGCATAAGCGCCTCTCATGCCTCATCTCGTAAATGTAATTAGGCTCTTATTTTAAGGTTGCCATAATTAGCTCATGTCATTTTTAATGCTTCCCGATATATAATGGTTCTGTACAATTGTATATATTTGCGTATGTATATTAATTAAGCGCACATTTCGCTATTGCGAATGAAGAAGGACGTACGACGAAGGAAGAATATTTGCACAAATTAACATTAAAACACATTTAAGACATTCTCATTTTGATATAAACATAAACATTGTTTCATTAAATAACGAAATGTAAGTAACGTAATTTATAAAAAAATTAATAAATAAAATGTAATTTATAAAAAAGTGAAAATATTTTATTTATTTAGTTTTTAAAGTGAAATTATTCACAACTTTAAATCAATAATAAAGTTTTAAATGAAAACATGGATAGAATCTTGTGAAAGTAAAACAGGATACTAAATTAGGGTTAGTATCGTACATACTTATAGTTAGCATATACGTATATAAAACTAGAGGGCCCATTCTATTGGTTACAAAAACCGATAAGAAGTTATGTTTTGGTTAAAGTTAATTAAGAACTTTTAGGAAAAACTGGATGATATTTAATTGAAGATTAAATTTTACCTGATACGATTCTTACACCTACAGCGAGGAACAGCGTCTCAGGTTTTTTGAAAAATTCGAAATGGTTTTATTCTTCTCAAGTATTATTAGATAACACAATGGAATAATAGACTAAAGTAAAACCTTAGAATACATCTTATAAATTACCTAACACATTTGTTAGGCTGAAAATTGGATAAATAATATAAAACAGTAATAATTATTTAGATTATAATATATTTGACAGCAACGTTTACTGCAACATTTACTTGCAACATTGACTAGCAACATTTAATGATAATGCTACCAATAATAATAATATTCGACAATAATCCACATATAAGAATATTATCGTTTTTTCTATCAATATCAATATCATTCAAATATGTATTTGTATTTTGATCCGAAAATATATTCCTAAAAGCGAAGACATTTTCCTCAGAGGATCTCAAAAATGTGTCTTTCATAATATGAGAATATACAAAAGTATTGCATACTTTTTGAATGAATGTTAAATATCAGTGAAGTTGTCGCGAATGTTAAATAGATAAAAGATAATTTGATGCTGTTAGTATATTTATTTCTTACTTGAACGTCCCCCAGTTCGTATTACTTATAAGAACCACAATATTATGTATTAAAGTAATGAAAATCAGATTATGAATATGTTCTCAGTACTAAGTGGATTTTTTTTCTTTTTATACCCATACAAGTACGAGATCTTTTAATAGGATCCACTGTGCCATTATCTCTTATAATAATTAATAATAAAAATATTTGCTTTAGTTAAATTTATAATTATGTAGCAGTTCCAGATATTATTAAAGAAATTGAATAAAAAATAAATTTATAATAATAAGAATGGTGCAAGCATGGTACACTTAGAAAAATATGCTTTAACCACCTTCTAGTTAAATTCACCTGAAAATATATAAAACAACATGTGGTATGATTGAACCAAAATAATCCGTCGAGTAAAAATATTTTGACCAGAGATTTAGTTTAAATCTGGTTAAATCAATCAAATTATATTTTAGAGTGAAGATGTTTATAAATGCTTAATAATTAATTTAAAATAAAGAATTGATAATAAGACTTTTGATAACTCGAATACATATCTTAAATTCAATTTCATTTTATTGTTTGGCTTGCTGCACTCAAAAAAATATGCTTTAACCACATATTAATTATTATATTAATTAATTGACCTGATGTGGTAAACAAGATGTGAATCCAATCATTTTTCTGAGTGTAGTTAAGTTAAAGTAATGTAAACAATAAAATTTTCAAGTGATAAAATGAGATAAATACTTCTTCAATAAAATTCAATATTTGAGAAGTATAAGTAAAATATAAAGTGCAGTACTTTCAAATTCAAATTTGCGGTCTTATTATATGTCAATTTGCAATATTCTATTTAAAAATAATAAATATATTCAAATGAAATATGTATTATGTGTATGTGCTAATACGTATATTAAAAAATGTTTAATAAATATTAAATATATTTATATAAAATATGTATGTATTATGTACATATCTTAATATGTATATTAAAAATTTGTAAATATTTTTAAAAAAATATTAAATGTATTCAAATATAATATATATTTGTGAAAAATAATAAAAATATTCAAATAAAATAAAAATTTTAAAAAAATTATTAATATTTTTAAAAAATTGTAAATATTTTTGAAAAATAATAAATATATTCAAATAAAATAAAAATTTAAAAAAAATTATAAATATTTTAAAAAAATAATAAATACTTTTAAGAAGAATAGAAATAGTACTTACCATATTTCTTCCATTTTATAAACAGTTTTTACTTCACATTCTCAACTCACTTAGCATTTCTGAAACACAATTTAGTCCCAAACATTAAAATTGTATGTCACTAAACAATTTCGACTTCCATTTCCATTTCATTTTCATTTTAGTATTTAAGGCAACACTGCTTTTCAATGCCATTTTGTTTATTTCGTCCTTTTCCATTTTCTACGTTTTTATTTCAATTAATTTCATTTATTTAATTTGATTGTTAAAATGTCACTGCCAAAACATATTCATTTGGAAAATAACTCAAAAAAAAATAAAAAACAAAAAATGCATTGTATATACAGAAACAATAAATTACACTTAAAAAGTGAAACAAAACTATATAAACAAAAACAAAATGTAAAAATTTTTTGTCTCAAAAAAAAAACAAAAAAAAAACAACCGGGGCAAAATATTTTAATTTAGTTTATCTTAAAAAACAGTTGTGCCAAAATATAAAAATAAAACAATGCACTTTGGATGCTTGCAGCAGTAAAGCAAGCGAAAGAATAACAATAACAACAATACGTACAGCAAAGCAGAGAATGTTGCAGAGCACAAGCGATGAAGTGCAAGTACGTGTACACGCACCCCACTTACAGCCCGTAGCTTGCACCCCACTCTTGCACTTGTGCCAGAGCCTAAAGTGTCTGTTGAACTCGTGTCCTCAGGATAAATTACACTCAAAATTTATTCTTAAATATACAAGTATATAGTATATATTTTTTTAATATTTGAAATTTTTTATTATTTCTACTTTTATATATTATTTTTTGTTATAGTTTTGCACTTGTTTACACACATTACGAAGTAGAAAGAAGTATACTTGCCGACATATTCGTTTCTACTGAACACAAAACGAATTGTGCATAAAATTTCTTATTTTTTTTTTTTTTGTTTTGTTTTTTGTTTGCATATTTTTATTTATTTTTGATTTGTGTTGTTGTTTATTGCTTGTTGCGTATGACACTAACTAAAAAAGTTGCTCTTATTATTACTGTTGTTGTTGTTGTTGCTACTACGGCACATTCCAGTTTTAGTTGTCCTCTTACCTTATTGTTCCAATATGCTGCAGTAGCACATTTTACCTATTTCCTACAAGACTCTTTTTTGCTTTATAATCAATGTTAAACTAAACAATTGTTGTTGTATTTTCTAAATAAATTATTTTTGTTTTTGCATTTTATTTTCTGGACTTTTGTTTACTTTTCTAAATGAGTTATTCTCATGGCAATATTTAAAAAGTTAACTGCGTTTGTTTTGTTGTTGCAAAAAAGGAATTTTTAATTTTTGTTTGCTTTTCAGTATGTAATAATGAAGTTTGAAATTTATGGTTTTTTAAAACTTCATTTCAACTTAATTTAATTTATTTATTGAATGAAGGCGTTAAGCAATTAAGTCATTCAAAAAATATGTTAATTTAAATCACATTATTTAAGGTCAATTTATTAATTTTTATAATGTGTTTATCAATGACTGCAAATCACTTAAGTGGTTCAATAAGGTGTTCGTTGCCGAAGTTAATTTGATTAAAATGGAATCAGATAAATTGGAGTGAAAAATAAATATAATTATTTAAGGAATTCTAATTCAATTATTTCAATTAGCAAATAATACTCAAGTATTTATTTGTCATTTAAGGAGTTTCATTGTGAAATTTAAAGCTAATTCACAACATTTACTATACATAAATGTTAAGATTGAATTAATTATCAAAGACGTAGTGTGAATATAGCAACTAAAAATGACAGAAGGCAGCAAAAGTCATTAATTGTAAGAGAGGGTGAGAACACACAAACACAACACAGCATAAAAGCCACAAACAACACAAGCTTAGTTCGTTCACTAAATACTTCACACGCAAAGAAATGCTATGCAATTGCTCAATACTTATATCAGCTGATATAGGAGTTCTCTTACACTTACGTCGAAAACCAAAATTCAGTTGGTTCTAACGTTTTCTTCTATTTTTTCATACAGTATGAGTAATCAAATGACTTGTGGTCCATAATCTAAAACGAGGTTGACCAATTTTTTACAGTACAAACAATTCAACTTTGATGCTTTATCGTTTTTCTCTGCACGTTTTCTGGATATGTCCCATCCCATCTGACACACATAGAAAACTGAACTGATTAGCATATCATTTAAACGAAGTTACTTAAAATTATATAAAAGAAGAAGTAAAATCTACAACAACAGTGATCCACAGTTCATACATCCACATTGCTCCAATATTTTCGCAATATTCATTGCCTTACGTTCTTAACTGGCGTAAGCTCACCCTACTGTATAACCCACCTCCGACGTCATACTCCTAGCACCCTTTTCTCCGACTTCTTACTAACCGTGCGTTACAAACCCCCGAATACATTATTTTATATTTCAATTATAATCATTTAAATGTTTCCATCAACCCACTCAGTAATCATGGTTTGCATGACGCCTCACACAGTGCCCACAAATAACCTGCCTTCTGCGCTTGTTCAGAACCGCACGCACTCAACTCACATTTCTGTCTCATACACCACACACATGCTTTCTGGCTTAGATAAATATAGACTTCTGAGTACTTAACCCACTCTATCTAAACTCTCTGACCTAGTTACTGGATGCTTCACATACTGCGCTCCGGATCAACGCTGGAAATCTTCACCGTTCATTACTAAGACACAGTTTTAGTGAGTTAAACTCTCACATTATGGCTGTCAATGCTTTTCAACTCCCAAAAAACAAAATTTAAAAATTGTATGATCAAGTTGGCTTTGGTGTGCAGGACACCACTCCTACTTAATCTAACCCAAAGAAGTTATAATAATTGACATGATTGCAGTCACAGTTCAACTTAGCTCTTATATATAAATTAAAATTAACAATAATATCTGTGCCAGCTAACGCACTAAGAAAAACGATATACATATACATATAATTAAATAATAATTTGTAATTGTGTTTAGAACAAATAAAAAAAATTAAAAAAAAACTTCTGTACAAAAACTCTGTATAAACACTTCATAGTCAATCCATAGTTAAGAATAAAATTACATAATAAATTGAGATAAAAGTAAAGAATGAAGTATTCTGTAGAAATATTTTCACAGCAAAATATTTCCATTTTCAATATTTTGTGTAATATTACGCTTAACAAATTTATTTTGCCGAGAAGCACTTCAAAAAATATTAAATATTCTACTTAAAGAAAAATTTTGAAACACAAAGACATTAACTAAAAATAAATTATAAAAGTGAAATAAATTTAAATAAATATTTTAAATCACAAGGGAAATAATGTACACTGACAAAAATGTTAAAGGTAATCAACGCCGGAGCAATAAAAAAAACATGGAAAACTCACTACGTACATTATTAACCAATTCAAGCTAAATCGTTTATTATAATAAACATTATTAATAAAAATAGCACATATAAACTAAATCATTTATTATATATAAATATATCTATTCGTTATAAATTCATTAGAATTAAAACACAAGGTTGTATCTCACATTGATCGTATTCAAGAAGACATTTCAGTATATCTAATTAGTATATCTAAAACACGATTAGTCATCGATTTTAATTTGATAGGCACGAGTTCTAAACCAAGTACTTGTTTTCCAAACAAATTATATATGGATTATAATTCAATTAAAAGGAAATTCGAATATTTTCTAAGACCACTGAGGATAAGTACTTGGCAATACACGAAACAACATTGTATGAACAGCTAAATTTTAAGAAATTTTTGTTCTTGTCTTTTCATTGCTATTCGAATCCCTACAATTTTTAAAAAAAGAGCTTCTTTGTCCTCATAAGAATCAGTGGTTTCGGCAAAAGTGACTAACTTAAAAAATTAGACTTTTCATTTATTGTAATAAATCAAAATGACCACGTTTAATAACATATGTATGTTAAGAATTTGTGTTATATCGATTAAATGCAATAAGTTTTTGTCAACTGGAACTTAGTATAAGCCAATTAAATATATGTGTATGGGTGATCAAAATCATAAGTAAGTCATATAATTACATCAATTTCTTAACATTTATTATATAACATTATAGTCAGTTTCCACCCTCAAAAACAAAAAGTTTAGTTTTTCATATAAAATATCATAACCAAGTTTTGTTACATTCCATTATTCTGTTTTCCAGTGTACATTTAAACTGAAAAATAATTTAACTGTTGACTTCAATATTTTTCTTTTGGCTTTTGGACAAAAAACGAACTTTCCATAAAAGAATTTTGGCATTGCATAAGTTACGAGGCAATTGCCATGTTCCGCTTGATAACACATGACAATATATCGCATACACAACTTTCTTAGCATATTTTTATTCTTTTGTGCTATCACAAAACTTTTTACTCCTACCACCAATTTTCCCATCCTCACTCACTCGCTCTTCATCCTCCTCCTCCAATAAATTTGTTGAATATAAAAAATATGCAAAAATTTGTTTCGGCAATGTCGCTGACGCTTGAATATATTACAGCACTTGTGTATGTAAGCAGATATGTGGAAATATATCCATATACGAGTATATATTACATCTAAGTATCTACGAAACAACATTAGGGCGGCAATAATTTCGATTTGAATGAATTGGAATTTTATATGCTCCAAAAGATCGCAGCCAAAGTCATCGATGCTTATCTCGACACAGAAAACATATCAATATTAAAGTGTTCATTATTTAGGATGAAATATACTTCAGGCTAAGGAACGCAACCTGTGTGCAAATTGGAAATTTTATTAATGAATATTGCCAAATATTATATATGAATATTTCTTGTCTTTTTAAATATACTCGCTTTATATGAAGTGACTTACTAAAATATATGGCTTTATTAACTAACTTTATTAGACTGTGAACGAAAACATCATTGAACTACTATCAAATCTTTGATGATTTCTACTTTTTATTAATTGAAATAATTTATCTTGTAAAATACTAAAAAATAATTTAAATGTAGAATATTTAATTCTTGTTTAAATAGCATTAGAAATTAGAAATACATTAGAAATAATTATTAAATAAAAACAGGAAAGACATCAATAATTATTTTAGAAGTAAATCAAGCAAAAATCTTAGCGGTTAGAGAGGCAGAATGGTCACAGGTGTTGTACTTCCGACATCAAACAGATGCAAATCATTGAACTCGAAACATCGATACAAAAGCTATATATACCATATACTTCGGTGCTGGATCTCAACTTCCCGATTTCATCCAATTAACTCTTCATGTATACCGCTTTTATGGAGGAGTTCTACTTATGCTTTACAACCGATGTTACTTCGAAGGAGAAGCTCTACTATAAATACCAGTAAATCAGTAGTTATTATAAGATATCTTTAAACTATATTCCATAAGTATAAATATATTGTAGATCAAAAGTTGACCTAGTGAGTATTATTCCGAACATAAGGGTTTTTATTATGTGAATCCAATTTAGTACTTAACGTAAGACTTTCAATACTGACGTACTTAAGTTAATAATAATGCTAAGGATTTTTATTTTTGGTACATTTAAATATCCTCTTTTGACTAAAACTAATTAATTTTTTGTTATAAAACTTAGTTTTCATGAGGCATTTCACACTTTTTCAAAATGGCTTATAATGAAATGACCTAAAAGTATGCAATTAAAGTAGTAAAACACAGAAAAAGTATAACAATTTTTTTCACAGTGTAAGCCTTTTGGCCATTATTAAAAGTTTTACTGATAAACCGCAACTAAAGTTGCGAAAAACTTCATCCAACATTTTCTCCATATCAGTGTCAAATAACGCCTTCACAAGTCCTAAACGGCTAAGACTATTAAAAGTTGAACCAAAAAAAAAACAAAAAAAAAACAGTGAAAGACTAAAAACTTAAAACTTTCAACAATTAAGTGCAACATCGTGACAAGCATTGGCAAGTTGTGTGAACGGATACCGAACACCCAGAGAATGGGTCTTAAATATTTTTAAAACCGCAATAACAAATGAACCAAAACAACAAAAACAATATCACCAACACCATCACCAACACAAACACAAACAAGAAGAACAATACGAACGACACCAGGAAAAACAATGCATCATCATTTACACCAAATTTTCTGGAAACCTTATGCATTCATGCTTGTGCATAGTTGACCTGCATCAACTTCAGCTTTTCCATATTAAAGCCAACAAATTTCCTCAGGAAAACTCTCTTAAGTATACGAAGCATGCGTGACACTGCAAGGCAATGAATGCAACGATGAGTCACTAATGTGCAAAAACAACACACCCAAATGATATATACTTTGAACGTATATATAGTAGTATAGGAACTGGCAAACATCACCAGGAATTGAGCAGAAAACAGCAAAAAAATGGAACTTTGTTGGACATGTTTCTCAAACTGAAAGACTCCTTGGAGTATGTTAAAATGGTGTCCCTGAATGTTAAGTTGTCAGCAAAAAACAAAAAAAAAAAAATAATAATCTAAAAAAACAAACAATATGAATAAAGTTTAAAAGCAAATAATGAAGTGTGGAGAAAAAGTTATGCACTCAGGACAAAAGGGACCAAAATTTGAAAAATGATTTCTTCAACGCAAACAAAGCGCAAAAAATAATGTAACTTCTTTATGGCAAAATTCAAATAATTTAATTTTAATAAAAACGAAATAATTCAGTAAATTTGTGAATAAATTTTGCGAAAGTATAATTCGCTTTACTTAATTAATTTGCATTAAATATTTATGACGCTTTACGACTTTTGAGCCGCCTCGCATTCATGCATGCGTGTGTGCTTGATTGCCACTCATGCACGTCATACACGCATACAAACAAGCAATAAGTTTGCGGTTTGAGCTCAGCATTGCCGCCATTTTGTAGAAGTAAATGTCAACGAAATTCAAAAAAATTAATTTTTTCTGTGAAGCAGAGAATAATTTTGCTTTATGCTTTCTTCATGCTTCGCCGTTCGAAATCGTTTAATTCCTTTATGAGGTTCGTTTCTGTGAATGCGGACTCGCATGTTTGGTTCCATCATTCGTCCATAATTCTTGCTTTTCCTTTTAAACTATACATGCACAATCAAGCAGTTTTAAGGGAATTATAAAGGTTTTAATAGTTTTTAAATTATTTGCAGACACCAGATTCTTGAGGTATGAGCAAACTGAGAGGTTTCTGTAAACATAACTGAAATTGGGATAATAAAAGCATTTCAATATAAGGGATCTACAGAGACGAAAGCTGCAGACTTTGTTACGAAGAAAAGAAAACAACAGAACACATTCTGTGTCACTGTGATAGTCTCGCCAGACTCAGACCTCGGTACTTATCGACTGCCTATCCACTTATAACATAATTAGGCAACATCTCTCCAAAGGACATAAAGACGTTTTTAACTGCTACTCATCTATGGAACTAAAGTGAGTTTTTCACAATAATCCTCAAAAAATGCAGTGACGTCGTGACATATTTACAACCCGTTTAAAATCGAATCCAATCTAAGAGATCTTTAAGGAGACATTGTAAAGTTCATGTTCCCAAATGTCAAATAGAGTGTTTTCCGGATGTGAAGCTACATGGGATGAAAAGGATAAACTTCAAAACATATTCTCGACACATGGAGACTTCGGAGATCAGTGGAGGGAACACATACAGTAGCAAATGGAGATGAGCTTTCCAGATATAAGTAACAGATCTATAGGGAGAAGTCAGAGGTCACTAGAGGGAATGCTCTCTGTAGCAAATGGAGACAAGCTTTCCGGGTATAAAAAATATATGGACAATAAGCCTTAGGGGACAAAGAAAATAATCTTCAACTTCAGATTGGTAGTATTGGTTATAATCTTTTTTTGAAATGAGACGAAATATGCTGCTATACTCCACGGACTCATATCCAACAACAAGATATAAAGAATAATAATGTTTTTTTATATATTTTATTACCGACTGCAGTTCACATTTTTTTAATTAAATGATTGTTTAATATTTTTTAATATATTGTATATTTCGACTCTCCTTGAGAGTTATTATCAGGATATGATGATAAATATTATAATAAATATTAATAAAATATATATCTATTCATATTTTTGGTTCTGTTCTGTATATTGCACAGTGCAATATGATAGACTTGGTAGAGTCTACATAAATCCGTTCGCTGAATAATCTGCAGTGGGTGTCTGTGTACAAATAGAATGAGAACTATTGTTCCAAAGCTGTTTTAATATATGGGTCTTCATCTATAATGATAATAATAGACTCTTAAAGCTGTTACTAGATATTTTTTCGTCAAGAACACAAACAATATAAGATATATGATACATGTAAGGCAAAATATGATTCTCCAAAAGAATTTTTTAAAGTTAATAATGGACTTCAAAGCTGTTACCAGATATTTATTCTTCATTGCATCAAACAATATAAAATAAATTATATATGTAAGGTAAAATATGGTGCCGGAAAAAAAGCTTTTACAGATAATAATGATAATAATGGATTTCGAAGCTGTTGCCAGATATTTATTCGTGATTGAAACAGACAATATATGTAAGGCAATATAAGCTTCCTCAAAAGAATTCTTTAAAGATATTAATTAAATTAATTTTATCGAAAAGTAAGCATTTAATATTTTTTCCACTACCTTTTGATAAAAGTACTATACAGATTCCTTTACAAAAATTTCTTAAATGAACCAAGTTTCAAATATATAATCCAGTTACAAATTTCAACAATTTATTACTGCTCTCAAGTGATATATGACTGAAAAACTTACTGTAGTCCACACTTAGTTTTCTTACACTGCAGACTTACCAAAAAAATCGTTTTAATTTTATTTTCATTTTGAAATTATTTTTCCATACAGCATGGAATAACAAAACGGTTTGTCATCAAGGTTCACTAGATACATGCATCAATGCTCAATACTCAATATGTACGTACGCTTATGTAGTCCACAGTGAATTTCAAAAACGAAAACAATCAGCAGCTTTTGTATTCCCAAGTCTCATTTTCCCAACGAAAGCAATATTTTGTTAAGAAACGCTTTGCATGTCGAACGCACAAACCTCCGCAATTTATTTGCAACAAAAGCGCAGAGATTCGATGTGCCTCATGTGCCTCCAAAAAGCACAGCACCTCACATCCTATTAACTCCAACAGCATGGCATATACAGCTTCGACTATGTTGCACTGAAACAGTCCGCTGCAGTCCATTGTGTTGTCTTGGGTTAGCGACGAAATTGTGGCCAAATGCATGTAGAATGCGCAATAAAACTGTCATTGCATGGAAAAGTAGCAAAAGTAGAATTTCAGGATTTATTATCTGGCAAGAGTAGCCTGTAACAACTGCTGGTGTGTATCCCAACATAAACGCATCAAAGTACAACCAACCCACAAACTAACTAACAAACAACAACAAAGCCAGTACATACAGTCATCCTAAGAAAAGAAAACTATTTACGACATTTTTGGAACACATTTTTTATCCTTTCGCAAGACTTTCAATGGAATATCTATTGCAGTGCCAATTTCAAACCGGAACCATTGCACTGCCGAGACGTAGTCGGGCGTATTGCGAGGTAATCAATTGGATTGCATGCAGCATACGTTGCAGTGCTGCATTATTCACTTTTGCTTAAGGACTCTTTAATTTGAAGGTTAAAAACACTTCGATGAATCCGACTGCATTCATTCCGTAAACTCACATTTGCAAGTTTAAGTGAAACATTAAAACTTTTCTGAATTCCCAAGCACAAGTTTGCATTCACTTTGGGTATGAAATGTTTTTTCGTCCTTTTGCAATTCATTTGATTAAAAATTAATATAAAGTGAGAAGACAAACTGAAAGTTAAATTTTGATCAACTTTTGGAAAAAAACTATTTAAATCACTAAAACTCTAACTAAACTGCAATAAAAATTTATACTTAATAAGTATACTTTACATCAATGATATTGAGGGTAGATAGGATAAATCAGAAGCTTAAGTGGTTGCTACTTAAGATGTGAAAGGATCTATTAGTGCTGGACTGATAGAGTAAAACAGCAGGAGACCTAAAATGGGTAGTTACAGTCTGTATATAAAATGGATAGTAGGATCAACACTTCCAAGTAAAATACTTACTTAAACCTCAAGTGCTAGATACTTTCTTCTTTATATAAGTAAACTTATTATACGTTTGCAGAAAGAGATTTTTACCGAGGATCTATGACGAAACTTAAAGTTTATTATTAATTGCTAGTTGACGAAAATTTGGTATATTACGAGTGTATTTCTAATGATTGCTAATATTTCTAGTAGAAACTATTATGAAAGATCAAAGGAAATAACAAGAAGAAGAAGAATCGAATCTTTGTCAATTGACTAAGAAAACCGTTTTGATTCTACATTCCACACAATTGTGTTAGAACTAGCCCGACACATTTATAAGTATTTGCTCAATACCAATGTTAGAAATATTACCAAACTATTATTACTGGTTCAAAATTTGAGTCCAAAAACTTAAATCTCTTTCAGGACATAGACACCATAGGTGATCCGGTGTTCCCCTCTTCGAGCACTGGTGTACATGCACTAAAGGAGATTCGAAAGGGCATATCCTACCCTAGTAACATCACGTCCCACAGTTCAGTCACCCATTAGAACTGATAATAACTTAGATATTTCCAATTTATTTCTATGTACTAAAGCAGCGATTCCACCTTTAAAGTAGAAAGGCCACGTAGCTCTTGACCAATAACACTTTTGTTAACAGACATTAACAGTAAGGAATCTTTTCTCTTAACAGCGGCTGTTGTCAAGTAATTAGGCAAAGAATTAAAAATATAGAACTTAATGATTAGGATAGAAATACTATAATAAACCAAATTACAGAGAACAAATCGCATCGAGCACATGATCCACACAACATCATAGTTTAAAGCAACAAAGGCAACTAATTCAACAAATTGGAGTAATTTTTTTCTAAGTTAGAAAGTTATTTCAGTATAAAATCCTTTACAGTACAAATAAAATCCTTAACAGATTAAGTCAGGCATGCATCGCAGCATTAAAAGCTATTGGGCATTGAGATTTTCTAGCCTAATTGAGCAATGGGCGTATGAGTGTTTTTACTAAAAGCCCTTTAAGCATCAAACAGCGTTGAGTGGAGGATTTTCTCAGCGGTTACATAGATAAACAAAATATAATTAAATATATAAAATGATGAAAATTACTTATTACTTTATTATTATGTTGAAGCTAGTTGAGTCAGTGCACTTGAGCACTTTTACTCTCTATTAACTGCGAGATTTTCTTCTTCAAAACTCTCCCTATGACTTGACTGGATTATTGTTTATCACTTCCTCAGACTAAGCAATAATTGAAATCAGATCTGCGTGAGCCTGTAACCATATTATAATCCAACAAACTTAAAAGTCTCCAAAGTTATTGATAATACCTTCAACTACAGACGTCAAACTAACAGACATCAAATTCACTTTTCAAATTTATACTGATTAACAAAAATACATCCCAAATGTGTAACTTCACTCGGACTTCTTCCTGCAGTCCTAGTGCTAGTGCATATGGATTTGGTGGAAGTGCATGAAAAAGAGGTCAAAGGGAAATAACACCGCAACGTATAACAAGACAAGTCACGCGTGCAACTTACACAATTTGCGGAGGCAGTTTGGAAATGAAAATGAAGCCGCATAGCAAATGTTTCCGCCAATCTTCATCGTTATTTTTTCCCCCTTATATTTGCTCTGTAGCCGCTCCGTTTTTGTTTAACCATTTTATGTCCTTTACGTAGCAACATTTTGGTTATTGTGGCTTTGATGAATAACCCAAATGAAGAGAGTACCAATAAAAGTGGTAATATTTTGCTTAGAACACTTTGTGCAAGCATTTCAGCGTTGCTCATCAACTGTCCAGTTAAATTGACACACAAAAACGTTTCCAACGAAAATTTTTTCAGAAAAAACGTTTCCAACACAAACGCAGTTGAAAAAAACTGAAAATATCTGAAAGTATGACTGCAGTGAAAAAGGCAAACGAAAAGAGCACACAATTTCCAACTTCCAGCAAGCCAAGCTGACATTGTTCTAGACCGGCTCTTGGCAGTGCTAAGCTTAAAGATTTATCGCATTCAATATGTTGTCAATAGTTTTGCGTGGGTATTGTCAACTTAGCACACCCACCACACCGCATTGTGCCTTATACACTATACCGCTGACAAGCCACCCCAAACGTATGGAGCGCCGCATACAGGCGATGTATAACGTTTATATGACATATGTCCAAAGTACGTGCAGCGCGGAGAAGGCGCTGAAAAGTGTTCAGGAAATTGCATCATTTTACTTAGCGCGTTGATAACTAAACCACAATATAGCTACCAACAAAACCAGCAACAAAGAGGCCACACACGCATTCAGGATGCATAGCGTAAACGCAGCGGTTAAACTTGCAAAGGACACTTGCGATGCGCCAACATGTGTTGCTGCCATTCCGCCATTGATGCCGTGCACGTTGTCAGGCAGGATTCAACTATAGATGCACATGAATGCATTTTTCCGCAGAATTTGACTTTTATAGAAAACGGAAAGTTCAAATTTTTTCTCTTTTTTATTTTATCCTTTTGTCAATTTTTGTACTCGTATTATTTTTTGAGTTGACAGACTTTGCTCCATTTTTACGTGGCTAAGATGCGGACTGCGAGTGGCGTTACCACAAGAGTCACGTAACAATGGTCGTAAATTTTAGAGGATGTACTTGATTCGTAAGCTTTTTGTAGTGCTTATATCGATTTTGATTGGATTCCATTAATTAATTTTAACTGCTCTTGGATATACCATAAAGGCTCACGGTGTCTTTATCTATTGAATTCATTAAGGGGTTTCGCAAAGGCAGCAGACAAGAGGAGACTAATGAATTAAAGCATGGAATAAATAGTAATAAAAATGTGCTTTTACTTAAATTAATTAGAGTAATTAGCAAACTACTTAAGAAGAAGTATTATATTAGTATGAATATATATAATTATTTTCTCCACATATTAAATGAAATTAAATTTCGTCATTTTGCATATTTTGATTTTGAATCATCTTCTTTTGTGAATAAAGTCCACAAATACATTGATACAATGAAAGATTTTTGGACGTACTAACAGTGATTTCATTATACTTCGCAGTGAAAGAGAATCCAGTATAGACTATTACATTTTGCAAATTGGTATAGTTTTATATTTTATTTACTGATTATAAACAACTCTACTATCCAGAAGCCGCAATTTACTCAAAGTCAGGCTCTCCAAAGACTCTTTAAAGTGCCTTGGTACATCCGCACAAATGACATGGTAAGAGACCTTAAAATAGACAGAGTCACAAAATACATAAGTGACAGAACCCTGAAACTAATCGCGAAAACCGACAGGCTGCCGTACTATCTAATCTCAGAATAATCTCTAGCCGCAAGGAACGATACACAGATCTTAGATTAGTCATCGAATAATCACGAAGCTTTTGAAGCTTTTAAAACCCCTCAGCTATCAAAGAGTAAAAGTTTCCAGATACATTAACTCGAAAATTACTGAACATGAACTTATGACTATAGACCGTAAAGGTAGATTTTCTGTAGTCTAAATTTTAATTATTGAACTACTACTACAAAATATGTCTGATGGAAGGATTTTAAGAGTAATAACTTTGTAAACACAACACTCTCAAAGCAACAATATAATAAAATGTGAAAAGTAAAATGGCGATAATCACACGTAAGCACCCTGTAAGGTAAAGTTTTTATTGTGTTCACACAGCACTCACAAATACGTTGTGTGGTTTGTTTGAAAAGAAATTAAAATGCATTTATTGCAACAGTGTGCTTTAGACAAGTACTATTAAATTAAATTAAATTAAATTAAAAATTACTATATTAATATGAATACATAATAAAATATGAATGATTGAGAAAATATTATTTATATATTAAATTCGAATGTTAAACTACTGCGACAGAAATATGTTTTTTGTGATATTTTCCATAAGTTAAAATAAAATTTTATATACTTTATATTATATACTTTTATATACTTTTTAAATTGTTTTTTTAAAATTAGTCTTATTAGAAATTACCAAAAACGAAATATAAGTCAAAAGATAAAATATGAAATACACAGCTAATGTTGAAAGAGTACTTTCTATCTGGAAAGTGATTACATGGAAGGTAGTACCTCCTTAAAAAAAAATTTATAAAAAATTTTATGTGCAAAATGTTTTATATTCTAACCTTTTCCAGTTACTCTAATATGTAGTAATTCTGTTTTTGTGACGTTTGCTAAGACATTACCAATTTTACCAAAATTTTATCATAAATCAAAATCACATCTCAAGTAACTTAAAGTAACCAGAAAAAAGGATGTGTTTTACTTTCAGAGAAAATAAAACAAGCAATTTTTGATTGAAATTGAAATTGAATTTTGTAATCTGGTGTAAAATCGAGTTTTACCAATCAAAACACGCACAAAGGACCAAGCAGCTACGTAACGCTTGCAATATTCGACACCATCGAGTAGGACATATTGCGAATTAAGTAGATTTTCCCATGACAAGCACAACAACAACAACAACAACTACACACCAGTCTATATACAAAATATTATGTAAAATGTTACGAAATTATTGCAGCTGCATTAGTATTCAATTTACATATTCGGTGTATATAGTTAAGGATATAAATATATTTATATACATACATATTCACACAACTATAATATATAGTTATTAGGAATATTTTGTACAATGCCTGCAAGGAAATTGAAGTATGAGGATTTTTGAAGTGCTTTCCATCTATCAATCACACCGGTAAAGACTAAACCTGTATAAGTTTACACTAATCCATGCACGATATTGTGTTGATATTACGACAAATTTTATTAAGAACCACAGCAAATGTACAGTACAAATCAAAAACATGCGAAAGGAATATAAGCCAACGTATGAGTAACGTCAATCGTGTATAAAATCAAAATAGAAAGACCTTCTATAAATTATTTTGTAATTAATAATGTAATTTGCTATAAAAGTATTTGTAAATCCATTTATGTAAATAAATTCAATATGTAAATAAATAAGTGCCTTTTAAAATGTTTATATATACTTCAAGTTATGTATTTTCGCATATAGATAGAAAACATATACTCGTACTCTCTGTAGAACAATTGTAGTTAAGTCTTATTAATACAATTAATCTTTAATGTTCCTTATAGAAAAGTATTTAATAACAAATTCGAACGAAAGCATATGTAATAGCATCCTATTTCTGATCCACAGCACAGTCGGGCAGACACAAAGAAATGTCTCATTCTGAACAACTTCAAAGTTACGAAAGGAAGTTACTTCAATCTCACATTTTTATCTCCCAACGAGCATAAATGAGGAAACTTTAAGGTAGTTAATATAAAAATGGTACAAAAACTCCTTCACCATCATAATATCATAACCCCTAGCACAGCCAATAAAAACGTAACTAGAAGTATCTTTTCCTTCCTCAGAAAGTTATATCAATCTTATATTTGTATCATACAAGGAGTTAAAAAAGCAAACTTTAAAGCGAGTTATGAAATCTTAACTCTTACGGATGGCCGTAAACTGTAGATTATGTGCCCGACCATTCGCAAATATAAATGATTTTTTTCGATAACCTAATAAAGCCATAGTTTTTAATATAAGTTATGTTTTTTTTGGCAATTAGGAGTCCAATTCTCTCACTTATTTAACTGATATCCAGATGATATGTAAATAAACACCCGTTTTGAATAAATTCAACCGGTACCATTTTAAGTTATATATTTAAATATAACTTTCTCCTTGATAGGAAGTCAGGTCTAATGATTACCACTGTTCTTTGTTACACAGTACCTTGGTGAGGATACGCCATTAACTAAATCATCACACCTCCAACGTAACTTTAGGTGTAAACCGAAGTCACGCAGTCGAATTTCTTTTACGGAACCAAACCAGTGTCCTCAACAGCCGAAGTTATATATGCGTAGATCATCTGGTATCTAAACTTATATTCTCGCTTTCATCTCTGCTGGAGTATCAAAAGTAAAAACCCTTTTCCTCCCTGTTTTGTTTCAAAACAGTACAGGATGATGCTTAATGCAGTTTAGTAACCTTTTACGAAAGATATTATAATTCTTACCCCGTAAGGAAGAGATTAAGAAGTTAAGTTAGTTAATTGCAGGCCACATTAAGGATAGATGAAAGATAGATGACAAAACATTTCTTAGGAAAATATTTTCTGACAGTTTATCGGGCTACTCATAGACAGGGGTGCGAGATCTGTGAAATTTTAAGGAATCAATGGTATGAATGTAAATATAAGCATTGGTATTTAATAACTAGTTATGAGAAACATACGGAAATATGTTACAGCCACTGTCAGTATCACCTCCTTCTTCGCTAAGAAAACAGTCCACCACCTTAAATAGACTCTTCTTATTGAGAAACGAACTTACGTTGAGATGTAAGGAATTGTAAATAAAGAAAATTAATTTTAAATATCTTAGTTATAAGATATTATATATTCCATAACACAATTCCCAAAAAGGTGACTGTATAAGTTTTGTTTAAAATTGCAATTTAAAAACGATATTAAGACGTTGCATAAATACTCGTATACACAAAGTAAAAACACAACCCCCAGAAAATATCTCCTACTGCACTTCTTTCTACCATAAAATGTGGGAACATATCTTATTCACTTAATTCCGAATAATATATCCTGTGAAACTTTTGTGGTTTATATTACTTACAATATCAAAAGGAAGTATTTCCTGACCTAATAACCAAATCTCTTGACAAATAGCTTCTATATCAACATATTTGGTTTGGTGGTTTTATTTTTTGCTATACCAATGATAAAAAAAGCACATTTGACATTACATGCATATAAATATTAGCAGAAATACATTTCATTTCATTGATTTAATTTAAGATTTTTATCCACATACTCGTATTATGCATAAAATTACTATCTGACAAAAAATCACTCCACAAAACAAAGTTAAATGAAATTTTTTCCCGTCATTATTACGGAGCTAATAGAGAGCTTCTAGTTTTTCGCTCATTTCCCTGTGGTGCCACATTAACCACAACATAGCAAATCCTCTTATGCTTTGATATTTTCGGCACCGCAAACAGTGGCGGCAGCACATTCGCTTTGCTGTTGTCTTATTTTTGATGGCAGTTATTTTGGTTTTTACTATCTTGTGGCAACCTGGCACTTCATCTACTTTTCCTCTTTAAGTATTCTATTTAGTGAGCTGTCAACTTTGTTTGGTTAGTACGTGTCGTTCCCATTTTAAAAGACGAGCTCATGATAGGCACTAAAGACTACATTTCCTATCAATGTTGCCAATAATACAAGTAAAATGAAGTTGGCAACATTTACAGTTTTAAGCAGCTTACATGTAAGTAGAAGGAATTCTCTATGTTTTTTGGAACTTTTAATTCATAAATTACACACGAGTGTAAGGATATTCCAAAACATACATACCCGTGCTCCGATAATGTTGGACTTGATTTCAGGTATTGGAAATAGTTTTCTTATTCACATAAATTTAGGTTGCTTGTAAATAATAAAATTAGTTGAAAATGTGTGTAAAGATACAATATATAAGCAATTCTTAGATAATTTTTCAATCAGTGATTTTACACAGAATAGACAAGTGTGCTATATAATTTTATTGATAGATAACTTAATTTATTATGAAACTTATCCAATAAAATTACACTAAACTAAGTTAGATATAATGTAAGTTTACTTCCCCTATAAAATAGTTTTCCTACCTTCACTACAACATATAATTTAGTCATTATAATACAATATAAAAGAGTTAAGTATCATACATATGAAAGTAAGTGTGTTCAGGACTTATTATAAGATAATAGCTACTATATAATTTTATGTTTTTATGTATCATATATTGTTTTCACAAAATACATGATCATATCCTCGAAAAAAGTATTATCTGATATGTTAAAAATGGTACAACGAAATGGTACAACGGAAATAACGATAAATACTTATGCCCTTGAGAAAAATTCAGTGATGACAAATATTCAACACAAATTATAAGGTGGAAATAGTTGCTACTACAGCGTGAAAATATCACTGTCATCTAAATAAAATATCAAGAATAAAATATCATAAGAAAGATTCTATCATATAAAATAATTATATGATTATAATTACAACCCTAAATATTATTGGATACAGAAATGAACAAGCTAACAGTATTTGAAAGAATGATAACCGTGATATTTATATGCCCGTGTTTAAGGTCAGCAAACCACTTCTCTACAATTAATATCTATAGATCAGGATCTGGGTAGCACTTGTAAAGCCAAGCTTTTACTGTCACAACAACTTTTCCCATCAAGAAACAACGATAAACTATCGCAATTCAAAGTAACCTGTTTTTAATAATGATATGGATTTATCATTATTTACGCTCCCAGTGTAGAATTTTATATTGAAAAGTGATTTTAATGAAATTTCTATTAAGAAAATAATAATTATGTGGTGGTATCAGAAACAACTTTGTACAACGATGGCTTGAGCATAATTCAACGCAGAATATAGTGCTGTAAAGAGCATATCAAGAACTCTTCCCTGGAAACACAGACAAATAGTAGCAGCACTCACACTTTTTATATGCCTGCTCTTTTGATTCTTTCATTTCAATTATCTAACTCGTCGAAATAATCTCCCTTCTGATATTCTGCACACCAAGCAACTTTCCACTATGTCTCCCCAATCCCTTGTAGTTTATTTCAATGAGTCGAATAGCTCTACTCAAGTAATTCCTTTATACAGCTGCGGATATAGTAACCTACTCCATAGTGTAGACACTCAAAGAGTCCTAAAGTTTTATGAATTCTCGTAACTCCATTATTCATTATTTACGTTTTCACTCTTCCCTTCAATACCATATCAATGAGATCTACTTATTTCATTCCAAACAAGTTGTCTTAAGTGGGTTCAAGTCTCACGCTGTGTCTGTTGATGCCTTTTCATCTAGAGCAGAGAAGATTTTTGCATTAGACATTAAGTCATATTTTCCCTTATCCAAAGAAGATAAGGACAAAAATGTTTTCATATTCCAAATTTTTTGTTAATTGAGTTAACTAAGTTTACTTTTAAATAATATAAACACTATTAAAGTAAATTTAATGCACTTAAAGTCCAAACTCCAAACAGTTTTGTTTATTTTTTCTTTAAATACTTATTTATTAATTCCAATAAAATCCTTGAATTCGCCTAAAAGAGTTGAGACGGAAATAACAGAATTGCCTATCAGGTGAGTGAGTGTAGTATTTCAGGAAAGCTTGACTATCAATTGATGAGCAACAATTAATCACTAAACTTGAGATTATCTGTGCCAACGAACACAACAAAACTTAATGACCAAAATGGAGGCGACTTGATGCGAACCAAGGTTGATAGTGTGGCAAATATATAATATATTTGCCCATTGAGAGAAATTAATTAAATTTTATTTGAAATACTAACTAAAGCGAAATTTTGTTATCGAACTAAAGCGGAAGTAATGGATATGGTGCAAATTACTTCAACAACAGGAAACATTGGTGATTTTAGCTAAGATTTATGTGTGATAATTAAGACTTCGAAGTTGCCATGCATTTAAATAGGCTTTATTCGTATTTATTCCTAAATACAGTATCGAAATCTTTAAGAAATTTAATTTTAAGAAAATATTGTTAAATTAATTAAATTTGTTATTTTAGTGTGCGAAACAAAGAAAATGATCGAAATGAAGTAAATGAATGAAAGTCAACAATGAAAATTGATAGAAAATATTTTAACTGAAATTGCACGCTTGACATGTTATTTATTTAAGCGCACCGCAAACAACAACACTAAAAACAACAACAGCAGCAGCAATGAGTCACTGATTTACTCACTCGCACTTATTCATTCAAGCATTCATTCATTTATTTTTGTACTCGTTAAAGTACATGTGAATTCATTCATTTATGCATTCATTCATTTGTTCATGTAAAAAATTCACTGTGACAAGCACTTATTGCAGAAATAACAAGCGCCAATTATTTATGCTTGCAGATATAAAAACAAAGATGTTGCAAAACAACATGTTTCCTTTTCCGCTTCCATTTTGCCTTCCTTTCTCGTTCATTTCGCTCGTTTCATTTCGTTTCGTACTGTTTTTTTTTTCTTTTTTTTTTGATTGCCATATTAACTCTCAACTTTGTTATTATAAAAATGTTTGATATTCTTGTTGTAATTGTTGTTGTTGTTGCTGCTGCTATTCCTGGTTCTATGCTACGCTATTAAGTATACTTTCGCTTCAAACACTTATTCACATGTTGTCAATATTGTCAGCATTGTGTTTGTTGTTGAATAATTGTTGTTGTTGTTGTTGGTAGTGCTGCAGCTGTTCTTGCAACATTTGATAAAAATAAAAAATACAATTGACAGTTTGCAGCACGTTTAAGGACAGCATATGTAAAAAAGATTAAGATTAACTTAAAGGACATTTGCATGGTTTATGAACTCATACTTCATTATCATTGTTTGCCTTTTTCAAATATCTACAAATATATTGTTGTTCTTATATTTATAAAATAATATATTTTATTTTTAAATCTTTTTATTTGTCTGACATATGGCGAGACTTGTTTTTGTAAATTTGTGACTTGATTTTATACTCATATTCATATTTATTTTAAAATAAATTTCATTTCAGGTGAATTTTACCATTTTACCATTGGTTGTAACAATATTTTTGGATTATGATAATGCTGAACAGTGTCCTTGTGAGCTGTAATCCATTATATTTTTATGATATCTTCTTGGCTAAAGCTTATTTATTTATTTCAATTTACTGTAGAAGTAGAAAAACATATATCTAACGTCTTTTTTTTTTGTTTTAAAAATTGGGTCAATTTATAATAAAAGACCCTCAATATTTCAGAAATATGTTTAAAAAATATTATTTCTCTAACAAAAAATATATTTTGATTAAAATAATGCTTAAAGTATATTAAAAGTAGAAAATTTTTAAAATTTATATACATATTGACCAATTAAACTATAAGAAATTTAGTAAAACTATTTCAGAAGATGCTAGACAGCCGCCCATCACCCCTTCTTAATACTTTATCCAAAAAGAGATTCAAAACTGGGGTTTTACTTCTAACCACTTACATTTAAACCGGCTCTACTATTATTCCCTTTTGAAGATACTTGCCAAATTATTTTATGAACCCATAACCCAGTAATTTAAAAGTGTTTTTTTTAATTATATTTTATTGAAACATAAAAATATCTACTTGTAGTATCTACACACAAGCCAGTTTTATAATCTGTATAACTTCAATGACTAGTAAGTGATGTTAAAGATTGAGCTTCAATTCTTTATATTATTTTATCAATATTTATTATTAACAGATAAAATTTTTTCAAATTGAATTTATTTAATTTCTCGACAAGATCAGACGTAGTGCAATGTGTTGGCTTCATCATCAAATTAATATTGCGATATAACATAATCTGTAAGGATACTAGCCATGAACAAGTAATAAGCACTGAAGTCATGCTTTTTGATAAACTCAATCAGTACTCTGAAGTTTTCAAGTGCCAGGTGAAGTTTCAACAGTTGTTCTATAAAATTTATAGCCATTTCAGATAATTCGATTTTGAACCATCTGTTTTTATGGACAAAGTCCACAAATACATTGACGCAATAAATGATTTTTGGGAAACTAACTCTTATAGGTGTTTAGCAAAGCCTTTATTGGACATACTATCAGTAATTTCATACTCCAACGCAGTGACAGAGAATCCTGTAGAGACCATTACATTTTGAAAACGGTTTAGTTTCATATTTTATTTACTATCTGTGTATAAACAATCGCATGGTTTCTCAAAAAACCATAGGTGTTTTTTGTGACAGTCACCGAGACACAAAATTGTCAAATGGCTAACTCTCTCTAAAGATGAGGAACCGAACATTAACTAATTGAACCATTGGTATTTTGTATCCCAATTTAAACTACTGAGTGGACTATAATGCACTAAGAGATGGACTAAAAGATTTATCAACGTACCCATTCTCGAATCGACTCGAATAGCAAAGAGAGACTCTTATATAGTGGGTGAGGTAGTATCTTAACAAAATGAGGTTTTCAGAGATTTGTATGTTCCCATGATGTAAAGTTGGTGTTGAAGCATCTAATCACATACTCTGTGAATGCTCAGCATTAAACCAAAGCAAAACTATTCATCTTGAAGACAGATTCATACAATTTATAGACCTCATGAAAGCATTGTAGGATATTCTCGTTTAAATAATAGTAATTATAAGATCTGTGAAATATTTGAAGCGTTATTAAAGACAAGGTTTCTTTCCTATATTTCGCCATGTTCTTTAAAAAGTTTTATTTTTATATCTTAAATTTCTGCAAAATACTACTTAATAAACTTCCCATCCCCTTTATCCACCACCAATGAAAATGTTACGGCGGAACAAAAAACTGAAAACATTTGTGTTTGGTCCGCAGGTTGAGCCTTATCTACTATTCACCTGATGAACTCAAAGCAAACCCAAAGCCTCAATAATTTTGCTAAACCATTTTTCTGATTTAACCTTTGCATTAATTTAGCCGAAACCCGAAATCCCCACTCCCTTTTGTTTTTCATATGCTACGCATAACATGCGATGAGTAACTTCAAATACTTTCCACATAAATTCTAAATCTACACATATGAATGTAAATAAACTCACACCACATGCAACGCCCATCACTCGTATACACACACACATATGTACACACACACACATCAAATTGGCATATTTAAGTTGTCTGCATTCGTCAACGTTTAACTATTTTGCTTGTCTTTATCAACGCCAATATTACATAAATTATGCCCACATTTAACTACGAACATAACGAGATGAAACTTCGATGCAATAAATTCCTACATTCTCAGGTGTTGTCGCACAAATTTGATGAAATTTGAAGGCAGGCAAAAACCAAAAAACATAAAACAAAGCACAAAACACAAAAAACAAAAAACACATCAACAAAAAGCAAATAACAAATAACAAAAAGTAAAAACATACAAAATGAAAACAAAAACAACAACAGTGTTTTTAACCGAAACGTGCAAATTCATATCAAATAAATAATACCCCCCACACCGTCTCATCCAGGCACAATTCAATCCGACCAGTAGCTTCGGCAGCAGCATAAAACGTAGTAATTTCTTATACAAAGCAACTCGTACACGTCCATTGATAGGCAAACGCGCGTACCTTCTTTTTAGACTTTGATATGCTTTGCTATGCCCTCCGCTAGCCCCCAAGCAATGAAAATATGATTCATGTCAGTATTGTCCTGAAAATAAATTAATATTTGAATTATTGTTGTCATTGTATGCGTTTACCTTTGTATTTGGTATGTGGAAGTTCATAAATTATACTTGTTTCTACTGCTCTCACCTTCGCAGTGACATCTTGTTAACTTCAATGGTGCTCGGTAGGTAGTTGTCTTGAGTCTTTTATTTATTTTCTTTTTTTTTGTTTTTTGCCTGTTTTATGTCGTCAGACACTGTAAGAATGCGTAATTGTGTGATGGCGTTACAAATATTTGCGGCTTTAACGGTGTGGTTTATGTATGGATGGGAGTGTGTGTTTGTGTGTGTGAGTGATTATTGAAGGTAAAGTAGGATAATTTGAGAATTTTAGAAATTATATACATTTTGGGTTGCTTTGATGTTCTTAAGCGTAAAGATTTGCAAATTGCGACCTAAAATCGTGAGATATATTATTTTATTTTATATTATTTGCTTCAAATTAAAGTTCGCTAACTCAATATTTATAAATAAACTAAAAATATCAGAACTAATTATAAAGCCATTAAACAAAATTAGTTCACCCGTATAAGTTCGAAAAAGTTTGAAACCATAAAAAAAGTTTTAATAATGATGTCACTACAAAAAATAAGAATAAAAAATTAAATATAAATTATTAAATTGTAAATAAAGCAATTTTAGTGCATTTCATACGTAAGCAATAAAAATAAATACACTGTAAAAATTTACTTAAGCATTATTTTAATGCGATAGTGGAAAGCAACGACAGCCACAGTATGAAGCTTTAATCCACTAAATTTAGAAATAAATGGAGAAGATTTCCATCACTGACATGAAAGGCAGTATCATTACAGTAATTAGAGAAGAGAGTTTGGATAAAGAGACTTAATACCAAGAAGTCTACAATTATCTAAGTCAGAAAGTATGGGCGTGGGATAGAGAAAAAGCTGTAGATGGAGGGGGTGAGGTTATTTGCAAGCGCAGAGAGCTGTTTAGATGTAGACTCTGTGACCAGGGTCACGAAAACTACGGTAATGGAGTTGGATTATTGATATCTGAATGCCTTTCATCTAAGTATAAAGTCAGGTATTTGGAGGCGTATGACTAGGAAGAAATCAGAAGGAAGAGTGCTACAATTCGAGATTTCACGGGTCGCTGTATAAAATAGCTGAATAAATTTGAGAAACGAACAAACTCAAAGTTACTTCTAGTTGACGTTCTGAGAAATAACGCAAACACTAGTTTGTAGAACTATTTTTTCTTGAATTGACTTTGGGAATTGTTGTGCCACTATTGATTATCGAAGAATGGCATTGGCTGTAAGGGAAGTCGATGTGGATTATTTTCTGGTAAAAGACAGAAGTTTTTTAAATCAATACAGTTTTCCCTGGAACTCTTTACTTCAATAATATTTGGTATCCATCAAGATATGAGTGCTAAGACTATGCTTCAGAGCAGTCAGTAAAAAATACGTAACAAATAACAGTTTTCATGAGGAAGTAGATTTAAATAAAATTACAAAATAATGTAATGGTTGTTGTAATTCGTGCAGATCTATTAGTATGATCCGTTTTGATATTGGTGAACGGCAGTTGGTTATCGAAATTGTTAATGACTCAGCTAAACAAATACGGACGCTTTTGGAACTAACAAAATACCATCGTTTATTTAAGCTTGCTGTAAACACACCGCCCAACGGTGAATAGACCTATGTAAAGATCTCAAGGATATTCGTCAAAAAGCACGAAATGGAATTTAGTTTTAAAGTCAACAGTTTTTCGACTCTAGAATTTTTCTGATATAGTTTCAAAATAATAGTATGCCTATATAAATCAGAATGAAATAATATATTTTGCTTTTTTTTAAATATACGAGGAAATACTATTTCTTCAATTGCGCCTACGCAAGATAAACTGTGTAATAAAAAATACACTTAATAGTGAAGGGTTGCTCACGAATACCCATTTACTCCTACATCTATAATCATACCAGAACCAGTTAATTATTTCTGATATAATAATTATTTCAAAAGACTACAATCACACAACAATCAACATAAATAATACTTAATTTTCAAATGGAAAGAATTGTTTTTGACTGTGCATTGTGTAGATGGAACAACTGCTCCTGTGAGCCACATTCCCACAAAATCAATATAAATAATTTAAGTAATGCATAAAGTTGAGTAATTGTTATTTCATGAGGCAATAAGTTGAAAAAATTATTTAATTTAAAAACTTTTCAAATGCGATGCCTACACAGTAGCACCAAAGGTGTCATCCTGAAATGTCAGAAATGCTAGTAAATAGCAACACGTACTTTACAAGGCAATGGAAAATTTGGAAACTATGCGGCATATATGCTGAACCTCGTCTTAACTACAAAACGCTTTATTGGACTTACGCTGTTTTGTTGAACATAATCGTGACAATTCTTTATCCTCTGCATCTATCCGTGTTAATTTTTCGTAATGATACATTAGGGGATGATATAAAGAATCTTTCGGTTTTTCTAACCACAGTTGCCGGAAGTATAAAATTTCTTAGTTTTGCAATGAATTTAAAAAAAATGCCGGAGATTCAAAACCTATTAAATGAATTAGATGCACGTGTAAGGAGTAAAGACGAGCGCCACTTTTATAATACCGAATTGAAAATGAAAATGAAGATAACTGGAAACATATATCTCGTTCTCTATATAATAGTAGCTATAACAGCTGAACTAACCACACTCATGAGTAAAGAACGAGTACTACTTTATCCTGCTTGGTTTCCATTTGATTGGCGCTCCAGCACCACAAAGTACTTATTAGCACACTTATACCAAATTATTGGTATTTCCACAATATTAACGCAGAATTATGCTAATGAGACCACACCAGGTCTATTGCTTTGCTTGCTAGCCGGTCATATTAAGCTTCTCGCCATACGTGTTGCCAAAACTAGTCACAACTGTGAAAACCAACAGGAAAATGAGTTGGAACTGTTGAGTTGCGTCAAAGATCAAAAAAAAATTTACAGGTAAATTTATCTCAATTTCAATATATTTGTGCAAATAATAATAAAAATTTTATTCTTTCAGGCTGTGCGATTTGATTGAAGACCTCGTTGCCTTCCCGATGTTTGTGCAAATCACTATTGCTGCTGCTAATATATGCGTGGCCCTGGCCGCTTTATTGTTTTATATCAACGACTACTTCAATCGAGCATATTACTCTCTTTATTTTTTTGGATTATTTTTACAAATCTTTCCGGCCTGCTATTTTGGCACTGAGTTTCAAATGATGTTCGACCAGCTGCCGTACGCTGTTTTTTCCAGCAACTGGATTCATCAGAGCAAACGATACAAGATGCACATGATTTTGTTCACTGAACGTGCCCTAATGCAAAGGACTATTTTGGCTGGTGGAATCGTACGACTAAACTTAGAAGCTTTTCTGTCAGCGTGCAAAGGAGCTTATTCCTTATTCGCAGTCTTTTTAAACTTAAAGGAATAAGCGTTAGAAATAAGTACATTCAATTAATTATTATAATTATATATACTTTTAAAGAATTAGAGAAATGAGAAATTATTATTATATGAAATAACTTAATTAAAAATATATTTTCTGATATAAATAGAAATAATTTCAATCTAATTGATTAATATGTCAAATCTTTTGAAATGCACTTAACTGGCAATTCTAACATTAAGAGACGAATACTTGGCATATAAACTAAGAGGGAAGAATCTTATTTCAATTAAACTGAATGATTTAATATTTGTGTGAAGTAGAAGTATAAGTAATAGTATCCCATCATCTATATAAATCCATATAAATTGCTTTTAAACTGGCTTTGGATATCTGCTATATATATTCTGTTAATTATCTGGAAGGATAATTTGGTCCAACAAATAAGGCGATATGTTAAAGCTTTTGAATATAGGACATGTTTATATCCCTTAAGCTCTTTAAACGACTTTCTATTGATTTTAATGTAACAGATAATTCATTATCAACAAGCGTAGACTATGCTTTTTGTTCAAATATTACATATAGAAGACTTCAAGACATTACTTTAACGTAAGAGTTGGTCAAGTAATCGTAAAATAGAGACATTAATTTGAAGTAGTTTAATCCTTCGACTAGAAACACGTAAGCAGTTTCAATTCAATTGAATGCTGTGAAAAATATTGTCTTACCAGTACTCATGTACAAATTTAAAACTTGGATGAAACTATAACCTCTTAGCCATATTTAAGTGTTAAAATTATTCCACTGCATATAAGGAAACATATAAAGAAGCATATATATATATTTGCAATATAATAAAAAGCAATATCTAAGTATACCTATGCTTTAAAGTGACAAAAATAAAACTTAGAGGTTTTTGGTGGTCTCCAGGGGTGTACTACTTAGTTACCATGAGCGAAAAGAATCATGATTGATTCTTCCAATTTTATGATGGATGGCTGCGAGTTTGAGCCTAGTTCTACTGAAAAAGTAATGTATACCACATTATTTGGATCTTAGAGGTGCTTAGCTCGATAATATTAGCTTACCCAGGGTTTGTTGAATGAATGTGACACGGAATCTAAAATCGGACATTGGTTGTAGTGTCAATGATGATGACGATGACATAAAAAACTATTCTATAAAATAATTTAAAACAATTTAGAATATTGTTCATATACGGTAAAATCACATTATAATTATTTTTCATATTCAAGTCAGCATTTGATTGATAAGAATGAAAAGCTTCATTCACACTCTTTCTGTATTGATATGGATAATTAATTCTGTGAATGTTTTAATTTAATTTATCTGAACAAAGACTACGTATGGAAGGTTATATTAACTCGAAAGTTAAATGATTAGTATGTTTATACCGGCTCCTCGGAGAAGTATGCAGATCTGAGGTCAATTATTGCTTAGTCTGATGAAGTGATAAACAATAATCTAGTCAAGGCGTTAAGAGAGGTGTTTTGAAAATACCTCGAGTTAAGAAAGAGTAAAAGTGCACTGGCTCAAATAGCTTCAACATAATATAATATATTCAAGGCATTAGAAATGCCTTCGTAAATGTAGGGAACCTGCTACCCATAATAGAAGGGCCATTGATTTTTTGATCACTTCTTTTTAGAACCTTGATTTTATTATTGAGCAATAATATAAAATCAAGTAACGATATAAAATCTATTTCGGAATTAATTTTGCGAAAAATATTTCTTCACTTTTAATTTGTTTTGCGACAATTTTCAATTAGATAATTGGTTTTAAATGCATTTTCTAATATTAATAATTCAATAAAATAATTATGAGAAAATTATTTTGAACTTTTTTGCTGCACTAGTCAATTATTCAAAGGACTAAAAACATCTGTCAAGACTGCATAGTTTGCAAGTAACAACGCAAACTTGTAGATAAAATTGCTTCGCATTTGCCAAAGTTGGAAGGACCTTCAAAACTATTAACATTGAAGTTTTTGCTGTATTAAATTAAAACTTAAGTATCTCAGTTAATCAAACAATTAAATGAAAAATAAAAAATTTTTAATCATATTTGTTAATTCCTTAATAACTGTTAACTCGTATAGTATTAAACTGAGTAATTTACCTCCTTTACGCATTTAATTAATTCAGTAAAAAATCATAAAGTAATTTTAGAAGCATTACTAGGGCATCAAGCCTTTTACGCTGACATTTATCCTTAATAATTTTGAGCTCATGGCAGAACGCATAAAATTAGCAAGTTTATTGTAAAAGAGCAACAACAACACTTTTCACGCAAAAAAATTTTAATTTTCATTTCTGAGGAAAACATTCAAACCAGAGTGAAAAAATCCTTTAAAACAAAATATTTCAACACTTGAACGAGCAGCAAGTAACCAACTGGGAATGCCATTATGATGCGGAGCAACAAAGCTGAAGCAGAAGCTGAAGCTGAAGCAAGAGCTGAAGTAGAAGCGCCAGTGCCAGCACCAGCACCACCGCCATTAACAGAATGTCGCCTTGCCTGGTTTTGTTTCATTAAAAAAATGCTCAAGTGTTATAAATTCATGGTTTACTATAAATTTCAAAGACTGCAAAGTTAAGCAAGGATAAATACGCAAGGATGAAGTGCGCCTTGTTGCGGCAGAAGAGTTGGTTTTTAATTAATACTCGTATTCACCAAGGTATGTTAACTGCCCCTGTCTCCTTTATTCTTCGCACTACGATTGCACCCGCATACTTCATCCTATTTTACACGTTTTGTATAAATTTTGCCTCATTTAAATTCCTGACTTTTTCTCAACGCATTTTCTACTACGACTAGAGACACTCGCATCTAAGCACGTGTGTAGGTATGCCTTATTTTAGATTAATTAAAATTATTAAAGAATAGTTGGTTGCACGCAAAACTGTGTAAAACTGTGCAATTGAAACGCAATATCGAACCTTTATCAAGCCAACTCACAGAATGCAGGAACGCCAAGTATTCAACATGCAAAAATGCTTGCTTAATTAAATTTGACATTTAAAAATTACGCCATTAATAAAATTGACAGGAACCGCGTCGAATCTGACACTTTCACTTTTCTGCTTCATCTTCCACGGCTTTGTGCTCGTTAGAGAATGTGGAATCGTATTCTGTTAACATGAAGCTGAGGTATTTAGCACAGTCTCACGCACGCTAAATGCTTGGGGTGGCTGGTGGCTGTTGTGGCAGCTCCTCCAACCATACCAACCAACCAACCATGGCTACGACGCGATTATGAGTCGTTTATGTGAGGCAAGAACAGAGCTTAAGCACTAATCCCACGCTAATATTCAAAGAATACACACAGCGAGATGTGCACATTGCCAAGTCCTAATGGCGTTCCTACGATTTCGTTTAATGTGGTGTGGATGTTTAGAAATAAAATGTTGACATGGCTTTGTCAAAGCCATGCTGTGTGCACATATTAAAGCATAAATTTCAATTATGCAAGTAACTTTGCAAAAAAGAAATTATTTTTTTATATGTAGATATATATTATGATATAACAGGTAGCTGTTAATAGATAGAAAAAACCCTTCTAAAAACAGAGATGTCAAAAATTGATGAATGTTTGTGAGAGGATTAAATACAGCAGATTTTATTAAAAAAGAGATTTGATAATACAACTTATTTCAATGCATTGCGTATATTAGTTTATATTTCATGAAAATCACTAAATATATTGAAAGGAAAATGTCCAACATATGACTAAATAACAGTCGTTTACTACTTTAGCAAGCGACACAGATTACAAACCAACTATAATCAGTAGGATTGCAACCAGTCAGCAACGATTACTAGCTGCATGTGATTAAACAACAGTCCTTAACTACTCACCCTCCAATTCGATTATAAGGGATACATTAGCCAGCAAAGATACCTAGCAAACGATGCACACTATAGTCAAATTTTCTCGAATACAGTAGTCAGAGACTATTACTCAAACATGCGTTGGAACTAAATTTGAAAGTATATGAGGGAAAGCAATACACTTCAGGAGTGTTAGAAAAGAAAAACTAGTTTCAGGCTTAATTTATTTTTAGCTCTATTAAGCAGACACCGACGAGATTAACAATGCCATCCTAATTAAAGAACTGCCCCTATTTAATTAATAAACTTTGTGTAAAAAATGACAAATTAATTGACAACATTATACAGTTCTATATATAAGAAAGTTCGTTTAAGACAGCACCTACAGTAATTCCAATATGAATGAAGAATTCAATACTTAAATGCCATAGCGTCAATGGATCAATAGTTAGATAAGTATTATCAATACATAAATAGATAGTCGGATGAATGCACCGTAGTAGGACTCAATTTAGTAATTGAAAATTCTACCATAAACTCTTCTTGATAAAATAATGTTTTGGTGTTATTCATACTATTCGCAGAAGGTAATCAGAGATAACTAGGTTAATATCTGCGTTTGCAGGGCACTGGACTATAGGACGGCATGAAACTTGGCTTGGCCTACCATATGGCATCTCCTGCAATGCGTGTGTGCTAGTTCTCGAAGGAAGGACACCAGAACACCAGGCTTAAGTTTCTGGGGGCTCCCTTCTTCAACACACTCGGCGATATCTCTAGCATATGCATTGGCCAGATTCTTGCCTTTATAAATGCTTCTGGCTGGTTCTAGCTTGAGCTTCAGTCTACTATCCACTGTTACGAGATTTTTGGCTTTTAAACGGCTTTCTTTGCAAATTGAGGAAGACTCGTACCTCCCTCAACCACAACTAACGAACTAACTATTCATACTATCATTACTCTCTAGCAGATATACAAGCTGCCTTTAACTCTCGCAAATCGAAGCTGTTCTCAAGTTTAGACCATTGGGTGTAATTAGATCCAAAAAGAAAAATGTTCATCTTGTGGTACATATTAGGTTTTCTTAAATTTATGCAGATTTGCATTTTTTGGAAAGCCAACTTAATATTTATTTTCGTGCACCAAAATTGATTTTTTTATTTTTATATCCAAGATAAAGAATTGTTTTAATTAAAGTAAAAAAGTCAAATAAACGTAAAAAAGCATATTTAAATTATAATAAAATCTACCAAAAATCCACAAAAACCTTAAGAGAAATGCTTGTCCAACGATTTTTTTTAACTGTAAGAAGTGATATTTTTTTCTTACCAATATGAATCGCATATCAAAGAGATTTAAAAAGTATCTTTTGTAACTTTAAAGTGTATTTGTGCAATTTATTATCTTTTGCCAAAAAAAAAAAGAAAATTTAGAAAAAAATTGCTCTTACAATTGCTCCAAAATGAATTCGGACAGCAAAAATGTTTTGCCTCCAGAAGAAACATGCAATGTGTTGTCCTTTGTGCAACACATTTTTATTGCAAGGGAAGACTCCTTGCCGGACTCCTAATAATCGGAACGCAGCTTTTGAAAATGTTTACAGTAAATTTGACAAAAATAAAATTTTTAAAAAGAATTTAAAAATAATTCGAATAATTTTTGTATTTTTGTTGAAAAAAGGAAACAGAAGGAAAATTGCTATGAGTTTTTTGTGAAAAGGAAAGCTCTGCATTTCTCCTTGAACCTAATTTACTCACTTGGAAGAATGCATTTGCTTCTTTAATAAATGCTGAATTACGTTGGAACGGCAACCACAGTTTCGCTTGTTGCTTGTTGCTTGCAACGGCGAGCTGTTGTTTGTTGCTGTTGTTGCTGTTGTTTCTGCTGCAGTTGCTTTTGTTACTATTCTGTAGTTGTACTTTTATTGCTGTTGCTTTTGTTGCTGTTGCTGTTGTTGCTGTTGCTGTTTTTACTGTAGCTGCTCTAGTTGCAGTTGTTTTTGTTTTTGTAGGCGTTGTTGTTGCTACTCAATGTTGTTGTTGTTGCTTTTGTTGCTGTTGTTTCTGCAGCAGTTGCTTTTGTTACTATTCTGTAGTTGTACTTTTATTGCTGTTGCTCTTGTTGTTGTTTTTGCTGTAGCTGCTCTAGTTGCTGTTGTTTTTGTTTTTGTAGGCGTTGTTGTTGCTACTCAATGTTGTTGTTGTTGCTTTTATTGCAGTTGTTTTTGTAGGCGTTATTATTGTTGCTGTTGTATGTTGTTGTTGTATTGTAGTTGTACTTTTATTGCTTTTATTTTGGTTACTATTGATTTTGTTGCTGCTGTTTTTGTTGTTATTAGATGTTTGTACTTGTTTTTGTAGCTACTCTTCTTGTTGCTGTTGTTCATTTCAGTTGCTGCTATTTTCGTAGCTGCCTATTTGCCGCTGCCGGTGCATTTGCAGTTGACCTTAGCATATTTATTTTTATTATAAGCCAAATTTTTGCTGTCCATAATTTTGCAATAAGCAGCAGCAACTGTGCTCACAGCGACAATATCAAATATTTGGTAGTAGCAGCAAATTGTGAAAAAAAATACTTGCAATTTATTATGCAGCAATTCTTGCAATGGCACATTTGTGCATTGCATAAACAGCAACTGCATCCTCCTTTTAACTTCAATTTAAAAAGAAAAATATTTCCCAAAATAAAGGAAAATGTTTGTTAGTGAAATTTTCACTAAAAACACGATTCGGCATTTTCTTATTCAAGGCTTTACGCTTTTGCCTGTGCACCAGGAAAAGCACAAAAAAAAAAAAAGAAAACTACGAGGGAACTATTATAAAATGGAAAATCTTCACAGCAACATTGTCACTCAAATTTGCAGTTGCTGCCGTTATTACAGCGGAAACGGTTTATGCCTCAACAAAATTGCAACTGTCGCTGCAATGTAATCTAATTTTTTTTTGTTTATTTTTCAACTTAATTTTGTAAGACAAGTTCATGTAGGAAAAACGCTTGCCTTAATTTGACGTAAGCATTTTGTCGACAGCTTTTCACAAAGCAATTTGCATAAATTATCAAATAAAAAAACATGCAAGTGTAAATAGTTGCGTACTACGATTCTTTTAATTTGCGGCGATGCGATGGGAATACATCGTTAAGGCTGATCAGTACTAAGCAAAGGCTGGCAGATTAAGAAAGAAGCCTCCTTATCCTATTTACTTCTTTATTGTTATTATCTGAGCTATTTTCACATCGCTTGACTTTCGCTCCTTATATCACTTACGATTTTCCACGGAGTTCAGATCTTCTGTTCACAATTTAATGTAGTCCAAGGCTAAGAAAAAAGTTTATAATATAAGTAATTGCAAAAAAATAATAATAATAAATTCACATCAACACTTTGGGCATTTTCTACTCATAAAATAATAAAAATCAAAAAAATAAAAAAAATCACAAAAAATATCAACTCCATTGCTAATCCTAATATGAACATAAATATTTACTGGCAATGATGCTCGTGACACAGTTTTTCTACATTTTGCTAAAATATTTTTGTTAAGTGCGCCAGAGAACACAGTAAATCCCTTTTTAAAAATTCAATTCCCAGATAAAAATATGGACACACACAGCCGCACATCTATCTATACATATTTACAAAGAGGCAAAGAGGCTTTCGCCAATAAGCAGCAAGGATAAAAAAGATTATGAAAGGACTGCATATTAAAATTGTGGGCGCACAAATGCACAAATGCACAGGCGAGGCGCAGTGCAGATATAAAACTTGCAGATGTGAAAAATGTCATAAGAAGATTGCAGACTACAGCACACTTAACACAGCTAAGAACCTTGTTGAAGCAAATTGTATTTAAGTATATCACATACAAAATGGCTTAGGCACTTGCATACTTACATACATATACATACACTTACATACATATACATACAAACAAGTGCATACTTTCTATTTGTAAAAAAAAAATGAATTAAATTTTCGACTTCAGAAAAAATACACAACTGACTTAAGATCCTTCTTTAAGAACTGTTGATGGCATAACGAAAACTTGCAATATATGAATTCAATAAATTTTATTTAAAATTTTTGTATAACAAATAAACAAAAAATTAAATTTTATTATATAAAATATAGATAAAATGATTATAAAATTATTTTTCTATAAAAGAAAATATTATTTTATAAAATAACCAATAAAACTAAATTAAAGTGGCTATATTTATACGCCCATAAATCGGGAACGCCCTGCCCTCTAACGTTTTCACACATTTGTTTATGTATTGTCCTTTGCACACTCACACTCACACAATTGCCTGCTTTCTAACATTTCTTACGCTTTTGTACATTAAAGTCTTATAATGGACACGCAAAACCAAACGAAACTATCCAATGCAATGTGCGAAGCAATGCACGCAATGCACACAAACAACAAAAAATTACAACAATAACACTAATAAAAATTGATCAAAATTATATCCCAGTAAGACATTTTGATACACATGATCTTTATTTCTAATATTCATTTTAGACAGATGTTTTCATTAATGATCACCATACATTGTAGTGTATAGTTAGGTTAGGTTAAGTTTAAAAAGATGCTTATTATTATTATCAAGATTATCAATACTTACATTCGAAGGGCATTATTATCCATTATGATGTCCTTAAAATTAGCAAAAGAAGGCGTGATATTTCGAAAATACGACAAATCAGTTTTTACTTTTCGAAATGAAATTAAGAAGATCCAATAAGCCTATTTTTAGTAACTCTGTCAGACCAGCGAAAAGTACAATTTCCTTCATATTGGACTCGCTTTGTCTGTAGTCTCGATTAAAGACATGAAAAGTCATTAATAGATCAAATAAATCTATGTTCACTAATTTTCAATGAGGCCAGCTAGAAAACAATATTGTATATATTGTTGGCATTTCGTCTATAGTACCGTCCATAGACATAAAAAGTCTTTGATCGATCCGAAAAGTCTCTTTTCACTAACTTTCTCATATCAGCGAAAAAATGCTTTTGTAGATATTGTAGCCGTTTCGTCTGTAGTCACATGCATAGACATAGAAAATCATTGATTGATTCGACTTCTTTTTCATCTAAGCAACTCCTGCACAGTCCGCTTGTTGGAAAGACTTCGAGTATCAGTTCATTGCATCAATAATACTCCAAACGAGTATTAACCCCACGAATATCTGGTTTGTTAAAACCCAAAAGATTCTTCGTGTTTCTTCCACTGCAATAACAATCTTATTTTGTTAATTTTTTTTTACAGCTAGAAAGCAAAAAAGTATTAGAAGAGTCCATTGAAGACACTTTGCATGGATGCGTATATGTAAGAACTATCGTACTATATCGAATGAATGTATTGTATCATATAATGATTAAAATGTGTAAGAATAGCACAAATACCTTTATTTGTTTAATAGCACATTACTACTCGTGATAATATATTAATAATACCTTTTTCAAATTCTTATTATAATGATATATTGTAGTAGAATAAATAAACACAATAATAATAATATTATTAAATGAATATTGAGTAAAAGTTTTATACTAAAGATTATGAATAGATTTGCTATTATTTGCCCAAGAAAGTATTGTTTAATATAAACATTCCATTGAAGCATATCGGAGGTGTCAAAATGGTATCGGTTGTTGATTGTTGATATGGATTGTTAAACAACAAAACAACTTGAACCAAAATAGGCCAGCACCTGCCGAAACTCTTACAGACCGCGCTTATAAGCACTCATAGAAGAGATAACAGAACACATGTTATGTCTGTTTCCAAACTGACGCAGATGCAGATTTAAGCTTTTGGGAACCACATTAATTAATTCATTTAGCAATATTTCCAAGAGTAGAATTGACTAGATACTTTTAATTAATAATTCGTTTAGCTGTTACTAATATGCTAAAACTTCTACCCACCCTTACGGTGAATGTGGAAATAAAATTGCTTTCTTGAGTGAATGAGGACGATGCCATCTTTCTTGCACTCCATCTACCTACCTAATTACTTATGAGCTAATTATCACAATCAATGTTTTTAAATTATTAGTAATAATATAAGGACAAATGATGGTTATTTTAACATAGATGTAGCTAGTAAAAAATGTGCGTAGTTTTCTCTAAATTTTTAATATTAAAGTACAACTACACAAACAGCTATCAATGGCAAAACCGAATATTTAATGCCCTTCAAATATACTACTATGAAACAAATAGTGGTATCAATAATATAGTGGCTATAAGTCACTAATGTTTTGTAGTGACTTATTTAAGCAATATTTAAAACTACTTATTTTTTAGACCCTAGGTCCAGATTCAGGCAAATGTTTTTTTAAAAACATGAAACCGCATCCAACATACATCATGTATTTGCACTATATATCACATAGTGACTTAATTTCCTCTCTTTGTTGAGTTCATCTAAGTGGGTTCACAAAGGACTTTGTGGAAAGATTCATTAGTTGAACATACACATGGATTACCCAATTTGCAGATAAACGCGTATGTCGTTAATTTGATTCATTGCTTGATCTCGAGAGTATTCTTCTTGGTATCACAAACATCTTGATGGAACTAATATACCCTTTGTTTGAAATAGAGTGAAGTATTTTAAAAAGTATTTTGCTGCGTATCTAAGCATGTACAACAACTGCTTTGATATAGCACATTCCCACATAATCCCGCTACTTTTAGATTAATTGCAAATTATGCATACATTTCAGTAATTAATTATTTCTAGAGCAATACCTGAAAGAAATTAGTCTACTTATAAGCATTGAAGTTGCTTTAACCATACAGTAACAGCGAACGTCTCATCCTGAAATGATTTCAGTTAACAGCAAAGCATACTTCACCAAGCAATGGAAAATCTGGAAAGTATTAGGTGTATATGCCGCACCTCATCTAAGCCATAAAAGACTTTATTGGTGCTACGGTATATTATTAAATATAATATTTACAGTTTTGTATCCTTTGCATTTATCCGTGTTAATTTTGCGCAATGATACATTAGCTGATGATATTAAGAATTTAGCTATTTCCTTAACCTGCACTGCTTGTAGTATAAAGTTTATATGTTATGGTATCAATTTGAAGAAAATGATGAAAATCGAAGAAATGTTGGATGCATTGGATGCACGTATCAGGAGTAAAAAGGAACATCACTACTACAACAATGAATTACAGACCAAAATTAAAATCAATTTAAATGTATTCCTAGTTCTCTATATTGTTCTTGCCTTCGCAGCTGAATTATCTACTCTCGTGGTTGACGATCGTACACTACTTTATCCAGGTTGGTTTCCATTTGATTGGCGCAGCTCCACTATTAAATATTTACTGGCACATCTATATCAGATTGTCGGAGTTTCTATAGCATTAGCACAAAATTATGCCAATGAAACCACACCTGCTGTATTGCTTTGCTTACTGGCTGGACATATCAAGCTACTCACCATTCGCATCAGTAATGCTTGTGACAACTCTGAAAACCAAAAAGAAAATGAACTGGAGTTATTGAATTGTATCAAAGATCAATTAAATCTGTATAAGTAAATTAATTTTCTTATCTTTTTAATAATGTATGCGTACAAGTTCGTTTTTACAGACTTTGCGATTTGATTGAGGAACTCATCGCCTTTCCGATGTTCATACAGACTTTAGTTTGTGGAGTAAATATTTGTGTGGCTATGGCTGCCTTGATTTTCTATCTCAATGATTATTTCAGTAGAGTCTACTATTCTCTCTATCTTCTGGGAATAATTTCACAAATCTTTCCGACCTGTTACTTTAGCACTGATTTTCAAATGATGTTCGAAGAGCTACCATATGCTGTTTTTTCAAGCAATTGGGTTGATCAAAGCCAACGATATAAAAAACACATGATATTATTTACAGAACGTGCCCTCATGAAAAGACCTATCCTGGCTGGTGGAATACTGCAACTAAATTTGGATACTTACATTGCGGCTTGCAAAGGAGCTTATTCTATGTTTGCCGTCTTTTTGAAATTGAAAGGCTAAGGATTTAGAAGTGCCTCAAAATATGAGTATTTTTATATCATATTACACATTTTAATAATTCATAATTAACACTTTTATTATAGACATGTAGTAATTTAATAAATGGAGTACGTATTCACACAGTTGACTTAGGTGTAATTTTCAAACGATCTAAAAAGTGTTATATATTTAAATAAATACGATATTGTTGTTAATACCAATAAGAAATATTTATTTGAATTTTATATAAAATTTATTAGCAATAAATTAACAATATGAGCACTCTATGTACAAATATTTAACATTTTACTTATGTCAATAGAAACGTGACTGTATTTAACTAAACTGACTGTAGTGATCCAATTGCGTTCTACTGCAATTTAATTTGGAAAAGTCAATTTTGTGAGATATGCTAAATAACTAATCCATGGTCACACACAACCAAATAATTAAATAATATTCATATTCAAACTTCACCAATCTCATTTGATAAAAATATCATACACAGACCTTCACTTCATGACTACCTATGTGAAAACCAAGTAGACCGAGAGGTACGGTCACATCCATTCATCTCTTAATGCTGATTAAAACTATATATACCTTTTAAAAAGTCACCAAGGTTTTCTCCTCTTCGTTACTAACCTCTCGAACCGTTTATTAATTAATCAAAATTGGAGTACAAAAAAAAATTATTAGCATTCTCCTCACCGACACTTTAGTATTCTATGCACAGAGAGATGTCCTAAATCAAGTAGGATTTAGGACGGTAATTCGTCATTAAACCAAATAGATACAAAGCATATATATTTGATTTTGTACGTCATAAGCTGAAAGCATTGAAAAAATTCTACACATTTATTTATTTATTACTGTGATATAATGTAGTAGAATAAATAAATTAAAAAAATATTAAAAAATATAATAAATAAATATTGAGTAAAAGTTTTATATTAAATATTATGAATAGATTTCTCGTTTAGTTTTTTTCCTTACTACTTGCACAAGAATGTATTGATTAATATGAACATTCTACAGGAGCAGGTCGGAGGTATCAAAATAATATCGGTTTTTGAGGGACACTAAACTACAAAACGACCTGAACCAAGATCGACCTGCACCTACCGAAACTCTTACAGACCGTGTTTATAGGCGCTCATAGAAGAGATAATAGAACACATGTTATGTCTGTTTCCAGACTGACGCAGACGCAGATTGAAGCTTTTAGGAACCACATTTCTTAACTCATTTAGCAATATTTCCAAGACTAGAATTGACAATATGCTTTCAATTAATAATGCGTTACTAATATACTAAACATTCCACCCATGTGATATTAAAACTGGTTTCTTAAGCGAATGAGGAGGATGCCACCTTCCTCGCATTTCATCTACCTACCTAATTAGTTATGAGCTAATTATGACAATTAAGATTATTAAATTATTAGTAATAATATAAGAACAAACGACAGTTATTTTAACATAGATGCAGCTTGTAAAAAATGTGCGTAGCTTTCTCTGAATTTTTAATATAAATGTGCAACGAAAAGGAAATTATCAATAGCAAAACCGAATATTTAATGCCCCTCAAATATACTACTATTGTACAAATAGTGGTATCAGTAATATAGTGGCTAACCGTGCACTACCCACAGAAAGACGTTTCTGCGGGTGTGTGTAGACATTTTTTGTTCCCCAGCCTCGAAAAAAAAAAAAAAGTTTTGTAGTGACTTATTTAAGCCACTAATTTTTTAGACCCTAGATCCAGATCCAGGCAAATATTTTTTTAAAATCATAAATCCATATCCAACACACATCTTGTGTGGGCACTATACATCACATAGTGATCTAATTTCCTGTATTTGTTGAGTTCATCTAAGTGGGTTCACAAAGGACTTTGTGGAAAGATTCATTAGTTGAACACACTTAGATATGGATTACCCAATTAGCAGATAAACTCGTATGTCGTTAATTTGATTCATTGCTTGATCTCGAGAGTATTCTTCTTGGTATCACAAACATCTTGATGGAACTAATATACCTTTATACCCTATACCCTATAGTGTAAAGTATTTTAAAAAGTATTTTGCTGCGTATCTAAGCATGTACAACAACTGCTTTGATATAGCACATTCCCACATAATCACGCTACTTTTAGCTTAATTGCAAATTATGCATAAATTTCAGTAATTAATTATTTGTAGAGCAATAACTAGAAGAAATTAGTCTACTTATAGGCATTGAATTTGCTTTAACCATACAGTAACAGCGAACGTCTCATCCTGAAATGATTTCAGTTAACAGCAAAGCATACTTCACCAAGCAATGGAAAATCTGGAAAGTATTAGGTGTATATGCCGCACCTCATCTAAGCCATAAAAGACTTTATTGGTGCTACGGTATATTATTAAATATAATATTTACAGTTTTGTATCCTTTGCATTTATCCGTGTTAATTTTCCACAATGATACATTAGCTGATAATATCAAGAATTTAGCTATTTCCTTAACCTGCACTGCTTGTAGTATAAAGTTTATATGTTATGGTATCAATTTGAAGAAAATGCTGAAAATCGAAGAAATGTTGGATGCATTGGATGCACGTGTCAGGAGTAAAAAGGAACGTCACTACTACAACAATGAATTACAGACCAAAATTAAAATCAATATATATGTATTCCTCGTTCTGTGTATTGTTCTTGACTTCGCAGCTGAATTATCTGTTCTTGTGACTGAGGATCGTACACTACTTTACCCAGGTTGGTTTCCATTTGATTGGCGCAGCTCCACTATTAAATATTTACTGGCACACCTATATCAGATTGTCGGAGTTTCTATAGCATTAGCACAAAATTATGCCAGTGAAACCACACCTGCTATATTGCTTTGCTTACTGGCTGGACATATCAAACTACTCACCATTCGCATCAGTAATGCTTGTGACAACTCTGAAAACCCAAAAGAAAATGAACTGGAGTTATTGAATTGTATCAAAGATCAATTAAATCTTTATAAGTAAATTAATTTTCTTATCTTACTAATAATGTATGCCGTACAAGTTCGTTTTTACAGACTTTGCGATTTGATTGAGGAACTCATCGCCTTTCCGATGTTCATACAGACTTTAGTTTGTGGAGTAAATATTTGTGTGGCTATGGCTGCCTTGATTTTCTATCTCAATGATTATTTCAGTAGAGTCTACTATTCTCTCTATCTTCTGGGAATAATTTCACAAATCTTTCCGACCTGTTACTTTAGCACTGATTTTCAAATGATGTTCGAAGAGCTACCATATGCTGTTTTTTCAAGCAATTGGGTTGATCAAAGCCAACGATATAAAAAACACATGATATTATTTACAGAACGTGCCCTCATGAAAAGACCTATCCTGGCTGGTGGAATACTGCAACTAAATTTGGATACTTATATTGCGGCTTGCAAAGGAGCTTATTCTATGTTTGCCGTCTTTTTGAAATTAAAAGGCTAAAATTGTAAAAATATCTGAATATGATAAAAGAATATATGACATGAGTTTTTTTATATCATGTAACACACTTACGTAGTAATTCAGTATAATGCACTGAGTAAATTTGCACTCAGTTGATTTAGGTATAATTTTCAAATAAATTATAAAAAGTGTTATTCATAAAAATAAATAGTTGTTTAAAAAAAATATGCTGTATTTGTGCTTTTAAAAATATACTTGTTGTTAAGTACCAATAAGAAATAATATGGAGTGTAATACTAGTCCAATTGCAATCTACTAAAATGAATGGACATGCAAATAAGTTAATTTAAAGTCTTATGGTCAATATCCTGTCCGAGAAGAGGTTAAAGAGCTTTTAGAATTTGTATGTAGGAAATAGAATTCTACCTGAACTCTAACCAAGACGTAGTCTAAAAGCCGGCACAACAGGTTTCAGTTTTAGACCAACAAAGTAGAATTTAATTAAAATTTAAATAAAATGAGAAATTCATATATAATTGAATCAATGGTTACTAGCTTATGCATCCTATCGAAGAAGTGTTTCATCGTTCTAAAAAGATATTGAAAACAAAAACAAATTAAATACTAAAATATATGAATTGCATTTATTATTTAATTCACAACTTTGTTTTAACTACATTTATTATTAAAAAGATAAAGTTGTAATTTTAAACTTAAGCATAATTAGGCTCTGACACGATAGTAATGCAATTCTTATGCCATGGACTTAATATTCACACAGGCAAAGTTCTTTAGTGTGCATTTGAGTATTCAAACTACTGGCAGTGTCAGTAACATTCCCACAAACCCAACCTACACTTGAAGTGAATTAAAATAACTTCGAATGAAATACAAACTTTATAATAATTATTTGATAAACCAATGAATCGAAAAGTCACTTAATAACTTTCAAAATGCATTGGCCGTACAGTATCAACAGAGCTATCATACTGAAATGACTACAATTAACAGCAAATCATACTTCACCAAGCAATGGAACATCTGGATATTCTTAGGTATATGTACCGACTCTCAACTCATACATAAAAGGATTTATAGGTGTTACGGTATAATATTAAATATAATATTTACAGTATTGTATCCTTTGCATTTATCCGTGTTAATTTTCCACAATGATACATTAGCTGATAATATCAAGAATTTAGCTATTTCCTTAACCTGCACTGCTTGTAGTATAAAATCTATAAGTTATGCTATTAATTTGAAGAAAATGCAGAAAATCGAAGAAATGTTGGATGCATTGGATACGCGAATCAAGAGTCGAGAGGAGTTACACTTTTACAGCCACGAACTGCATTTTAAAATGAATATTATTGCAAATGTATTTCTAGTCCTTTATGTAGTCATCGGCATTACAGCTGAATTATCCACCTTTAATGTTCACGAACGAGTACTTCTTTACCCGGGCTGGTTTCCCTTTGATTGGCGCAGCTCTACTGTGAAGTATGTGTTCGCACACCTATATCAGATTATTGGATTTGTATAGCATTGGAACTTTTGCGTTGCATCAAAGATCAGATTAATCTTTATAAGTGAAGTATTTTTAAATTTCATGAAACACATTTAGTTTATTTATGTTTTGTTTTAGACTTTGCGATTTGATTGAGGAACTCATAGCCTTTCCGCTGTTTGTACAAATCTTAGTTTCTGGAGCAAATATTTGTGTGGCTATGGCAGCTTTGTTTTTTTTCCTCAATGACTATTTCAATAGAGTCTACTATTTTCTCTATTTGGTGGCTTTGATTTTGCAAATATTTCCAGCGTGTTACTTTAGTAATAATTTTCAAGTGATGTTCGAAGAGCTGCCATATGCTGTGTTTTCCAGCAATTGGACTCATCAAAGCCAACGATATAAAAAACACATGATATTATTTACAGAACGTGCCCTCATGAAGACAACTATTCTGGCTGGTGGAATACTTCGTTTGAATTTAGATACTTATATCTCTGCATGCAAAGGAGCTTATTCTTTATTTGCAGTATTTTTAAAGCTAAGAGGCTAAAGTTCCGGACATGCGTATACTAAAGATAACATATGTGAAATTATTTTATGACAAATTGGGTGATTTATTGCTCTCTAATTAGAGACCTTTGAAATTATATGCTAAAAAATACTTGATTTGATTCAATGTACCGTATTATTACATGTATAACCTGCACACTTTTATGAAGTGTTTGTAAAGCAGTGAAGGATACATGGAAAGCAAATTAAGTACTAGTTCCGGCAGTAACTAGTGTATGCTGTCAGCACATTTAATTAAATGACTTTTTATGACTTTAGGTAGTTGGAATATAAGTACATATAGATAAATTAGGTTTCAATTAAATCAAATTTTACCAGTCACTAATGTCACTAATAGTTAGGCAGTAATAAAAAGGAATAAAAAACTCACCTGATAGGTCTCCTTACCATTCAAATAAATATAGTATTTTATTATACATTCCAATATAGAAAACAACTGCTCCTGTGACACATATTCCCACTTCATCAAATGAAATTTAAAATTATAATTTTAAAAAGTAATAAGTAAATAAAATTGCGCCTTTTGAATTATTACGATACAGTACCAGGGAAGGTGTCCTTCTAAAATGACTTCTATTGACAGTAAAGCATACTTCTCTAAGCAATGGAAAATTTGGAAATATTTAGGCATATATGCTGAACCTCATCTAAGTCGTAAAAGACTTTATTGGTGTTACAGCATGTTCCTGAATATAATGGTTACAATCTTATATCCTTTACATTTGGCCGTTTTACTTTTTCGCAATGATACAACAGCTGATAATATAAAAAACTTAGCAATTTCCTTAACCACCATTGCTTGCAGCTTGAAATTTATAAGTTTTGCCTTCAATTTAAAGAAAATGCAGAAAATTGAAAAAATTTTGGATGAATTGGACTCACGTGTCAAGGGTATAGAGGAAAGCAATTTTTACAATAATGACTTGGACAAGAAAATGAGGATAACTGCAAATGCATATTTAGTTGTTTATGTTTCCGTGGCTATTACAGCTGAATTAACCACATTTATGGGTAAAGACAAAGTCCTTCTATATCCCGGTTGGTTTCCTTTCGATTGGAGCAGCTCTACTGTGAAGTATTTATTCGTACATATATATCAGTTTGGAGGTATATGTATAGCAATAGCTCAGAATTTTGCCAATGAGACTACACCTGCACTATTGCTTTGCTTACTGTCAGGTCACATCAAACTACTCAAAATACGTATCTCTAAGTGCTGTGGAGTTTGCGGAGATTTGCAAGAAAATGAAAGCGAATTGATGCTTTGTATAAAGGATCAAATTAAACTTTATAAGTAAAATATTTTCAATTTTTTTGAAAAATAACTCAAATCAAATAATACTTCTATTGCAGACTTTGTGATTTGATTGAAGAGCTCATAACCTTTCCGACATTTGTACAAATTAGTGTTTTTGCTGCCAACATTTGTGTGGCTCTTGCCGCTTTATTGTTTTATCTGAACGATTATTTTGATCGAGTATATTATTTTGTATATGTTTTAGCAATGACTGCTCAAATTTTTCCGACTTGTTACTTTAGCAGTGATTTTCAAGTGGTGTTCGAACAGTTGCCATATGCCGTTTTCTGTAGCAACTGGGTTGGCCAAAGCAAACTATACAAGAAGCACATGATCTTATTTGCTGAACGTTCTTTGAGGCATCGAGTTCTTCTAGTAGGTGGAATTTTGCCATTAAATTTGGATACTTATGTTGCTGCTTGCAAAGGAGCTTATTCCTTATTTGCCTTTTTTCTAAATTTTAAAGGCTGATGTTTTCGTAAGGAAAATGTTTGGATAGTAGTCAATCCGTTTATAATATTCAAGATAAATAGCAAATCGTTAGGATTTCAAAATAGTTGAATAAAGTATACTTAAAGTTATTTGTTTTTTTTGCAATGTCTTATTTTTTCAATATACAAGTATAGAGAACAAATGCTTATCAATAGTAACTTCTTTTATATTACTGCAATATCTACAACATTTAATTAATAATAATAACCCAATATAAATTAGTGTTATTATGCCATATATTAAAGAATTTTTTAAAATAAAAATTTGAATTTTCAATTATCATAATTTCAGTAGTTAACACTATCTCTCTCTCCAGCCATTTTGCTAATATTTATCATGGATAGGATAAGATTGTTTAGCATATACTAACTTACTGGTAATGTTGAGATATTATTTAGAGATAAAAAGATAAAAGCAACGAGTTAAAAAAAATTAATTGAACTGCTTGAAATTGTTTTAACTATTCAGACAACTGTTCTGGTCAATGCTTCCTTAACTAGCTAAATTTTTTGTAGTATAAACCTCTTCAAAACTCTATAATTTCTGCGTCCACATTACTAAACTGTTAAACAATAATGCCAATTTTTGAATTGAAACATAAATTGACGAAGTGTCAGTATGCTGACTTTTTTAGCATTACTATTTGAATGCGGACATTATGCAAGACATGGACGCAAACACTGTCTGAGACGTGGTATTGAATAGTATTGAGAACATTGTGCATTTAACGGACGTATTCAGTCTTTAGGATGTATATGAAAATATTATTGAAGGTATTTTACTCAGTAGCTTGAAAATATTATTAAAAACATTCCATTCCCAACATATGTAGAAATGAAAATGTCATTTCTTTAGTATGTAAAAGTCCTTGAAACTTCAAACAGTTGGAAGAACTTTTGAACCACTACTATTTATTGACATGAATTATGAGTATAAAAATAAACTGATAAAAATAACATCGATTTGTTATATGCACTGCATGCAACTTATTATAAAATTATATCTTTGTTAGGAAAAACTGGTAGGAGATTCTTCGACTAAGGTACTAACATGCGAAGAAGAATTTACTTACTTAAATTTAAAATAAAATTTGTTTAAATATTTCATTATGCATTTATGGGTACAAAACATTTGCTCCAGGAAATCACGTTCCCACTTAATTATAACACATTTTCGTTAATATTGTTATATTAAAACTTTGAATGTTATGCAAAATATTCAATAATTAATATTTCATAGAGCCATAAATGCATAAAATTATTTCGTTTAAATGCTATTAAAATGTAATTCACTCACAGTACCAGAAGAGGTGTCCTTCGGAAATGACTTCTATTCACAGCAAATCATACTTCACCAAGCAATGGAAAATTTGGAAATACTTAGGCATATATGCCGGACCTCATCTAAAACACAAAAGCCTTTATTGGACTTACGCTATAATGTTGAATATAATGGTCACAATTTTGTATCCTTTGCATTTATCTGTGTTAATTTTCCGCAATGATAAAGTAGCAGATGACATAAAGAATTTGGCAATTTCCGTAACTACTATTGCTTGCAGTATTAAATTCATGAGCTTTGCCGTCAATTTGAAGAAAATGCTAGAAATTGAAAAAATATTGGATAAATTGGATGCACGTATCACGAGTACAGAGGAACATTATTTTTACCATAACAAATTGAACAAAAAATTAAAAATAATAATAAAAACATTCGCACTCGTTTACGCAGCTGTAGCTCTTACTGCTGAAATGACCGCAGTTATTGGTCAAGAAAGGATACTGCTCTACCCGGGTTGGTTTCCATTTGATTGGAAAACCTCTAATGTGAAGTATTTACTTGCACACTCATATCAGTTTGTGGGTATATGTATCGCGATAGCTCAGAATTATGCCAATGAAACCATACCTGTAATATTACTCTGCTTACTAACTGTCCATATCAAGCTACTCGCAATACGTATCTCAAAGTGCTGCGATTCTAGTGATAATCTGCGAGAAAATGAACGCGAATTTCTATGTTGCATTCAAGATCAAATAAATCTTTATAAGTAAATTATTTTTTGATTTTATAAAAAAAGCAATTATACTAACAAAAGTTTAATTTTTTTAGACTTTGCGATTTACTTGAGGAACTCATCGCTTTTCCAATGTTTGTGCAAATCACGGTATCTGCAGTCAACATTTGTGTAGCTATGGCCGCTTTGCTATTTTATCTTAACGACTATTTTAACAGAGTCTACTACTTTGTCTATATCTGTGCGATGATTTTACAAATCTTTCCGACTTGTTATTTCAGCACTGATTTTCAACTGATGTTCGATAAGCTGCCGTATGCTGCTTTCTCAAGCAAATGGTTTGACCAAACTGAAAAGTATAAAAAGCACATGATTTTGTTTACGGAACGAGCTCTAATGAAAAGGCCTATCCTAGCTGGTAGAATACTGCAACTAGATTTAAATACTTACATCGCGGCTTGTAAAGCTACTTATTCCTTGTTTGCAGTTTTCTTAAAGTTAAAAGGTTAGAGGTCTAAAATGGGATATATGTGCATATTGAGTAACAAATTAGTAATACCTTTTTATTATTAAAGTTATATATAGTAGTTGATAATAATCTAGTAACATGTGAAAATGTAATTAAATACTTTATATGTATTATATATTTCAAAAACTACAGTAGAAAATTTAAAGGACTTTATTTAAATTTATAAGACTACTTTCCGTTATAGTGAATGTGGATCATGTAAGTAAAAAATGTTACCATCGTTGAAATATCATTGGTCTATAGTTGGTATCAAGAAATTTAATTCAACTTAAAATGAATATTTTTTTTCTTAGCTTTAACAGTTGTCTGCATAATTTACTGTCTATGGAATAATTTGCTTGGGTCAAATAAAACAAAGTACTTTCTAAAGTAATGAATTAGAATCAGTAAAAAATGTTATCGTCATTAAAATATCGATTTTTATCTAAAAAATCATATATTCGTCGAGGTCGAAATCATTGCTTCTTAATCATAACCATTTAGTATCCGAATAGTTTAATGTGTGTAAATTTTAGCCACAGGAAAAAATAACCTCTAAAATAACCTTTGAAACTTTGTCTATCTGTTATTGTTGTTTGGTTTGTACTATATGACGGTGTAGAATCTTTTTGAAATGTCCACTCCTTCTTATTCGAATTGTTCAAAGCACTATTCAAGAACCTTTCTTAAGGTAATAATTCACAGTAAATTTGATATTATTGTCCAAAACAACAATATAGAGTTGATAATTGTCACTCACAACCGATCATCACCGTGACCATCAGAAAGAGTGAGACCTTACCTTTTGACCACATTCGAATGCTCTATTCAGCCCAATATTTTTTAATCACAGATGAGACTTTGTCCGTTTGTTGAACTTGCTGGGTTTAACTCTTTAATCCATTGTGACCTAGCAGTCACTTGTCTTCGATTGCGCACAAATTTCGTTACATTTGAGCCCTAACTTTCCAAAACTATTTCAGACCAATGGCATAGCATTGACAAAACGACCGATTTGTTTATTCCGTACTTTAGTTAGCATAAAGTATTTATTCTTATTGAAGCGATATGCTTAACGAGGTTGATATTTCAACTAGAAGTAGGTACTGTTAAAAACATGAGTGAGTATAACAATACCTACCAATAATTTTCCGGGAAAATATAGTGCTATTATACCATTACGTGTTTGAATTTTCATCCCGTATAATTTTTCCTTAAAACTAAGACAAAAATACTTCCGCGTGCTTGAAAATAAAAAAGCCATTAAGTAAAATATGTACGTTGGGTTGGCAACACTTTGAGAGTTGTCATACCTCAAATTTAATTCCTGTTGAATTAAGCCACATTTTTCAGTACACATTGTTATTAATAATAGAAACGTATACAATAGTTAACATTATGCTGTATATAAAATCGACATATACCTATACTTTTATATATGTACAAAATATTAAAATTGCCATAAATCCTACTTGTAGCAGTTTTTAAATGACTTTTTAGCTTTCCCTATGACTTTAAATGGGCTGATGCGTTCTAATCTTCAAAATGTTAAAACCAATCATTTTCTATTCAATTGTATGTTTTTTTCTTAAGTACTTTCTCCCCTATTTTTATTATTATATTCGCTGTAAGATGTCCCATCTTTCTCTTTATTTGTTCTACTGCACTGTGGCATATCAAAATTGAAAATTCCTTGTCAACCGTTTGCCACATTAAAATTGCATTCAAACTGCAACTGCATTGCGTAAAAGGGACAAGATACGAAATCACCGCACTACACGCAGTCGAAACTATAGGGGTCTGGCCCCCGGGTATTTATAAAACAGTGGATGCTCGTGCAGTGTTATTAGGTGCAAAAAATAATGTTATGTAATTCTTTTAATTATTTTCAAAAAGTTATTCTTGTGTAAAGTTTATGCATGATAACTAACACTTTTAAGAGATGTGTACGTTCCTTCTTCATAATACAAAAATTTAATTTAAATTTAAAAAGTGGAAAATATTAATATTTCATTAAAAAAAAACAAAACAAATAGAGGTAAAGAGAATGAGATCCAAACTACTATTATACCTTCTTCACTTTTGGAAAGGTGGATTTGTAAAGGATTGTTATTTCGAATATAGCACATACATATATAATATAAGATTTCCGATCACACTTTAATTCTCTTACAAAGGTATATTGAAAGAGGTGCTATGTTATATCCATAAATTAAATCTGAGCTTTAGAGTTCAGAGGTATTATTCAAATCGCAAACGAATTAAAAATAAACTGTCATCAAACACTTTCCCTTTTCCCATTCAACACATATCAAAAAAATAATAATTAATATAGATTAATATCAGCTAGAATATACCTTATATTTTATCAGAGATGCTTCATTATATATGCCGTATATAACATTCAATTAACCGAGAGCTGATAATTTGGTTAGGATTCCTACTGAGTTTTTACGGTTATATATGAAAATAATTTGGCTTTGTATTAGAAACAGAGGAACCCATATACGACATTTGCTCTATCCGCTATGCATTCATCTAACTTTTGTTATGTTCTAATGCACTATTTGTATCCTTGGCTTGGTCCTTGGCAATATTTCTCCGCCTTGAGGTCAGCATTGATAGAAATATCACTCAATTAAAAGGTGTTTTCATCTTGACCCGGTTTAGCTTTAGTTAAAATCTTACTCATCCATAATTCAAACTTTTTCATAAGCAATCCTCTTCCACTTTCGCACTTAATTTTCCCAACCATATCTTAACCCTTGTATTCATTTTTGTAACACCTTTCATGTTATCTATCATATAGATCTCTACGGATTATCACATCAACCATAGATCATATCTATCGATATACTATTTGTATCTCATTATTACTTTTTCTTACAGCAATGTAGCTAACACTTAAATATATAGAAGTCTTTCCAAATATTTTAATTATATAAATTTTCTTTGATAGCAGTAATCTATAAGGACTGTGATTATGTATGATCTGTTATGTTGATTGTAAGTCATAAGTGCAGGAAGATTGTCGATTTTTTAGTGACAAAAGTGCTATCCCTTCTGTCATGTGTTAGTATGACATACCCTGTTATACAAAACTCAGTTTTGAAATCTAACTGCGTAATTGATAAAGCAGATTAGTTTTGGAATACATACGTTTAGCATATTCGCCAAAAAATAATCACTCAACTACTATGTAACTGCTTGGTACTGACCAAAAAGCGTATGTTCACTGTACGAAAAGAGTTCCATTTCCTTAACTACCTGTTCAACAACACCAGTTAAAACTCTACAGACATTATCCTTTTTATGGAAATAATACAGCAGCTATCGGATTACAAATATATTTATCTTTACCTAAGATTATTAAAACATACTGCGTGCCCTCTAACTGTAATATTACAACAAAAACGACATTACTTTTGCCTCATAATGGACTATCATATTCCCACACACACACAAAAATAACTTCTTGAGCTTATTCACTACTTAATACAGTTCATATAATACGCGAAATTACTCGTTTTAAAGTAAATTTATTAAACATACTCCATTTGCAGGTGATGATTTCCGAATTTCTTGATGAGCTAAGTAAGAACCACTCTAAATAAGGAATCTCATGAAGTGAAATAATCTTAAAACATTTGTTTCGAATTTCTTGACACTCATTTTCCAACTAATTAAAGCTTGAAGTACACACGTATGACAAGAACTGCTACAAATAATATACCAAGAAATTTAAATCTAATTACTCGAACTACAAGATTTAATCAGAAACTTATGTAGCACCCACAATTACGAGTATTTCAATAAACCTCAATTAAACACAATAGAAACATCCTGAAAATGGCAATGGGCTTGAATGTATGTATCCCTCTTAACTACACTCATTTAAATTCATGCCTATCACAGGCGCAGCGCTGCCACAACGCCACATCAGTGATACCTGGATTCAGGCCATACCACAACAATTCCAAGCCACTTGTATTTCGCCTCAGCATCCATCGACAATCTGTGTTTTCCTAACAACAAAAATCTGCACGATATTGCAGCTTCCTAACCTTCTCATTGGTATTGAACGTATTCTGGTTGTGTCCGCAGGCTACCAAATTGAAATGTCCTTGTGCTGCTTACTTGGCTTGATGTGATGCCCATTGACTTGGCCTGAATTCCACTCTTGCGCCTACAATTGTTGCTAACTTCGGTTCAACATCGCGTCAATTTCCAAATAAAAAATGGAAATGTTTGTAGTTTCACATTAATTTCATGTCAATCTCTTTTGTATTTCAATTTGGTTTGTTTAGATTTTTTTGGATTTCACTTAAGATTGTTACAAATTCGCGGCTATTGTGTTTTTATTTTGGAAAAATAAAGTATAACTAATACCTTTTTAATACTATTTTTGAAAAAAAGATTTTCTTCGAACAAAAATTTTTTAAACATAGTAGTTTCTAGTATTTGAAAATACAGAATAATATTTAAAAATATAGAATGAAAATTTAAATCATAAAATTTATTTTAAATTAAAAATAAAGTTTGATTATGAATCTATCTAGAGAAGATGTGCTTGATTTGCTTGTCTGTCTCTATAAAACTCCATCGGAAGCATTTGAATTGGAAATGATTCAGCACATGAACTTTGTATCCACAGTGAGTTACCGACTTAAAAATAAAACCGTAACTATAATTGATTTTATATAATAGATACCAGTAATTGAGGATGGCGCATCAGGCATGGAATTACCTCAACTGAACACCACCACTGATGTTGTGATAAAGGATGAATTGTCTGAGCTCAATCGTAACAATGATGTTGTAATGCAGCAGGCCTTGTCTCAGCGCAATCCCACCAATTATGTTGGTACACAGGATGGACAACAGACTGTTAACGCCAGCATAAGGTTTGCAGCCATGATGATGAATCGTCATCTTATTAACAACATGAAGCAAAAAATTCAAAATGAATCCATCAAAAAAGACTCAATGCAAAATTTATCTTGAATATATTTTAGTTAAAGAAATTTTGAAAAAATTTATTTTTAGTGTTGACTTACATAAATTTTTTCACATTGAAAGTATAAATGAAATAACAATGTTTTAATTGGTTACTTTTGACTGAATTTAAGACAAATTTATATCTAAAAACTGTAAGGCACAAGTCAATTCATCAATAAAAATTACTACACTATGTTTTAATATAATATCAATGTTATGTTATAAAAGTACATAATTTTAACTTTCCATTTATTTTGGTTCCTATGATTATCACTTAACAGGCAATATTTAGTATAAACTTGAATGAGAGCATTATGTATCTTTAGTATTATAGACTAAAATTCAGTATTTAGGGATGCACTTTGACACAAAACTAACTTGGAAGGATCATACTTTTACAAAAGAAACGCATTTGGCATCAGACTGCAGAAGCTTTACTGTACACAGAAGAAAAGCTCAAATCCTTCAAACGATAATAAACTTATTATATACAAAGCTGTACTTAAACCAATCTGGACTTATGGTTTTGAACTCTGGGAAAGTGTTGCATCTTCAAGTATATAGATTATTCAACGTTTCCAATCAAAAACCAATACATTGATCTCAAATGCTCCTAGATATATGACAGATGTGTATATACACTACGATCTCAATATCCCCGTTGTTAAGGATGGTATACAAAGTCAAGCCAGAAATTAGAAAAAATGTTTGTAATATCATCCTAACTATTTTGTTATTAAGATTATAGCTTCAACAGATGGATGCGCTACTGAGCATAGTCCATTCAAACCCACAATAATTTTAAGTATTTAGCCACTTACTCTTAAATATTGTTCATTATCTATTCTTAAGTGAAAGATTGCAATAAAAGAAAATAAATTATAAAAAAAAAATACGATTTAATTAGATTCATTGCATCATTATAATAACCTAAGCTGACCTGAGAACTGTTTTAGTTTCTACATTTTCACAAAAACTAAAACCTTATAAATAATTCAGTTATTTAGAAATATTTATAATTTGTTTGTTTCAATAAAAATTTATTCCCTAAATATGTTTTATGTGATCATATCACATAAAGCCCTAAACGTTAACGTTTTATTGCTTTTATGAGTTTAGTTACTTGCAAAACTCTTCCTTCACTTCCATTATAATTATATTGAGCACAATTGATGCCAATAATCCATACATTATGACACATAAAATAAGTTAATTTAATTGAAAGTATCCAACTGCTATTGACTATTTGAACAAAAGTAAATAAATATATTTCTACATTATACAAACTTCATTAGACAGATTCTATCTATGTAGAGTAAAAAAAATATATATAATAAAAAACCAAACAAACGATGAGATTATTGAACTGTCAAATATTAAGAGCAACAAAATCATTAAATATAATATGTGATACATTGAGGCAGCTTGAGCCAAACTACAGCTATTGTCAACCATTGTCCTTACCAAACGCAGAAGACCAATACTTATCAGCGCTCAATCTTTTTATTGGCAACAAATTCTGCTACTATATTTCGATTGCTTATTTCATTTAGGTAACTCATACGCCACGTTGTGCTGAAAGTAATGTACTAAGAACTGACTTCTATACTTTCTTTCCTTAATGCTTGCCTCCACTGATTGGTTTCTTTTTCTTTTCCTTTTCTTTTTTGTTTCGCTGCTTCCTACAAGTTCATTTTTATTTCCTCTCATTTTTTACTTTGGCCATTGTCCGCTTAAATAAGCTATAATAATATGCTTTATTTGGCAGACATTTTCAATTTTAGTTCGTAATTGGCAAGGCAAGCAAAAATTAGATAACTTTTGACTTGTTTAACATTACGCCATTTCACCCCGCACGCTTCTAACCGCCACCAAATTTACCAACTAAACACAACCCTGTTTTTGTGTGCGTGTGTGCATTTGGTGTTGTTGTTGTTTGTTATGACTGCTAATGCTAATATTGAAAATTGTATTTGCAAGTGGTGGTATCGATATCGCAGCACCAGCCCTTCACCACTTAGGGGCGAAATTCGAGTGCGGCGGGTAGTTTATTTAAACATTTCCGCACATTGAAAAAACTTTTACTGAAATTGATTTTCATGTACAATTAGTTTTCGATATTTTCACTTTTGACTTTTATTATTGAGTCTTCGAGCTCTTGAGTTGAGGTTATGTTCAGTTCTGTTCTAGCTGCAGATATTATTTGCCCTCATAACGAGTACGAAGCGGCAAACATTTTTCAATAACGTGAATAATAATTTTTATTTATTTTTATTTTTGTTTTTTTTTTAATTTTAGGGCAATGCCTTTGTGTGGCATTATTTAAATAATTCATGAGTTTTCGTCAGTTGATAAAAACTTCTACAATTTTTGGTTGAACTTTTCTAATTTATGCACTTTTCTTAGGCAGTTTAGTAGAAATCTCGTAGCCACACATAAAATTAAGGATATTGCTTACTTTTCCATAAGGTTAACTACATTAAATGCTTACAAGTTCCTGAAGTTCGAGATGTTCGTTCGTTATTGCCGCTGTTATCAGGCTTTGATTTATTATGCACTTTTCTCAAAATGAATATTGAAATATTTTACTGAGGGTTTCCACTTTATATTGACTTGATTTTATGTTACTGATTGTGCTAAATTATTCATGCCAACATTTAAAATGTTATCAAGTTCAAGGAAGCACAAACTTGTTTATTAGTTCGAAAATGAAACTAATAATTCAGGTTAGATTGTTGACAAAGTTTGTGTTTCCTGCTTTGCGTTAAATGATGAGGGTCCTGTAATCATTTCAAAACACTCACTCAATCCCTAAAGTTCAAAATTAACAATATTCCATAAATAACTTGTTAAGTTTCTTACATTATTATTTTTATAATAGGGGTGTAGGATGAGTAAATGTGATAAACTGGAAGGGAAAATGTCCCTAACGTTGGAACTTGTTAAGTGATTGTAAGTTATTGAAAAAATATTAATAAACATATTGGCTTTAGATATTTTACATATGCGTTTAACAATACTTTCTATAGATCTAAATACATCATATGAATCCAGGGTGAAAGAATTAGTATTTTCTCATCTTATGAATTCTGTAATAAAAAACATAAAAATATTAGGAACTTAGTTTAATAAAGAAAACTTATATCTGGATTTTTTGTATAGTAATAAATTAAGAGAAAATGAAAAGTTCTTCGTAAGGTCTTTGATTCACTACGAGTTAGCCACGAATACCATATCCAAACGAATCACGAGCTGTATGAACTTCACGACATTAATATCATTCAAATGAAATACAAGACATTCTAACGAATATGCTGTAAATTGTTATGGTGAAGAGTAGGAACTGGCTTATAATTACTTTTTTTGTTATTAGGTTTGGTGTTTTCCACACTCAACTTGATGTTTAACCATTAGGAGTGGAGAGACGATGTTATTTCTTCATTGTGTATGCAGAAACAAGTAAAAATCAATATGCTTAATAAAGAAATAGTTAAACATACCGAATATAGTGCCGGAGTAAAGCCCTGAAGTAGTGAGAATCAATTCATTCAATCCTCCAAATTGAGTATGAAAGGAAATATTAAAAACAACACCAAAAAGCGTAGAAAAGCTCTTACTGTGCTTTACTACAACACTATCTTCACTGAGAAGTTTAGCGAAAACATAAAACACATCAATTACATTTTATTTCGTAGCCTAGGACAACGGATTAAGTGACTTCAATATCAAAGAGGTGAAGTAAAAGAGGAGAAGTAAAGTCAAATCCGCTTCACTTTATTTAGCAAAGCAAATAGTCTAATATAGAATTACCACAAGGTGGTACAATTAGAAATTATTTAGACTAGATTACCTTTATCTTTGAAACGTTAAGGGAGAGTATAAACGAAATGCCTATATTTAGAGAATGATTTAACTTGTGTTTAAAACCATGATTGTAAGAGAATGCACACAATTCTTTTTATACTACCACAATGTCCCAGATACTGCTGACAAACCCGCAATCAAATGCTATCATATGGATTATTAGCGAATGTGATATCAATTTTTTACCCAAAACTTAATATTAGGTATTTTTAACTACACCTTAAGAAGTACTTGAAGTTTATTCTGCAGTCGTTTTTCGCACAGTTGTTTGACGATCTTCCATTTTGCGAAGGTAATGAACTTCTAAACAAATCAGCCCAGAAGTGCATACACTAACACATTCAGCAGTTCAATCTTGAATCTCTTTTAGCTGTGGATAGTTTTAAGTCACACTAAGAATAACTGAATACATGACTATAAATGTCCAAATAAAAAAAGTGCTTGAAATGTAACTACAGATAACACTTTCGAAAAGAGTAGACCTGCATTAAAGACCAGGTCGCACTTTAATATTTCTAAACAACGCCAGCGGGAAGACAATTACTAAAGGTTACTAAACGTGATCATTTCTTACATATGTTGATAATATCCAATTAAATGAAATAAGTAAAAGTAAGTATAATTCCAGAGTAATGATATAAATTTTCAGGTACCTCTAGCTTATAAATAATAACTGTAGACATATTAAATAACAAACTCTTAAAATATTTCTTTCTATAACAATTAAAAATTCTTTAAAACAATATGAAACTGAAGTATGGAAAAATTTAATGCATCTGTCTTACACTATTAGATAAAATTGAACAATAGACCCTCCCATATACATAAATAATCCAAATAATTTGTTGGTTTCGGTTTGATAGAACTAAAATTGAAGTAAATAAAATTAAACTCAAGCAGGACACAAAACTCTTATGAAAACCAGAAAAACCAAAATCCATAGCCGAACATGCCAAACATTTAAGGACAGCAATTTTGTAATTAAGTGAACAAGGCAAACATTAGTAATGCATTTGTTAGTCCTGAAGGAGTCGTAGAGTTTTGTTAAACGAGCTATGACTACATGCAAATCGAAAAATAATTTCCAACGAAATTAAGTTAAAGGAAATAATGTACAGTGCGGCAAAAAATCTAAAAAAAATTTTTAAAAAAACTATAGACAAAAAATGTGCAAAAATAAAGAAAAGCTCAGCAGAAAGTCAAGAAGCAAAAATTGTATAAAATAGCAATAAAAGTAGGAGAAGGGAAAAAGGAGAGTAAAATTTCAAAGGGACATTATTTTTTTACAGAAGTTTTCATACGTACTTGGTTAGTTTCTGGTCTGATTTCTTTCCATATTTTCCGCAACGAATTTTTGCAATGAAGATTGGAGAGAATAAATTGCCAAGTACCGAGTACCGAGCGCCGAGCACTGTGTGCAATATGCAATTTTTGAATTTGGTCTGAGTATGCACTACTCTGAAATGCACTTTTTCCATGTACTGCAGTATTTGTTGTACTTGCTCTTGCCGTCATATCTTGTACTCATACTGAGTTCAAGTATGAACCTGACAAAAGTACATAGTTTAAGAAAGTGTAATTGTAAAAATATTTTATCTTTTATTTTTACATATACTTTTGTATGCAATTTCTTTTTGTGCAAGTGTGCAAAAGTGCAAAAAACACTACAGAAATTTTATAGTTTTACTATAGAGAATTTTTCGTTTTGTATATGAGCGTGAGAATACTCGTATGCACTTGTGTATAAGTACTTATTTGCGTCTGGAGATGTATCTGGAGTTGGAGGTATGTATTTAATATGTACTACATACTTATATTTATAAGTAAAAAGTTTTGAACTCATTCATAGTAAAATTGGAATTAGAAATAAAGAAATGTTTTTAGATTGTTTTAACATTCACAATGTATGTCTCTGCATGTTACGAAACTGAACTGAAATGTGCAAGGATTTGTTTTGAAGTACGAAGTTTGAAATTTGAAATACGAATTAAAATTATAAAAGAATTGAGTTGACTGTCTCTAGTTAAACTCTTTCTTATATCTATATTGTTTATTTTTTTCTTTTAAAATTCTTTGTTCAAGTGCTTCGATTGGTTTATAGCATTATTCGCTTACGTGTTCATCTATGAAGTGTATATTGCCATATAAAACATTCGAGTATTTCTACCTCCTATCATGTGTAAGTAAATTTATACATAGAATTGGTAAAAGAATGCAAAGAACCATTTTTTAATTATCCATACAATGTAAAACTTAATATTTATTTATACCAATTAAGTGAGCCTTCATACCTGTTACAATTTTAAAGAGCCCCCTGACGTATGAGTAATTTTTTTATAATAATATAATTAACTTCGTTAGTGACTTAAATTAATTAAACTGCTTCAATAAAATTTATTAGGAACACCCTATTAAATTAAGTGACTCGTTGTTGCATAATTATAGCTACTAGTACAATACTTTACTTCGTCTTTTTTATAATGTTCTATTAGTTATTCCAAAATCCAAAGCAATAATACATATACAATGCATTTATACCAAAAACTCAAATTACAAGAACAGTAGACGAACTTTAAAAGCAAAAACTGTTTTTTATATCACACTTTTGAACCCTTTCATTGCCTTTTTACATTTGTTTAAAATAAATGAGAATTATAATTTTCTTATTATTGCAGTTTTATTTCGAATGATATTCTTATCACTTGATTATAATTCTGATGCACTTTAAACAAACATTTCCATAGAAAGCTCATTAAGGATTTTTAAGTTGAAAATTAGTTTAATATAATAGCAATTGTTCGTTTTATAGTTAGTATTTCTTTTTATAATAATCTTCGAAAGCAAAGGTTCCGGTCTATGTTTCTATTAAGAATTATAATATCAACAACGGAGATTAATATGGACACTTACCTCATATCTTTCTCAATAAATCCACTAAAAGTTTAGTTGTAAGGAAGATACAACTAATACTATCTCGATCTATGTTTCTATTAAGAATTATAATATCAATAACGGAGATTAATATGGACACTTACCTCATATCTTTCTCAATAAATCCACTAAAAGTTTAGTTGTAAGGAAGATACAACTAATGCTATCTCGGCTTTAAAAATGCTGAATCTAGCAGCAAAGTGCTAAAACGACAACTCTGATAACAACCCTCAAGCATCTCATAGACATGCCGCACTTGCACTGAATGGCTGTTTTTAATTTACGGAGAACTTCGCTAGTTTGGATCTTGGTGTGAGATGAGACATAAGACTCTCAACAGATCAGAATAGATAAATTTTATTTTCGATCTG
>NC_051846.1:203701775-203709672 GCF_002237135.1 Teleopsis dalmanni
CAAAATTGTGTAAGAAATAATTCTCATTTACTTTATACGTACAAAGCAATATAAAGGTTTCCAGCATAACAAATAATTTATATTTAATTAATTTTTTTTATTTAATATATTTTTTCCATCATTTTAGAATTTAAACTCTTTTCGCATGTGTCGCATTTATCAATAAATTAAAGATAATCAATAAATTAAAATTGCAATTATTTATATCAACCAATAAAGATGCAAAAATCTTGTGTGATGTATTATTTTTTCATAATTTTTTTTTTTGTATATTTATTTTTTGGTGTATCGCAAATCTTTAAACATTAACACCAGAATTGTCTATACAGAAGTTGATTTAATTAATTTTGTTGTTATTTTTTGATATTACAAGAACATATTTACACCTTTTACCAGTTGTAATGCTGTTAGCTATGGCTTTTGATTGCTCTCACAGTTTGTGGTGCTGTGAGCTAGCACTTTTGGTTATTTTTACAATCGTTAAATTATTCAATAATATTTTTGCTGGCTTTTTTTGACGCTATAAACTAGCACATTTGATCGTATTTAATGGCTTAGGAGCTGCTTGACATTATTTTTGTTCAGTTTTATTGTTTTTCATAATGTTACCTAATACTTTAGCTTATTTTATTATTTATTACAATAAATGAAATATCTTTATGACCCATGTGCAAATTCAATGGGAAATAAATGGACGTATGTAATCTTGTGCAGTAATTTAAAATATATTCCAAATTTAGATACAATGAACTTTTGGTTTTCATAGTAAATAGTACAATAAAAGTTATTAAGTGCTTCTTCATTAAATATTTCGTTTCATAAGTGATGAATCAAAAATAGCTATCAAATTTAATATCCCCGGTACCTGATCAATTATTTCAAAGTGTCAGATATATTTCTTACCGATTACTAGACACTTGCTAATAATATTAAATGAAATTCAATGATAATTCCGTAAAAGTAAGATCTGATTGGCGAGCTTCTTTGAAAGGTCAAGAAATCAATTACATTTCTTAACGGTTGCTGGACAATCACAGAGAACGGGAAATAAAGTTTTAAGGTCATCCCATAAAAGCCCCCCTTATTTGATTAACTTTTTTGAAAGTTAAAGAAGAAGATGTAATTGTTACCGATTGCTCCACACTCGAAAAAAATGTGAAATAAAATTTTTCGGTCATTTCATATAAACAGCATCTATTTAATTAATTTTTTTGAAGGTCAGAGAGTCATATATAATTCTTACCGATTGCTGGACACCCGAAAAGAATGTGAAATATAGTTTGACGATTATTCCATAAAAGCAACACCTATTCGTCATACTTTCTTAAAGGTTATAAAAACATATACATTTCTTACGGATTGTTAGATACTCATAGAGAATGTAAAATAATATTACCCTGAAAGCAATACCTATTTGGCGACTTCTTTTGAAGGTCATATCGGATGATTAGCTTGTCAAATACAGTGTGACAGACCTTAGAAAATCCTTTGAAAGTAGTGTTCACAATTTCAATAAGTCATTTGGCTTACTTTGAGAACATATTCAATAACATGGCTCTACTTATTTCTACATAACCATAATTTTTATTGAATTAAGTGTTCTCCACAATACTCTCAAATAAAATATGCGTGCTGCATAATCGTAATAAAATGCAAATTAATTCATAGCACAAACTGTGCCATTACAGCATTTTAGATTTATGAGCCAAAGTGCACAATTTGAAGTCAACTTTTTTTACAGGCCCTACTTTTATCGTAGCCCTGGATAACAGCGAAAAAAGCTGTATAAGCAATTAAGCCAAAAAAACACTTTCACTCAGCTTAAATGATGCAAAAAATTATAATAAAATTGAATTGAGTGAAGCCGCCACCCATATTTCTGCAACACAATTGAGCGGGAGAAGAAGAAGAAGACAACATTGCAGGCGCAAACCCGTAAGCACCCGCACACCCGCACATTTCAATTGGATGAGTTAGGCGAATATGAAGCACAGATAAAGTCAAGTGAACATGTCAAAACAATGTGTATGAGCGGTGCAACAAAGAGGCTAACGAAAATTGACTCACAAAAAAAATGAGAACTTAAACAAATGAAAACAAAAAAAAACAACAACAAAAATAAAATTGCCAACAATTAAAAATTAAAATTATTTTTATGCGCACTTTAAACACAAAAGTAAAACACAATTAAAAGCAAAAGAGCGTAAAAAATTGTGTGTGAAAGGTCCACATTTATTTTATCTACAAATAAAATAAAATAATAAAACCAAAACAAAAAATAACTGTTAAATGTTGAAGAGAGTAATAGAGTCAGTAGTCATCATAAATTTCTGAAATGCTGCAAAATAAGTAGAAAAAAAATCATAGTTACATTTTATGTTAAAAAATTCCAAGAAAAAAAAATAAATTTAATTTTATAGTAAAACACGCAACAAACAAAATTTACCAAAAAACCACAAAAAAAAGTAGAAAATTTATAAATGAATATATAACCAGGAAAACAATTCATACAAAAGTCGCCATTACCGCAGCACGTCACTAACAGCAACACCAACACTAACAACAACAAATATAGCACAATTACAACAACAATTACATCCCACAGGCGCCAACATTCGAACATTGAACACAACAACCAGTATCACTCAGTGTCATTGTTAGTCATTTAACTGCAGTACAACAACGTAACACACAATACAAAAACAACAACAAGTACGCAATTACCAATCATAAAAGCAGCAACAAATGAAAGTAAAAAAAAAAAAAAAATTTTTTTGGTCAAAAAAAAATGGTTCCAAAAAAAAAAGTTAGTTTGCAAGAAAAAAAATATGAAATACGAAATTTTATATGAATTGAACTTCAGCGTTTTACTTTTACACGAAGAAAATCCTACAATTTAATTTTCACAATATATTTTTTTTTTATTTTTTTATATATAATACAATACTCATACTATATAAATTTTTCTTTAATATTTTATGTAATTTGTGCGTAAAATGTGAAGTTGAGTAGAGTTTACATTTTACATTTTCCACCCGCAATAGTAAGTAAAATACGTGCAAATAAAATTCATGCAAATATAAAAACAACAACAATTCCGTGCAAAGAGCAAAACATGTAAGAGTCGCCTTTTAAATAATAAACAAACCACTGCTGCCGGCTATTATCTAATTTTTATTGCTTGTAAACAAGTGTGCGTGTATGTGTGTATGCGTGAGTGGTAAAGTCAATGACCGTTTTGGCGTCACTTTTTATTAATGCATCGAGAGTGTGCCTTGTAGGGGCTCTGCAAGCGTTTAACACTACAAAACAGTACAGTGCTGGTGCCAGTAATTAAATTTTACACCAGAAATATTTTGCATAGAAAATTAATTAAATTTTTAATAATTGCATGTATGAATGGCAATGTCAATCAGTGAAAGTAAAAGATCTCAAATATTCCAAATTCAAACATTTATTAAAAAATTATTAAATATTTATAAGCATATAATAATTATTGGTATTAAATACTATTTACATATATGTCTGGCTGAATAGTAAATATTGTATATTCATATATCTTAATTTAAATTTCTTATATTATTTCAAAATATAACAAAAAATAATAAAAATATTTAGCCTTAGTGATGGCAACCCTGAAAGATATGATAGATAATGCATTTTTCTATATCATCTAAAACCTAGTTTCGTTGTTGTGTTGTATATATATGTTGGCTGCATATAGACACATGATCCTATATAGGTATAGCTTCAATTGGTACGGAAGAAGGTTTTTGGAATTTCCAATAGAAGCGTTTATCGTTACAAACCTAAATGGCAGTTAATCACGTTATAAAAGTGTAAACGCTATATACACTTAGTAAAATACTTATTGATGAGATCGTTAGATAAGATTTTATTAGAATACCAATCAACGAACGAGAGGATAACCAAAAATTGAGTTAATTTAATGCGATATACAGTGATAAAGACTAGTAGGAATATAAGATTGAAATTATTTGCGAAATCTGACAGACTTACTAACACCGCGTTATCAAATCTCAGAATGGTTACAGGCTCCTCGGGGAGATATGCAGATCTGAGGTCAATTATTGCTTACTCTAATGAAGTGATAAACAATAATCCAGTCAAGGCGCAAAGAGGGGTTTTGTAGAAACCTCACAGTTAATAGAGAGTAAAAGTGCTCAGGTGCACTGACTCAACTCAACTAGCCTCAACATATATATAAGATTGAAGAATAGAAGCGATGAGTATAAGAGTTAGAGCGATGAGTATAAGGGTTAGAGCGATGAGTATAAGGGATGGAGCGATTGAATAAGTGATAATCCACTCCAGCCTATTTTGCTCAGAAAAATGTATAATATATAAAATATTTACAGATATTCACAAGTTGAATATATTCTATACAAAATATTCAAAATCAAGAATTTATTTTTATTTATAGATGTAATATATATACTCATACTAAAATATTCAAAATATGAACTATCTATAGTGGGACCAGTTTCAGTTTTAATTAATATTCCCAAGTTGAGTTATTGTTCAAACTATTCAAGTTAAAGAATTCTCTTTTAGTTATAGTTGCAATATATATATTAATATAAACATACTTATAATATAAACTAGTGGAACCATTCAGTAATTAAGTTTTAATGTCAGATTAAGATTATATTAAATCTTGGTTTTTTTCCGATAAAGCGTATATATATAACTCAAGATTTAATTCAAATATTCTTATCTTAAATAAGTGCACTTACTTCTATATTAACAAATTTAACAATTTTCTTAATAAAAATAAATGCCTGGAAGTACTTCCATATATAGTTTTTCAACTTTTATTATTGTTAACTTAATTCGTAACTAAAAACTTTTGTATTCCCTTCACCCTCGTGAAGTTTATTATACAACAAATATAAAAATAATTGCGTTCATGTAATAAAAGAAATGCTGATACATACGGGCCATATTATTATTACATTCGCATTCACATTATTGTGATGGTAAAAAGAAAAGCAAAGTAAACAACATTTACGGTCAGTACACTCGGCGATATTACATAATTTTATGCCTATTCTTTAAGGCAAATTTTATTTTAATAACCATCCAAAAGATATAATTAACGAACTCTCACTTTTCATTAACTTGACAATGGCCGAGGTACCCACAGCCTCGCAATGCTAGCCATTGTGCTGTGAAGCCATCAGTAGCAACTGCTGCCAACTCATTTTCAGTCAAAATAATTGACATATGGTGCGAACCAATCTCTCAAGACGTAAGCAAAAGTGTCAAATATAATAGAAAATTCCATTAAAATCGCAATAAAGCAGACGTCTTTACAAATCGATACAATATCTTTTTCATTTACACACTTTTTATGTAAGAAAATAATGGAAAATTAAATATTGAAATTAATATAGAAAAACTAATTAATAAGCTGAATAATTTGTACAACTTTTATAGTCAAATAAAATCTTTTATAGCAAATATTTTATTGAAATCTTCAGATAAATAATTATTAAATTTCTTCTTATTAGAACCAATAAAAAATACTCCTATTTTTTGAGCACAAAACAAATTCAATATTATTTCCTGTCCTTTACTAGACTAAAAATTTAATAAAATACTTGAATGGAATTAAATTCTCTTCAATTGACGCCAATAGTAGCGCAGAAAAAGTATTTTCCCAACACAACATCTCTTAAGCACCCAATTCAGCGCTTCAAACGCGCGCACTTTGAATGCTAATAATGCTGTATCTAACATACGAGTAAAACAGTAAAAATTCTTCACATACGCCCCGTCTCATGACTGTCAGTGTTGGACTGCTAGTCCTCAGCTGATACCACCAATAGTACTACAGCTATCAAGCTATTCTACGCCCCAAATTTTACCTTAAGGTATCAATAGGAAGAAAAGAAGTCGTCTGTTTATTACAAAGCAATAAAGAAAACCGCTTAGTACTCAGGTGTAGAAACTAATATAGCAATAAGCACGTATCAAATACATCCACACATTCACTTGTAAAAAACTTCACCTAATTTCTGGTTTTTTTCTTGTTCTTGCAGATGATATTACGTACCGTGTTGATAATTGTGGCGCTGGCATCAGTGACACAAGCAGTACTTAATAAAGAATTTAAGCGTCGTGAAGCTTTCGACTCATATGGGCCACCACCCCGTCCTGCACCACAGTACGGCCCACCACCCGCACATATACCACATCGTGAATATGGTGTACCACAAAAAATTCCATTCCGTGAATATGGCCCACCAGCTATCAAATACGGACCGCCAAAATTAAATTTCATAGGCGGTGGCGGTGGTGGTGGTAACAATTTCGGTGGTGGTCTGCATGAGCAAATTAAGTCACATTTTGGTGTACCAAAGCCATTCTATGGTCCACCACATATACAACATAAGCCAGCTGGTGCTTACGGCCCACCACCAGTACCACAACCACAATATGGACCACCACCAAAACCTGCACCAGTATATGGTCCACCACCTCAACAGCATAGACCTGCCCCAAACTATGGACCACCACCACAACTCCCACCACAACCAAAACCTGTTTACGGTCCACCACCGCAATTACCATCATCCCATCCTGCCCCTATTTTTAATCCAGCTCATCATCCAGCCTCTTCCTATGGTCCACCACCATCAGGTCCTCTAAACTTACCACCAAAACAAGTGTATGGGCCACCTGCCCCTAACTATGGTCCACCACCATTACCACAAAGCCTACCTGGTTCCCATCCACCATCCTTTAATCGTGTACCTGAAACCACAATCATACTTACCAATGGACATGGCAATCACCACAATGGACCTTCCAAGCAAGTACAAATACAAATTGATGCATCTGGTCATACGCACAGCGTTAGCGGCTCACAAGCACCTTTCCATACCGCTTGTGATGGCTGGAAACCAATACCTGCACCTGTTGGCGCTTATGTTGAACATAACAATATCGAAACACAAGGTGGTTATAGCCAAGTAGCACAGGGCATAGGTGCTACAGGTGCTGGTAGTTTTGGTACACAATACAATGGTGGACATTCCGGTGGTAGCATAATTGATGGTTTAACTGATGAACAATTAGTCGCTGTTGCACTACAATCAGATGGTCTAGATGGACATACATTACCGGCTACTGGTCCCGCCCATATAAACACAAACTCACTCGAATCTGAAGGATTACAGGTAAGCATTATTTGCATGAACCCTCCGCAACTGGAATTGCATTATTTTTTTTGTTACTAGATCGCAGTTAGTGATATTGGTGATAGTTATTCAAAACCACCACTTGATTCATTTGCACCTGGCTCCGTACATGCACAAAAATTCAACTCATTTAGCACTGCACATGCTAGCATTGGCGTAGCTCCTCCAAGTGGCAATTATGGACCACCACCGCCATCTTCTCCAGCTGCATTCGTTCATCATCACCATGGCGCAGCACAATCAGCCGGTATACACTACGGTCAGCAATCAGGTAGCGTACATACATTCCCCGCTCATGGTGGCGCACCACCTAGTAAGCCCGTTGCCTTCCGTCCACCAGTTCCACAAGGTCTACTCGAATCGATTGGCGCAACAGTACAGCACTTAGACCAGTTCGGTGTCAAGCCAGCTGAGCAACCACAAACTTATATACCACCGGCAGCAAATGAAATTGCTAGCAGCGGTCCAGGCAATCTCAGTCCTGGTTATGGTGTTCCTCTACCAGCACCTTTGCCACAACCACAACCTCAACCACATCCTCAAATCATAGTTGAACAACAGCTACCACAACCTCAATCTGCTCAGGTCTTTGTACAGGTAAATCAACCAGCACTCTTACCACAACAACAAATTAATCCACAACTTACACCACAATTCACACCACAATTCAC
>NC_051846.1:203709772-203717150 GCF_002237135.1 Teleopsis dalmanni
TGGACCTACGCCTAAGGTTTTGTTGAACATGTTTTACTACAAAGTCAAACTCCTTGATCCGATACATTGTCACATGGAAAAGTTCGAAAATTTATTAATGAACCTCTTCTTCATCAAGTCAACAAACACAAACCAAAACTCACAGCTGTCTGACAGTTAGTACGTATGTTGCTTGTAGTGCAACCAATACATAAAAATATGCTGAATTCGGTAAACAAAACACAACACATAACCTATAATTTCCTAAATTCTCGTTACTTTTTGAACATATACCATATTAAAATCGTAATTTAGTACGGAATGTGTTCAACGTGATGTAACTTGCTTATTGATTTAAGACAATTTTTGTAGAAAGATATACTAATACTTTAATCTACTATTCATTTCTAGACTATAGAATAGAATTGAATTCATGATTTATATTCAGGTAAGAAAGAAAAAACAAGGTTTTAAGTAAAATTGTATCTTATATACACATAATTATAAATTAATAAAATTCTTAACTAATTTGCAAGTACAGGTAAAGTAATGTTTCTATTATTTCACTAAACATATTAAGGCTCTTTAAAATGCTTAGAAAATAGTGATACAGTATTAAGACGAAAAAAAAGTTTTTTTTCTGCTCTTATTCTTAGTGGAACTTGAACTTATACCTACAACTACCCATATAAGAAGCAAGATCGAAATCGAAACTTATACAATCGTATTTGAAACACTAGTAACACCTAACAATGCCAGTGTTATAACCTTTTCAAGGGCTTTACGAAGACTTTTACGAATCAACGACTTGTTCTGCCAAATCCCTTGATAACAATTGTAAATCAAGTGCCCACGCGAAATATCAAAACCACGCTTACAAGGATTGTATTTGTATTGTGAATCGTACGATATAAGACTTGGTTGGAAAATAACAATATTAGAAGAATAACTCAAGTCTACTTAAAAATCTAGACTCAAATTTATAATGTTTGTGTTACGAATCTGAAAAGTGGTTGGTAAATATCAATATTACGAGAACTATTTATAATGCTTGTATATACATTAGCTTTACTGTCCTAGACTTAGCTTATGTATATCATACAATTTCGATTGATATGTGTAAGATATAATGAATGGTCTCTTTTAGTAAATACTCCAGGGGAACACCAACATGTAAGCTAGGCAACATTAAATATAATTTTTAATTTAAATCGTGTTTCTAATATATCTGTTTTAAAGTAATTACTTGTGGCAACATAACTTGATTGAAACAAATTATTACTGTGACTAAACTACCTATCAGTGACAAACAGTTTACAAAACATAGCCTAGTAAAATATCTCTCACTTTACGAAAGGAATAGAAAAGATTGTGAATTATTTACATTCTCAATAAATACAGCAAATAGAAAATCAAAAATTCCAACAATTGTCATTCTCAAAATATCTGCAAAATACTTGACGAACTCATGAAAGAGGCTGCAGAGGATCAATATGAAGAACCGCAATAACGAAACTATGTTTAGAGTAGCCCAGCTGATATCATGATTATATCGTCTAATACAATTTATGACAAAGATATGAAATGGATATAGTAATATAATGGACTGAAGCTCACAGATATAAGAACTAATATTATACTGGAAGATCTGAACATTTTTTGCACAATCTTTAAGCAAATATTAGGTACGTTGCAGTGTACCTAATATCTATTTTTTACTTTTCTCAGCAAACTAGTATTTATTCTTATGTCCTAACTGAAGTTCAGTTATCACGAAACAGCATTATGAAGAAAACTGGTAGTCCTATAGACCATAATTCTTATAAATGAAAACTTTTAACATATTTTGATACATTTCTTGTTCAATCATTTGTAAATTTTACATCAACTAACTGTACAAATTAAACAAACAAAACAATAACATACAAACAAAAACAAAACATTAATTCACTCAACTTTTGTCATAAATTTAATTAAATATATTTATGATAATTTCATTCATACCAGGGATACATAAAAATTATATCCAAATAGCACTTCTTACTGAATCAAAGAGTACCATAAATAAAATATATCTTTCAAGTCTTATAACAGGAAACAGAATATATAATGGATGTCTATAAAAATTCATCAAAGCAAATAAGCAAAAACTATAAATATTCATAACATACATAAGGTATCCATCTATAATCTTTGTCCTGACGATATTACGGTTGATTAAAGCTTTTACATATTCAAAATATTAGATACTTCCACTCACTTTCAGCAATAAAAATAAATTAAAATGACTAACAAAGTTAAGCCTCTTCATTGTAACTTAAAGATAAGCTAATTAACTAAAGTAGCTACTTAGACAAGTCATTTTTATATTTCTCTTTTTATATTTGTGTTGCTTTTAGTTGCTCTTACAACGGCTCAAAACTATTTTGTCAAGAAAAGAAAACACTCATACGCCATGTATGACATTTGCTACTTTTACTGCTTTGTACTTTATATGTAATTATTCTGTTCGAGTGCCCAAAGGATTCAATTTCATTTCACCTAACACAGTTACGTGTATATACATATATATATAGTTTTGTTGTTGTTGTTGTTAGTCAGTTATACTGCTCGTTGTTGCCATGTCTGTTAATAGGTTTAGGCGAGTTAAGGACATTTTTCTTGAAATTGTGTTTTCACTTTGTTATTTATGTTCACTTGAGTTTTACTGTTTCAATTTGTGATGAATTTGCTTTAATACTGTGTCAAGCTCAAATACATTTCAATAGAATTAATAAAATAAACATAATAAAGTTTAGTGTTATTAACTCAAGTGGAAATTAAATTTGTTAAATGCTTTATTTGTAGCTTGATTAAGCTAAAATGCTCAAAAAGAAAATCTTGCTTTGTTAAAGCATTGGAATATATTTAATCCTACAAAGGAATATTAATTTTGAGGTTGAAATAGTTGAAACGAACTTAAAATACACGTTTGTTCAAGATTTTAATTCAATATATTCCTTGGAACTTGACGCTAGGTTTGAAATACAATTTTATTCAAATGACTTTCGAAGAGGCAACTTTCTATATGAGATCTATTTGAAATAATTTCAGATGACTGGTTGGCATAAAGATGGTGATAATGTAGCAATAACTGAACGGATGTTGATGTCTCATGTTTATATATATAATTTTGGCATATTAAGATTATTGTCATAAACACGATCCTCTGTGTTTATCAAAGACATAAACTGTACCCTACAAAGTAATTCCATTTGTCACAAATTGTGTATTTGTGGCCTACGAGAAGCATACGAGAAGAGTCTCGCTTATCAAATTCAAAAAAGGGTGTGTCATGTTGAACTAGTTAAAACCATATAACTTTCACATCTACACCTGCAATCTTACGTCAAAAAAAACTAAATAACCATGTGACTAAAGAGATAAGAATTGTTAGTTTGTGTCATACCTTCGGCGTCTTCAAAGAAAATACGAGCCTATCGCACCTCCAAACCAAATGCGATACCCAAAAGTAAGTTTTTTAATGATACAATGGTCTTGAGACAGTTGTTTCTTTTTACTGTCCCAAATGCCATAAATTTGCGTATGGCCAAATATTTTAAACAAAAAAATAGACCACATGTCACAAAAAATCGTGTTCCAGAAGCTGTTGTTTAAACACCCATTCAACATACCATATGTTCTGAGCACTGCATGATCTATATTATGAAATGTAAATCTTTGAAGTTTACATACGATAGCAATTCTGGTTGACATTGTCACTGGAAGAGTGCTGCGAAATGGATAAACTTTAAAGAGAAAGATTTAGTTTTATTTATTAGATGAAGACAAAGATGGATGATTTCAAATGTGCTCATACCAGCTTAATCAATGAAGATCAAATGGTCAAAAACTATCTCCACATATAAATTAGAGTTTAAACATTGTTGTAACATCATAACCGATAAATATCTTCTTCTTGAATGGCCAAAAACTTCCTTTTTACTGACGAGCTTAAACGTGGTCATACCAACTTAGTTGATATGAAATCCGTTCCAAATCGTAAAAACTGTTTCTGATAGCATTTTATAAGATAATTTTTTTTCAAAGATCCATAACTCTTGATGAAACGTTGAATATGGTATATAATAAATTTAACTGGTTTAATGACTGGTATTTAAAAATCAATATTCCTCAAAAATATTCTGCAAGTATTAAAAAAATACCTTGTATATTTTGACCACAATTATTGAGTATTTTGAATGAAATTATTTTGTTAAAAATCAAAGTTTTCGCAAAAAAAGAAAAAAATTCTTTTAAATCTTTTGTGCGGATAATTAAACGTTAATTGAATTTATTGATTTCATACCCAATACCGAAAAATACACAATTGAGCACAAAAAATATCAAATTTTCATGCTAACCATTAGCGCTACACTGAGAAAAAACTGCCGCTGGCAAGTTTAAATAAATTTCAATTAACGCAACACCGAATTTCGGCACTACCTAGGCACTCGCACCACACCTGCAAACCAAGCTCTACACACATGTGTACTTGCAACTTGCCAGTGGAGTCGCGTAGTTGTGTAGTGTGGCTGGAGCACACCCACCTCACGTATTCACATCCGCTCGTATCGAGTGAATTTAATGGCGCTATTAACTTCGTGCCGCTGACATTGGCAAATGATTAAGCCAATTTGCAAAAGTATAAGGCAATTATTTTCAATTGAAGCCCAAATTAATATTGAACATCGGCAGCGGCAGATAACCGTATTAAAGCTGACGCTAAGGTTGTGTATGAGGCCGATATGGTGTGGTGCATGGGGGGAGTAGTAAACAATATTAAAGGCAAGTGAGTGACTTAAGCGTTACAACATTTATATAGCAAGTAACATGCGGCGCAAAGCACTGCCCGTGGCTGAAGCGGAAAACCACAAAAACACGCAACAAACTGACGTCACTTACGTACGCCCGCATCGCACAGTAAGGGAAGCTCGGCGCAGTGAAGTTAAGTAAGGATATTCTAGGCAGCCATTGGTGTTATAAATAAGGATTAAACGCCGTTGTTGCCTGCAATTGTCTGATGCTGTGCTGACTACACACAGTTACGCCTGCCGACGTTGCCTTCATGCCTGTCAAGAAACGAACTTTTTTTTGTTTAAAGAAGAAATTTAGCAAAAAAAGTCAGCAAAAAAATCAGAAAAAGCACAAGAGCTAAGGGGGAAGGGGTATACATCAAAATATTGAACACAATTAAACTTAAAGCAAAAATTTTATTTGATTTGTAGCAAATTTGTGAAAATATAAAAAAATATCTAATATTTGTTGTTAAATGAAACAAATAAATTAAACGATATTAGAACACGGAAAAAGGAAATAAAATAAATAAAAAATAAATAAATTAAAGATAAACAAAAAAAAAAAATAAATAAATGATATCTATAAAATAATAAATAAATAATAAAAATAAAAAAAATAAATATAACAAAAAAAAATATGAAAAAAAACAATATAAAAATAGTTTAAAAAAATAATAAAAAATAAAAAAAATAAACAAAAAAAATAAATAAACAAAAAAAAATAAATAAACAAATAAAAAAATAAATAAATAAAAATTAAGTAAATAAAAAATAAATTAATAAAAAATTAATAAAATATTAAATAAATACAAAATAAATAAATAATAAATAAATAAATAATAAATAAATAAATAAAAAATAAATATAAAAAAAAACAATATAAAAATAATTTAAAAAAATAATAAAAAATTAAAAAAATAACAAACTATCTTAAAAAAAATAACAAAATAACTTAAAAATAATTTTAAAAAAATAATAACAATTAAAAAAAACCTTATAAAAAAGTAAAATAAATTGAACCCTATCTATTCGCTATAATTCCGAATGAAAAATCTAAAAAACAATGGACCGAATATGTAACGACAGATTTAAGAATAACTTCAATAAATATAAAACACAATGGAGACATGTGATAGTTGCAGTAAAAATATCTAGATCGAGTATTAGTCTAAGATCAAAAATAACCAATAACACGCCTTTGGAACAGAATACCAACATATCGAATAGAGTTACAATTACATTAATAATAAACAAAAGAACTCCAATAAAAAAATATACCGAGCGATTGAAATTACCATCACATCAACAGTAATATAGGCAACTAAACTTGCCTCAAACAATTTAAAAAATAGTTAATTTCTCTAAATCAAATTTACAAAACTTGTGATATCAGCAAGTAATACGAATTAGTTGTACCGTAAGCAATCAGCTGATTATAATGCATACGTAAAAAGTCAATTAAATGTTCTTTTTTCAACAATATAGGAGAAGGTTAGGAGAAAAATTACAAAATTGAACAATTTTTTATTTAAATTGAAATTATTGTATCTATGAAAAAATAATAATAATAAAAGAGCATTATTTTAATTTTTTTTTTTACTTTATGACTATTCAATGTTAGGATATTTTAGAAAAATAAACAAAGCACATATGAAATACATATTTCATTTAGATCAATGTGAACAGTTGCCCCATATGGGAATTTAATTTGCCTTTAAATAAAAAATTTTTTACTGATAAAAGGGAGCATAAGTTATCATTAAATGCATAAATGATCATTTATAACTTAATTGAAGAAATTTAAATCATCATTAGCAGCTTTTCAATGAGCAAATTTAACCATAATAACTGTTCCTTTTGATTCTCAATACCAAGTACCAATACCAACTATTTAAATGTAGTTAGTGAAATATACTATTTACTGTAGCTATAAACGTGATACTAGTTCTTTTACTCCCATTGATGTTTAATGATAATTAACACCAATGGAATGTTTTTTTAAATGCTCATTGAATCTTGTTTAATTATCATTTATTGCTTTCGTCTGTTAAAATTATGACAACTATTTCTTTTATTAATATTCCTCCTTCAAAAGAACTTATTTGGTAATTTTTAAAATTTTAATACAACTCATTAGAGAATTTGTCGAAAATAAACTTCTTTTATATATAATTTTTAATTGATGCTTTAACATTAAAACTGTTAAGGAAAGTTTTCCCCTAAATTTCATCTACTTTCGCAATTAAACAAATCACCCAAAAATCATGGAGACCCAGACCCACCTTAGCTACAGATACGTTTCCTGTTTCCTTCCGTGCTAAGTGTCTGCACGTGTTCCTTTAAATTTCCTTAAAAATGTACCTGTGTTCCTTTGAGGTGCCCTCAAGTATTTTTGAAGAAATGTTGATGAATGGATGTGAGGAGTCTGTGTTTGTATTTTAAGAATGTATATTTATAATATAAAGGAACGGTAACGCTTTTGAATTTTTTATTGCTTCAATTAAGTTAATGGGGCAATAAAGTTAAGATTTTTTTTTTAAATTTTAAACGAAAATATTTCT
>NC_051846.1:203717250-203767984 GCF_002237135.1 Teleopsis dalmanni
CGTTTTTTTATGAAAAATATTGTAATTATTAAATTTATTCGAAATAACTTTTATTTCTTTTATATTTTTGTTTATAAACAAATAGATTATTTAAAAAATTACAATAAATTCTGTTGTTAGTATAAAAAAAACACGAAAAATGTTCTTAATACGATTTACTACAGCAAATCAAAGCCAGACATGGAAAATATCTGCATTGAAACCTAACCTAAATTAGTTATGAATAATATTAACTTTAAATAAAATTAAAAAAAAATATTCTGTTGCTCCCTAAAGGCATCTCAATTTAGCATTATCTAATCTCAAAGTAATCACTAACCGCATGGGGCAGTATGCAGATCATAGGTCAGTCATTGAATTATCACGAAGCTTATGAGGAATACACAAATTAGTCAGTGAGATGATTGGGACTCTGCAGAAACCCCCCAGCTATCAAAGAGTAATAGTGCCCAGATGCACTAACTAGGAAAAGGCTCAACATAAAACATAATAATAATATATGCAATGCACATCGATTACAAAGTAAGCTCCTTCACTTTAATCATATATGTTGTTAGTGCTCAAATTCGCTTAAATATGTACATTAAAATATGTTGTCATATGAATAGTCGAATGTCAATTATTTCGTTCTCAGTAATTCTGTGCAATATAGAGGAAGCATATTGTAAGATAACTTAGGTGCTGGAGGGAATCTCAATTTAAAATATTCTATGTGAACTGTAAAGATCAAATAAAAAGTTAAAAGTTTTATCAATGCGTCGTAGGCACTCTCAAATGGATCCTTATTCTAAGTTAATAAAATATTAAAACTTTTGCATAATTTCTGAAAGGGCATTCCAGGTTAAAATATCATCTCCTTATAAAATGCACTTTTCTGAGATCAACATCTCTCAATCCCATATCTGCTGTGATATGGATGTTGAAACGTCTAAACGTATATCCACAACGTTACAATAGCAGTAACAATAGTCTTCTTGTACTTAGCAGAGAACAAATTAAAACCTCCATAGGCCTCGTAACAAAACACTGAATGATTAGATATGATCTTATCTCTTAAGAAAATGAGGTTCATGAAAACTAATATCACCTACTTTTGTATTACTCAAATAATAGTAATAATAATACAAGCAAGCCACGACTAAAATCTCAACTTACAAAATTAGAATCCCTTCTCTATTGGGATTACGACGATCACAACATTGAAATCTTCTCTCTCGTCAATCGACGTGGATTGGGAGTCGATTCAGCCACCACAGAAACTCTCTTGATTTTTGGATGTAGTTTTTGAACAAACTTTTTTCTCATTAAAGTGTTGAATGTCGTCTACCTCTCGAAATCTTTCTCAGACCCTGGTAGCATATTACGACTTGAATCATTACAGAACTCATTTTTATGTATTCCAAAAAGTTTGGCTTTTTATCAACATTGCTTTCGATGGAAAATCCTGTTACAAGACATTTTCTATCTAGTGTATTTCCAATTGGTACACCTGTTGCTTTTCAAATTTGATTAACATATCTCTTCACTCCTTTTGAAAAGTGGAGCATCTTATAGTGAAGAACAGCTAAACGAGTATTAACTGTTCCGTTCAGCCATTTATTCATCCACGGATACTCAGACAAAAACTAAACATATTGGGCTTTGTTAAATTCCCTACACCTATAATTGCACCTATACGTAGATCTTTACAGATGATGACTTAATATTTCTTGAAAATCTTTCGATTTTTCTTAAGCATGCCTTTTAAAATTAATAACAAATTAAAAGAATTCATATTGAAAAATTTATTTTTACTCTCAACTTTAAAAGAAGTGAACTAAAAAACATGTGTGATTTATTTGTTAAGAAACTCTTAGATGATTTTGAGAAACTCAACAATGGTTTGAATTCACTTAATGAAAAGACAGTCAATGTTACTAGCCGAATTATGTCTAACAATGATTACAAAGATTCTTTATCTCTGTATCGAAATGATGTGAGCGATCTAAACAAAAAGGTTAACCCTAAAACTAATAAAGCTGTGGATGATGATATTTCAGATAAGATTCTACAATTTTCGAATTCTCAAAATGTTAACATACCCAAAAACTTGAACATAAATGATGAGCAATATGAGGGATTGATGCAAGAAGTAACCAAGCACTTTAAGGAACATTTAAATGAGAAAATGTCAAATGTGCAAATTGATTTTCCAAAAATTTACAATGAAAAACTGTGGAAAATCATACGCACTCAACGTCAGCAAATCAATGATCTATCAACCATTTTATTTCGGCGCTGTGGATATAGTGATATCTGCAAAAGTGACAGTGAGTCTGACGGCAAAAAAACTTGGGAGGAGTTGCGGGATGAAAATCGTACCTTAAGAAGTTTGCTACTATTGTTGGAAAATGAAAACGATGATTCTTCGAAGAAGAAAAAAATAGAGAAGGCTGACGAATCTGTGCAGACAGAACGGAATTACTTTCTCTCTGTTCGCCAAAATACTACACAGGTTAATATTATCACAAAGACTACGGAAATCGATTTAGATTTGTTGTCCAGAAAGAAATTTGATAATTCATTGAGAGGCAAAGAATAAAAGAGGCCAGTTTGCAGTTCTTTATGCGCACAAGAATTATAAACAGTTTAGTCACAATAGTTATTGGAAAGATAGATAATAATTTAGATGTAAATACTATCAATGGAAAATTAATAACAACTTCAATGGAAATTTCAAGAAATTATAAAAATGAATGCTTCTAGAAAAATACATCCCCTAGAATAAATTTATATTCCAATCGTCAGTACCAATACCGTCACTATCCAAGAATACATACGATATTTCTAGTATTTTGGGCTTATATTGAAGAATAAGAGTAATGCTTGAAACTCAAAGATAACTTTTCTAATATTGTGAAGATTATATTTTATTACATTTCAAATTTTTTTTTGCAAATATAATAACTTCAGAGTTTTTATTGTTTAATGAATATCAGAAGTTTTTAATTATCAAAACGGGAGTTTATTTTCGATGATGACTAAATATATTTTCAAATAAAAAATATTCTTTTTCAATTTAATTGCACATATTTTTATAACAACGTAATTCATAGAGTTTAAAGATACTTATATATAAATATATATATATCCCCTATATATATATACGTTAACAGATGAAGTGATAAACAATAATCCAGTCAGCCGTAGAGAGGGCTTAGAGAGGGTTAGAAATCTCGCAGCTAGTAAAGAGTAAAAGTGCTCAAGTGCACTGTGTGTGACTCAACTAGCCTCAACATAATACTTTAAATGTACAGATATATAGAAATCAAATACTAATTTTACGAATCTCACTTTCATAAGAACTATAAGTTCTGGAACACTTATGGAAAAAAATTTATGAGAGTATTAAGTGAAACAGATGATTGAACCAATTTGGACGAAATAAGATCAGGCACCTAAAATCAACATTTGAGAACAAAGTTTCAGAGACAGTGAGAAGAAGATGAATTGAAATAGGTGAAGTTAAAAGAATTTCTGAAACCTACTCAATACTTAATGGCCATAAAGGGTTTAATAGGGAAAGAGACGAAGACAAGTAGAGAACAAAAAATTTTATAACTCAAATCGTTTATCAATGTCTTAAGCAAATATATAGCAATATAACGCTTTCCTTATTTCTTTGTCGTTCCTGTCATTAAGGCAGGAAGTTATTTATTTTAATAACTTCTTCAAGCTAGTACTGTTATTAGTTTCACACAAACAATTCCAAATATATAAACTTTCTTTTAATTAATTGCTATTAAATAATTTATTTTTAAATTTACGAGTTCCTACTTCAACTCTAAATGTTACTTCGACCTCAGACAACATCAAGAAATTAACAATTTTATTCGTTTTTAAATGCGTTTCTGAGTGCTGTTGGCATGCTTGTTCTTATTTCAACGCCCTATTGAAAAGTTTTTAAAGTCAATTAATGAAATGATTTTTAATTTCGACTTAAAAATGATAAAGTCATAAAAGTCTTAACAGCGAACGTTAAAATAATTACAACGTGTAATTCTGGAAACCGTAGCAATACTTGTGGGCGATATTGTTGGTAATTAAATGAACTGTAAACGATAAAATTGATGTCAATAAATTAACAAAAAATAATAAAAAAAAATACCTCTTTTGTACTTAAATAAAAAAGGAATTAAAAGTCTACGCACTTGTTGATTGAGTATTTTTAAATATAATTCCTCTTCCTTACTTTGACTTGCTCTTATTGAATATTGAAAAATTTAATTAATGTTCAATACGTACTTAGAAGTATTCAGTACAGAGCAAATTAATTAATTAATTCCTTGAATTATATTTAAAAAACACATATTTTAATTGAATTACATAGAAAAGTCAAAATCACTTTTTAACCTAAAGGAAAATGTTAATTTAACAGAGTTTGTATGTTAACCTTAATATTAACATTAACAGCTGCGTCTGTTAACAGTTATGTTAAAAGTTATGGTTACTAAAGTTTACTAGTTTACTTGAGTTCGTCTGCATCTGTACTGGTTAGAATTTAGAAATATTTAAATAATGTGCCAAATCAAGTACGTATTATTTATAAATAAAATTTCGTATGAAAAAATTATACTGTATGCAAAAATCTGGCCAAAGTCTAGCAGGTGTAGACGCAGGCCTATCAAAGTTGATATGCAGCCAACAAGATATCTCTTAAACATTATTTTCATTAATTATGTTAAATTTATAGAAAGGATACAGTTGTGAAAATTAATTATTCGTATGTTATATAGACCTGTACCAACTCCTTATAGGTATATAAATATTATGGTATAAGAGAAGTGTATGTATGTTGATCCTTTTTTTCGATTCAGCGCAACTGGACACTTTTACTTTTTGATAGCTGGGGGTACTACAGGGTCCCACCCATCTCATTGACTAATTTGTATATCTCTTATAAGCTTCATAATTATTCAGTGGTTAATCTAAGATCTGCGTACCTCCTCGTGCGGAGACTGATTACTCTAAGATTAGATAGTGGTAAGTAGGATAGCCTGTCAATTTTCGCATATAACTTCAGGGCTCTGTCCCTTATATATTTTTATTTCGGGTCTATTCTTAGGTCTCTTAGCAAGCATTTAATAAGAGGCTAATGTATAGAAAAACTAAAAACTATAAAGTTTTATTTAATATATTTAAGCTACTTAATGAAAACTAACTTTTTTATTTAAATAAACACCAACCCGAAGTATCCTTGTGGACGCCTATTGCAGGCTCTCACTCACGTTGTTGGTAACTCCACAATACTTTCTTATCAATATATGATTTGGACCTGTACACTGTGATATTTTGTATGATAATCTGATTAAATATATTAAGCCCTTTAGCATGTACATTTTGTGTTTAGATATCTGTTCTTAGTTACGTCGGCACGGTTGCGATTTACCGAGCATGTTCACTATTTGCAAATAAATGTTGTAGTCAGCTCTTTTGAAAAACCTTTTTATCTATAATATATATCAATATAACTTGAATTTTCACATATCAGTCTATTAAGTTAAACATTTTTATATAAATACAATATAAGGGTAGACCAGATAGCTCATCTACTTATTGTTTATTAACAGATGTTTAGTGCAATCAATACTGAAATAATATGAACTAGTTGGCGCTAGATGACGTATGTAGTACTTTTGTTATTCTAATGGGAACGGTATAATACTTTATAATTCAATATCTGTAGGAGTCAGCGCTATAATGGTGTGGTGTAATCCAAAAAAGTGCTCAAACTAATTGACTTTACTAAAATCCGTTGTAAAATAAGCATATTAGGGAAATAAAAACACGTCGTTAAAACTAGAACCCCTTCCTTTATATTTGCATATGATAATTAAGAATTATTAAGTGTTAATATAACACCTAATGTTAAGTACTATTATTTTAAACATATTAAATAAATCATATTTAATGACATTATTGATTCCGGTGATATCTGTACTCCACTCCAACCTCTGGTATCACTTAAAAGAGATGGGTACTAATTTGTGTTAGTTTGGCTTCTTATTCAATTGTGTTTATCTCAGTTTGAAAACACTACTGGAATTAAGGAGATAATAAAACTGTCTTATCTGCAAATTTTTTGAATAGATATACTTAGATAGCTTGAGAGCTGTCTTTCGCAGATTTTAATTACCAGTTTTGCCTGATTGGATTCAGAGTAGGAATTTGAACAAACATAGTTCATCTCATATCAACCTTTACTAGACCATCACTCTTCCTATGCACTTAATATAAACTCTGCCCATAATTAGCTAACGGTACAACGTAAAGGTGACCAAATATTCGAAAGAACATTAAGTAAACACTAAATGCAAGCTCCCATTTCATCCCTTTTCGTTGATATCTTTCTTATTCCATTTTACATTACAATTTCTTTTGAAAATTCGAGTGAATAAAAGTAAAGAATATTTATCTATTGCTATCCATTTAATACTCTAAACCAAGGACTAATATCACAAACTTCCACGACCGTTAGAGCATGGTGTAGTGCTTATTATTCCGACAAACTCAACAATCTGACAATACTTACCGTTGCAACGGGTTATAAGCCATTCTTCCATCTGATACTGCTTAACATTTTTGTTACAGATATACATATACATATATGGTCTAAAAAATTAATTTATAGTATTCACAATTAATTGCACCACTGTGAACTGTTCATATGCCTGAAAGCTGTCATAACGTGTACAATTCTGACTACAATTCTAATATTTTTATATAAAGCCAGTAGAAATTTTCTCTGTGCAGAAAAAGAAGCATCCATTTTTTTATTTTTTATTAATAATTTTTTACATTTTTAATTTTTTATTTTACATAATTTAATATATTATTTAATAATAACAAGATTGAAAGTAAATGTAAATGTAAATACAATTTTCCCGTAATATGTCTCAACGCAAATCGTGTCAGTATCCGAATAATAGTGAATCAGAAAATGGATTCACTGGCTTAGATAATAATGGTAATGAATCAAGAGAAAATTTTAACCCTAGTACTGGTAAATTCAGCTATGGTTATTATTTTCATATGCCTAATAAGCATTCCATTTTCTTGATAGCTTCATTGGGTAACAGTTGGCTATCAGCAACTGAATTTCGCGCAGTTGGGATTGAAGATATATCTGTGTGTTCTGGAGAATTGAAAAACATAATACCAAGTAAGCAAAATTGATTATTATAATTACTGAGCATGAAATCATTAGTTTATCCCATACACACAACTAGGTTCACCACAACTGGTAATGAACTCCGATGGAGGTACTAGCAATCCATTAGCTATAGTTGATTTAATCGATTCTTCTTTAGGTAATTGAGTAATTAGTAATTTAATAATTAATGTACTTAACGTGTTATATTAATTTGACAGCAATAGAAAGCAATTTAAATAGTAATCGATTAAATGGAGAGAACGACACTAGCGCAGGTACTGAAATAGATTGTTTTTATGGAAACTTACTACTCATATAGGTATAAATACAATTTACACTGCTTCTCTTTCAGAATTGTTAGATAATAATGAAACCTTATCAGTTGTTGAAATCTCAACTACTAGTGATATTACTGGGACAAATAATCATGGTAATAATCGTAGTTTATTAACTATAAACTTATAATGATATACGTTATATATTTTGTAGATATAAAAGGTGAAGTGGAAGATCAAGAAGAAGTTTCCGTTAAAAACTATGAGTTTATAACTACAATATTTGATACAGATGACAGCTCAGATTCGGATGATGATACTAGCAAGACCGATGATGGTGATGATTCTAACGATGATGAGCATAACTTTAATACATCAAATTTGAGTAATTTCCTTAATTGATAATTTGATAAGAACATTCAAAAAGCATTTTCTTCTTATCTAGCTCCAATTACATCTAACTCTAGTATAACACTTTTCACGCCATCTGACGACAACCATAATGATAATAATGATAGTATTGATTATAATTCATTTAATGACAATCAGGATGAAGTTTCTTCTAATGAGAGTCCATTACCTTCCGAATATGATCAAAATTCCACTTTCATTCCTACAAGTATTGAAGAAGAAAATGATATGAATGAAATTCTAAATTTGTCTGAAAATCCGGTAGTTATAAGATATGTGCATGAAGGTTTAATGCGTGGGAACACTGTTTCAAATATTCTTGATGACGTACTTGCACAATACAAAGAAAACACTCAAAACATAGAGCCGGATTTTAGAGGTGCAGGTGACTTTGTATATGAAATCAATCCTTTATTTCTGCTAAATGATATAGAAGATAGTGATAGTGAATGAATCGACAAAAAATTACTAAAAAAATTAAATGTTTTAAATTAATGTTTTAAAACAATGAGCAGAGGTTATCGAATACTCGAATTGTCTGAAAATATATTGAAAACGTTGCTTCTTTTGTGAATAAAAAGATTATTATCACTAAAAGCAAAGTATTTTAATAAAAATAAATATATAAATATAGAAACATATTTAGGTTTTTAGTAAGCACCTTTTATTTTTGATTAAACCAATTTCCTTGGTATGGTGTTTACACTGGCCTCAAATGACCGCTTTGTATCAAAAATATCAAGTGACTGATTTCTGAATACAAAATTTCATATCATTTTGTATAAATGAGTTCCAAATGCAAATTAATACATTGAACATATCCAAACTAACAGTTTTTTTATGACATTTTGACATTTTGACATTTTGTTTTTGACATATTTACAAAAAAATGTAAATAAATGTTTGATGGTTGCATTTCCTTGAAAACGATGCACCTCTTTCTGGATCTTATACTTCCTAAAAAGTACTTTGTCGAAGCTAAAAATAAGTTTTCAGTTTATATTGTAAGGTTTGAAAGTATATTTTACCTTCAACCAACATTTTTTTTGGTACAGGCCAAAAATCGAAATGACTGGCACGTTGACAAATCAGCTGTTTGAAATATGAACAAATGAATAACAACAAATGTAAACACTTAAATGATGGATTTTAAATGAGTCATTTGTGACCATATAGTGATATTTACGCAAAGTAATAAAAACGACAAATTTCGTAAGTAAATCACTGAACGTACTCTTTCACGCATGTTATGCAAAAATTCTGCTAATGTCATTTGTTCATTTGTCAGTATAAAAATTATATAGCCTCAACCAAAATGTTAAAACAAAAGCTAAAATCAGCTGACTTCTGTAAAGTACAATAGCGCAGAATTTAGAGATTTTAAATATATTCACTCTTTCAAATAAAAACCCCTGTGTGTATTGTTAATGTTGTTATGTAAAGTACTTTTTAAATATTAATTGCCTGGCAACTCTGGCCTGTCATTATTCTATATTCCTTTTGTAATTATTATTCATTATTCATTTTTAGTATAGTTAATAAAGCGAAGTAAAGAACATGTTAAAAATACATCGGACCGTGTTTCACTTTTGCTAAAAATATATAATAGGTTATGGGCCCAGCACGCTTCCACTGCGAAGTAAAAAGCACGTGCACATAAAAAGTAGATTTAATACGTGTATACAAATGTCGGGAACGGTGATTCGAGTTGAACCGCTTAACGCGGAAAACTACGATACATGGAAATTACAAATGAAAGCTATTCTCATAAAAAACGATTTATGGTCATATGTCGAAGGTACTGCGTCGTGTCCAACGGGCGAAGCGGCTGCAAAATGGATCAGCTTTGATCAGAAAGCGTGTGCTGATATAATGTTATCAGTAAGTGCATCAGAATTAAGATTAATTGCAGAATGCACAAATTCAAACGAAATGTGGATGAAACTACAAGCCACATATTCATCAAAAGGGCCTGCGCGCAAGGCGACGTTGCTGAAAAAGGTTGCACTTTCGCGCATGAAGGAGGGTGAAAAGGTTAGAGAGCACCTCAACGATTTTTTTGAAGCCGTGGTGAAATTAAAGGAAATCGACGTCACCATCGGGGATGAGCTTCTGGCCATACTGCTCCTATATAGCCTACCCGATTCTTTTAATACTTTCAGGTGCGCGTTAGAAACACGCGACGAGCTGCCAAAGCCAGACATACTTCGAGTGAAAATATTAGAAGAAGCTGAATCGCAAAGGACAAAAGAAGACAGACATAGTGATGAAAACTCTCTATACATAAATCGAAATAAAAGCCGAAACGCAAAACAAAACAAACGATACAGTGATTCTAAACGAAACAAACAATGTTTTAATTGTGGCAAAATCGGACATTTTGCACGTGAATGTAAAAATAAAGCAAAAGCTGAAAATAACACGCAATTGAAAAATTCGGAAAAATCTGTAAACAATAATTTTAGCTATCATGTTGAAGATGCATTTATTAGCTCAATAAAAGAAAATTATTGGTGCCTAGATAGTGGATGTACTGCCCATTTAAGTGCAAACCGTGAATATTTTACAGACTTTCAAAAATCGAATAAAGTGCTTAACTTAGCAAACGACAACACAACAAATATAAACGGCGTCGGTAAAATGAAAATAACTGTAGACGTATACGGTCGTGATAATAACATTGATCTTAAAGAAGTTCTATATGTCGAGGACTTGCGTACAAGTCTACTTTCTGTATCAAAAATAGTAGACAGCGGATATGAAGTGCATTTTCGCCCTTCAGATGCAATCGTATTGGACAAATATCAGAAGGTTATAACTCGAGCGAAAAGATGTGGAAATCTTTTTATTGTTGAAAATAAAAATCATTTTGCACAAGTTGCTGAAGAAAAATGTGACATTGAAAAGTGGCACCAGAAAATGGGCCACATAAATGAAAACGATCTTAAAAAATTGGCTAGTAATAACCTAGTACACGGATTAAAATTAAATCCTAAACAAAAACTTCCGACTTGCGAAATTTGTATTAGTGAAAAACAAATACAAAAACCATTTCCTAAGAGTAAAGAAACTAGAACAAGTGACTTATTAGAAATCGTGCATAGTGATGTGTGCGGACCAATGAGAACAGCATCAAATTCGGATGCAAAATATTTCGTAACATTTATTGATGACAAATCACGCTATTGTCATGTATATTTTATAAAACAAAAATCCGATGTATTAAATGTATTTAAGCAATACAAAAGAGCAGTAGAAACATTTACGGGTAAACGAATTAAGGCTTTACAATCAGACAATGGTAGAGAATACGTTAATTCTGAATTTAATTTATTCTTGAGGAAATTTGGTATACAAAGACGCTTAACTGCTCCATATACGCCGGAGCAAAATGGTATTGCTGAACGTAAAAACAGAACTCTAGTTGAAATGGCCCGTTGCATGATGAAACAAGCTGAAGTTTCGCCAAATTTTTGGGCAGAGGCCATAAATACAGCGTGCTATATTCGGAATAGGTGTCCTACAAAAGCATTGAACGGTGTAGTACCGCACAAGTTGTGGACTGGTAAAATGCCAACTATTGTACATTTTCAAGTATTTGGCTCTAAAGCATATGTCCTAAAAAAGGATAAGACTAGAGATAAATTCGATTCTAAGTCAGAACCTTACATGTTTGTTGGATATTCAAACGAAGCGAAAGCCTATCGGCTGTGGTCACCTACAAAACGAAATATAACAATAAGCCGTGATGTCGTGTTCGTAAACAAAAATATCTATCATAATAAATACGAAAACATTTATATTAACAATAAAAACGACTGCCAAACAAATGATTATATCGATATTGCGTTCGAAAATTGTGAAAATCAGAAACTGTCGGTCAATCCGAAAATTGTAGAAAATACAGATACGCGAGAAGAAAACTCCATTCGTAGAAGAGGTCGTCCGAGACTTATTCGCACAAATTCACGCGGTAGGCCTCGAAAAGAATATTACACGTCAAATCGGAATGGTGAAGAATCATCCAACGAAGACGAAAATACAAGTTCAGTAAGAAAAATTGCTGATAAAAACCATTCAGATGATGAACCTGACAACAACGTTTTTGTTTTTGAAGATTGTGAAATGGCGTTTCTCACTACATATCAAACTCCAGTAACGATTTTGGAGGCACTTGAAAGCGATGAAACAAATTCCTGGTCAAAAGCGCTAGAAGACGAAATGGTGGCACAACTAAAGAATAAAACATGGGAAGTGGTCGAAAGACCGAAATCACGAAAAGTTATTGGGAATAGATTCGTGCTTCGAACTAAAGATGACGAAAAACAGAAAGTACGATTAGTAGCGAAGGGTTTTGCACAACGACCAGGTGAAGACTTTCATGATACGTTTTCTCCAGTCGCTCGTTCAACATCTATAAGACTACTTGCGGCACTGGCAGCAAAAATGGATTTGGAGATCCATCAGATGGATGTCATTACAGCATACCTAAATGGAGAGCTCGAAGAGAGTGTCTTCATGGAAATTCCCGATTATCTTATACCATTCCTGAACAAAGTTGTTTCATCAAAACCAGTGGGAAAAACTTCAACAATATTGTGTGGAAAAGTTAAAGAAACAGCGCAGCATTGGTTAAAGGCGATTAAATCAAGTAAGTCACCTGTATGTTTATTAAAGAAAGCTCTTTATGGACTTCGTCAGTCTGGGCTATCATGGTACATGAAATTGACAAAGAAACTACAGAATATGGGTCTAAGTGCAGTACAACAGGATCCTTGTGTATTCACTAAGCGTGAAGGTAACGACATTGTTTTGATGACAATATATGTAAATGATTTACTAATAGCGTCCAATAATAAGTTTCGTATAAAAGAAATAAAGGCTGCACTTGCGAATGATTTCGAAATGAAGGATTTGGGAATAGTAAGTAATTGTCTTGGCATCGAGTTTCATCAAAATTTAAGCGATCATCAAGTTTTTCTTTCACAAGAGAAGTATGCAAAAAGCATCATTGAAAAGTTCAATATGAAAGACTGTAAACCAGTGAAGACTCCCATAGAATTGAACATTAAGTTAACGAAACCAACAAAAATTGATGAAGGTGTTATGAAGATGTATCCCTATCAAAGCTTGATAGGAGCATTAATGTACTTAGCTGTTACAACTCGACCTGATATTGCGTTTGCTGTAAACTTTCTTAGCCAGTTCAATTCAAATTATAACGTGGAACATTGGAAAGCAGCAAAACGAATTCTAAGATACCTTAAAGGTACAAGCAACTATGGTCTATTGTATGAGAAAAACAATGAAGAATTGTATGGTCTGGTTGACGCTGATTGGGGCGCTGACTTAAACGATAGACGTTCATATTCAGGGTATGCGTTCATTATATCAGGAGCAGCGATATGTTGGGAAGCTCGAAAGCAACGTACAGTAGCGCTTTCAAGCACTGAATCAGAATATATGGCCATATCTGAGGCCACAAAAGAAGCGTTATATCTAAAGGCAATCCTTGATGATGTTGGCATTACAAGTAAAACAATTGAAATCTTTAATGATAATCAAAGCGCTCAAAAATTAACGGAAAGCTTCAGGTATCATCCACGGACAAAGCACATTGATATTCGTTATCACTTTATTCGCAGCAAGGTTAACGACGGCACTGTTAAAATCAAATATATGCCAACAGAAGAAATGCCCGCAGACGTCCTTACCAAAGGACTCACTACAGAAAAGCATGTTAATTGCTTACGGAAATTAGGAATGAAATATTAAAGTCATATTTTACACATAATAAAAGCACTTTAAGAGGGGGTGTTGTTATGTAAAGTACTTTTTTAAATATTAATTGCCTGGCAACTCTGGCCTGTCATTATTCTATATTCCTTTTGTAATTATTATTCATTATTCATTTTTAGTATAGTTAATAAAGCGAAGTAAAGAACATGTTAAAAATACATCGGACCGTGTTTCACTTTTGCTAAAAATATATAATAGTTAATAACGTGTTGGTTCAATAACTTTAAAATGTTTTCAAGAAATTCCTAGAAAACTTCATTAATAAATTTTCGCACATGTTTATCGAATTTCTTTATATCAAATTATTTAAAAAGAATATCAATAATTTTATGAAGTATTAGATTATAAAATATTTAGAAATTAATAATATGTATTAACAAATATTTTACTAAAGAGGTTTTTCGAAAAGTAGTGAACTACAACAACAGAAATTCATTTTTATATTATTTTAATTAATTAAATTTTTAGCTGACCATCAGCTGTTTCGAGTATAGTCAAATACCTATCATCAGTGATATTGAAAATAATTTTTGTATTTAATTATTTGTAAATAATTTCTTGAGACTGCAAGTACCAGGAATCGAACTCGTCCCTGCCAAATGTAAAGCTCAGAGTCAGCGCTCCTAAACTAACTGACCCAAAGCCGTACTTGATTTTTATATTCGCACAAAATAAATTTTTTATTAAAATTTTAAAAATTTTATTGCAATGCGTGAACATCGCTTTAACAAATTTTAATTGAATAGTATTTTATACGATTGCAACACTGCGAAGTAATTAATTACTCAGTTTTAACGCTAGGTAGCGCCTCTATGACATTTGACAATTTCTAATATCCGGTTATTTTATTTAAGCTGTGCGAGTGTTGACTCCGCAAGTTTTTTGCGCGGACGTCGTAAGATTTTAGCCGAGTGAAATTTTGAAACAAATCTTAAAGTTATTGTTTAAATAATTAATATAAGTAATGTAATTGTTTAAATTAAGACGAGAAGTGAGAATTAAGACAATAGCAAAAAAGATTTTGTTTTCTTAAAGACCATTTGGTAAAGTTTACCGTTACCTTGATGGTATGTGAGGTTTGCTAAACCTTTTGATAATTGGAATTAAAAAAGAATTAATCTATGTAAGTTGTATTGTTTCTTTATTTGTATAAATATATTTATAAAAATGTTTATTAAACAAACTAATCAACGTTCATACATTGTGAAAATGTAGTTTATGCACTTTTTTTGTGCTTCATGTTGCACTTGATTTCAAGCATTCGGTCTACTTCGGCTATTCACGTCGGCGTCGGCTATTCGGTTTTTTTCTTCTAGATTTTTCTTCATTTAATGGTCTTGCTTTATTCGAAGTTCGTTTAATGCAGAATGTTTTAGAATTCTGCTTTAAGCGCTGTTCGCCCGTTGCTATCCGTAAAGTATGTATAATTTGCAGGTTATTGCTTGTATTTTTTTTTTATTGGTTATTTGTGTTCTCAACTCTGCGGCTGTTGCGCAGTTTGCTTGAAGTTGAAAAATGCAAAAGCGCAAGCAAGTCAACTTTTGTGGCTACCACTGAAGTTGCTTTTATTTGTTGTGCGTTTATTTAACCTTGCGGTTTTCATTATTTGGCGCTTGCGCACTATTCAAACGCAAAAAAAAACAACAAAACTGCAAAAAATGTTTGTTCTCTTATGTAGTTTAGATGTTCCTTTTTTTTATAGTGTAGCAGAGTTTTTTTATTTTACATACATGTATATAGTGAAAAGGTCTGTTGACAAGAAAACTAATAAAAAAATGATACTAGGAAAGTATTTTGATGATAATATTTTCCTAGTCTCAATAAATTATTTTAGTAAATACTTCAAAGGACCTTTTGTTTTTATTCTTTATCTATATTAGATTATAGAATATTTTGTGATCATAACGCTTTGATCTCATAATTAGCGTTTAAAGGAATAAATAAACTGAAAATTAATTCCTTTCCATTAATTTCACATTCTATACAGTGATGGCGAATCTATGGTGTCAGGTGGATGGTAGGAGCAGCCAACGGCATATGTTTGTTGCCGATCTAAGAGAATTAGAACCCTTGAATTTACCTACACTTATTTATTTTCTTCTTCTATTTGTTATTTCGTTTTTCTATTAATTTTGTTTTTGATTTTTAATATTAATTTTTTGCTGGTTTTTCTTTTTTTCTTATACTTGTTTTGATTTGAGCTTACATTTTTTTTTAACTTATATATCTTTTTGATTTATATTTTATTTCCAACTTATATTTTTTTAACATATGTTTTTGTAATTATTTTAGTTAATATGTCCTATGACAAGCCACCTATTTAGAATAGAAAAAAAAATGTTTTCTAAAGACCACTTTATATGATTGATATTTCAGTCGGATTATATTATACAGTCATATATTGTATGGTCAGTCCCAGAGTATCTTTGATTCAGAAATTTTTTTTGAATTTAAAAATTTTCTCACTATTACCATTTATTCATTCTCTATTGGATAAATAAGATAAAATTGAAAGACATTTATTTCACTTATTTTATACACTGGCATTTTTATTTCAATTCACTTTTTCAATAATTTGCATTTAGTAAATTTTTGTTTTATTTTATGATAATTATAATAATATAATATTATTGAATTAATCAATAATAATTTAATATTAATTCAATCAGTATTCTCTTCTTTTTCTTCTTCCAAGTTGTCCTTGTTTTTTATTTTAGTATAGGTAGTTAAAAACGTTTATAAATACTTTATTAAATATGATTATTTAGGTTTTTTTTTTTATAATTATTTACTGCAAAATAGGCAATACAAATGATGTATTTTATATATTGATCCTTGACCTTTTGACTTAAATCATTAGTATAATATCGTTTACATTTCTTTGACAATTATTTTGCAATTAATTAATGTTTTAAATAATAATCTTCATTTATTTTTGTTTCTTTTGCTTTACTGCTAATTTTAAGATAAAACTTTTTTATGACAGTTTTTTATTTAATTTAATTGGTTTCGTCTTTTGTTGTTTGTTTTTAAAATTAATTATAGTATTAAAAATCTTACAATAATTGTAATTTTTTTTTTTTGAATTTATATTTTATAAGACTTAACAATAACTTAAATTTCGTTTAACGTGTATCTCAACTTTATTTATTTCTCTTTTTTGTCTTAAGATATTTCTGTTTCCTTATAGCTCGACATACTATTTTTTTATTATCTTTCATAATATGTTCAATATGACTTCTAATTACATAGTAATTTAGTGTTGCAATTTATTGTGTTTAAGAGTCACAAGGAGTTGATAACTCAGTTTCAATTTAATTTGGTCACCTCTTTTAGAAGAGTTTGATATCTGAATAATATCTGAATATGTTGTTTTGACATATCTGTATATATCTTTGGATTAGGTTAGGTTATGTTCCGAAGGAAGTCCATGGTAAACTTCACCTAGATCTGTTTTGGTATGCTGTGTTACCTTAGAGCTCTTATTGTAAGATGTCCCTCTCCTTATGATTTAATTTTCTTATGTACAAAGGGTTTCGGTGATACTTGTCTTTCTGATTCTGGAGTTAATACTCGTACCACTTTGACGAATTTATAATTAACATAGATAATTCAGTTGTGAAATTTTTTTTGTGAGTTCTGTGCGTTTTGATTATGTCTAGAGCAACACTAAATCAGTTTTGGTTTTTTTTTAAATATTTATAAATATATTTCGTGTTTTTTTTTCATGTATTTTGCATTTATAATAATGCAAACTATTCATCACATACATCAATTCATAACAAAGTCTCGGTTAAGTTTTAAGTAGTTAAGTACACTGAGAAGAGAAAATTTTAATTGTTTTCTTAATTTGAATTAACTATTTTTGAGGACTTAATGTCACATTTTTTCAATATGTATTATATTTTAACAATTATTTATATTTTTATAAAACATGTAATGTATAATGAGTTTTTAGATTTTATGTTTTTTTTTACTTAAGTATCTAATATTTACAAATTTGAATGTGTTAAATTTATTGTAATAAAATAAAAGTAATAAATATAAACAATATATATACATATGTATGTATATATAAAACTAAAATTAATAATATAAATATAGCTAATAAATTGAAATTAAAGTGAAAGTAGAAAAAAGATCACTAATTTAATTCAAATAAATTTACAGTCCAGTTGTTTAGTTTTTATTTAAATAAGCAATTATATTTTTCTGGAAGTGTTAATATATCGGACTGTTCGGAAAGTAGTATTCTTACTTTTATGGTAATAAAATATTTTTTAAGTTTTTTATTATTTCTTGTCGGCTTCAAAAATTGGCTTCAAATGGTCTTAGTTTTTGGTTCTTTTTGAAAAAGGGGAATCTGTACTTTTATTGAACCACTTTCTAAAGTCTTATTGGTATACTAATTATCTTGAATATTATGATTAGTGATCAAAATTGATATATTTATCATATCAATTAATCATTTAAATTTTTTTGGTTGCAATAATTAAAAAATATAGAATGTTATAGCATTGCTTACTTTTTATCAAGTATTTAATACGCAATACATCTTTTGCATGTGCTCTGGCTTTTCAGTTTCTACATCGCGTAATCAATACAATTGCTCAGTCAATAGAATTAGTTCTTAAATTGGTTTTTACGAAACTTAAACTCCTCTTTTCTGCTCAAGGGAAAGAATTTAAAGCGTTAATGTGATTGATACATTTTCAATAAAAACATGTGTACTCCATATTCTGAGTTTTGAAATTGAATTAAGGCAGGCGTTTCATATTAACATGAATAGTCGTATTGGATCAATTTGATCTTCATGCTATTTCATTAGTTGTTATTCGGTGGATTGCTTTAATCAGCGCCTTTATTTTAGTGTTCATTTTTATCAGTTTCAATTGGTCATTCAAAAGATCAAAGATGCATTTTCAACTTTAAATTTGCAAGAACGTGTTTTTGTAACGGAATATAGCACTGTTATTTTGTCAGTACAACCAAATCGACTAATTTTATTTTTTGTTACACAAAAAAAAATTTTTGCAACACTCAAATAAGGAAATTTGTCGAAAATACTGTTTATGACATTCCATATTTGAAGGAATACCAAACAAAAATTTTTGTCGACAATTAAACTTTAATACTAATAAGCTTTGTTCATATCAGTTGTTAATACGGTTCAAACTTATTGCTAACATATATTTCGCACGAGAAATTAACAAAACTCTATTTAAAAAAATTTTCTACAGTGTCCAAAATTTTTGGAACACTTTTGTACAATGTCCAAATTGTTTGGAACATTTTTTTATAAGCCGTTTTATGTCAATTATTCGTGTAAAATGGGTGTTAATATCAGAAATTATGTGTTAAGCCAAAGTTCATATTACATTTAAGTTCATGTAAGTTACGAAGTTACTTTCCTAACAATCTAATAGACACGCTTTTTTATTACTGTTTGATTTTATTAATTTTTATTTCAATTAAATTAATCTTGATATCTTCAAGACTTTCATGCATTGACATCATAACTATTCAAAATAATGTTAAATGAATTTAATGAACTAAAAAACTTTATGAATATTCCTGGCCTATTGGTAAATAATTGGTAATTGAATTTTTTAGCTTAGAGCTATAATAATTTAAAATCTACAATAAAAATATACAAAATATTACATTATTTAGTAAAATTTAATTATTCGTACAGAATTTAACTATTACATATTGTAAATTGTATTTGTTTTAGTTTTGAATATTTAGTCTTGGACTTTATATGTGAATAAAAACTAGTTTTAATGCTACGTTTATAATTAAAATTCAATATTCTATATTTACTTTGGAAAGTATTTATTACTAAAACTCTTAAAATACATTTACTTGACTACCTAAGAAATTGCAAAAAGTTTTTAGTTGCAAAAAGTTGTTTGCATATTTTCTTACAAGGATATTTGGAGAACTCATGAATTTTGGAAAATGAGAAAAATTCTCAAATATTAAAACAAATATTTTGTTTTTAAATAAATTGCATAGTTTAATTTACAAATAAATGATTTATACAAAAATGTATGTTAAAGTAAGAAATTGAAAATATGAAATAATATTAACTTCAACTACTTATTAGTCGAAAGAGAAGGAATCCTTCGACTTTCGTCCTTCAACTTTTTAATAAAACTTAAATAATAAAATTTTATAATTTAAAAGAAAGCTAACATAAATATTTTACAACTTCTGCTTATATTTAAACACTTTTAGTCACACATAATAATTTATATTTATTTGTTGTTTTACGTCATCATATGAAAGTTCTTAAACACTTACAATTTAATTTCTTTATAAATAAATAAACTACTTATTTTAGTGATAACAGGATAAATTGTTGGAATTTAATTTTCCTTTTTTTTTTTTGTTTTTTTTGTTGTTTTACTCAATTTGCTTTAGTAAACATTTATCATCTTATTTATTCAATGTGTTTTCTCTTTACCCTTTACTTAAATGCTAGAATTCTTCGTTTAAGTACTAAAAACCTAAAAGAAAAAAAAAGAATTTATAATTTACATACGTTTCACGTTGTTCTGGTTGCTGCGTCCACTTAATGGTTATGTCTTTGGCAATTCAGTTTTACTGCATTCTCGCACTCCAAGCTCTCCAGTTTTTATGGGCATATCTCCAGTTTGATAGGAGGGGCATCGACTTGCTGCCGATGCATAATTCCAGCGTATGCTTTGGCTTAATGTATTCTGATATTGTAAGGAAACTATAAACACTGTGAGAACAAGCAGTAAAGCCATTGCTGGTGTAGTCTGTGAGGAGCGTCCATGATGCATTGCTGCAGGATGTTCACCTGTCAAAGAGTAACAATTTCTTAGCTTCTCGATATGCATAAAAGAATTTTATTCACACAAAGTTTTTTCTACTGAGAAGAAAAAATAGAAAATAGAAAATCTTATAGCCAACAACACATCCAACACGCTGAATGAACAAATAAATTAAAATAAACTGCACAGGAAGAGAGGAATTTAAGAAATATTTTCGTTTAAAATTTAAAAAAAAAATCTTAACTTTATTGCCCCATTAACTTAATTGAAGCAATAAAAAATTCAAAAGCGTTACCGTTCCTTTATATTATAAATATACATTCTTAAAATACAAACACAGACTCCTCACATCCATTCATCAACATTTCTTCAAAAATACTTGAGGGCACCTCAAAGGAACACAGGTACATTTTTAAGGAAATTTAAAGGAACACGTGCAGACACTTAGCACGGAAGGAAACAGGAAACGTATCTGTAGCTAAGGTGGGTCTGGGTCTCCATGATTTTTGGGTGATTTGTTTAATTGCGAAAGTAGATGAAATTTAGGGGAAAAATTTCCTTAACAGTTTTAATGTTAAAGCATCAATTAAAAATTATATATAAAAGAAGTTTATTTTCGACAAATTCTCTAATGAGTTGTATTAAAATTTTAAAAATTACCAAATAAGTTCTTTTGAAGGAGGAATATTAATAAAAGAAATAGTTGTCATAATTTTAACAGACGAAAGCAATAAATGATAATTAAACAAGATTCAATGAGCATTTAAAAAAACATTCCATTGGTGTTAATTATCATTAAACATCAATGGGAGTAAAAGAACTAGTATCACGTTTATAGCTACAGTAAATAGTATATTTCACTAACTACATTTAAATAGTTGGTATTGGTACTTGGTATTGAGAATCAAAAGGAACAGTTATTATGGTTAAATTTGCTCATTGAAAAGCTGCTAATGATGATTTAAATTTCTTCAATTAAGTTATAAATGATCATTTATGCATTTAATGATAACTTATGCTCCCTTTTATCAGTAAAAAATTTTTTATTTAAAGGCAAATTAAATTCCCATATGGGGCAACTGTTCACATTGATCTAAATGAAATATGTATTTCATATGTGCTTTGTTTATTTTTCTAAAATATCCTAACATTGAATAGTCATAAAGTAAAAAAAAAAATTAAAATAATGCTCTTTTATTATTATTATTTTTTCATAGATACAATAATTTCAATTTAAATAAAAAATTGTTCAATTTTGTAATTTTTCTCCTAACCTTCTCCTATATTGTTGAAAAAAGAACATTTAATTGACTTTTTACGTATGCATTATAATCAGCTGATTGCTTACGGTACAACTAATTCGTATTACTTGCTGATATCACAAGTTTTGTAAATTTGATTTAGAGAAATTAACTATTTTTTAAATTGTTTGAGGCAAGTTTAGTTGCCTATATTACTGTTGATGTGATGGTAATTTCAATCGCTCGGTATATTTTTTTATTGGAGTTCTTTTGTTTATTATTAATGTAATTGTAACTCTATTCGATATGTTGGTATTCTGTTCCAAAGGCGTGTTATTGGTTATTTTTGATCTTAGACTAATACTCGATCTAGATATTTTTACTGCAACTATCACATGTCTCCATTGTGTTTTATATTTATTGAAGTTATTCTTAAATCTGTCGTTACATATTCGGTCCATTGTTTTTTAGATTTTTCATTCGGAATTATAGCGAATAGATAGGGTTCAATTTATTTTACTTTTTTATAAGGTTTTTTTTAATTGTTATTATTTTTTTAAAATTATTTTTAAGTTATTTTGTTATTTTTTTTAAGATAGTTTGTTATTTTTTTAATTTTTTATTATTTTTTTAAATTATTTTTATATTGTTTTTTTTTATATTTATTTTTTATTTATTTATTTATTATTTATTTATTTATTATTTATTTATTTTGTATTTATTTAATATTTTATTAATTTTTTATTAATTTATTTTTTATTTACTTAATTTTTATTTATTTATTTTTTTATTTGTTTATTTATTTTTTTTTGTTTATTTATTTTTTTTGTTTATTTTTTTTATTTTTTATTATTTTTTTAAACTATTTTTATATTGTTTTTTTTCATATTTTTTTTTGTTATATTTATTTTTTTTTTATATTATTTTTATTTATTTAATATTATATTTATTATTTTTTATATATTTTCATTTATTTATTTTTTTTTTTTGTTTATCTTTAATTTATTTATTTTTTATTTATTTTATTTCCTTTTTCCGTGTTCTAATATCGTTTAATTTATTTGTTTCATTTAACAACAAATATTAGATATTTTTTTATATTTTCACAAATTTGCTACAAATCAAATAAAATTTTTGCTTTAAGTTTAATTGTGTTCAATATTTTGATGTATACCCCTTCCCCCTTAGCTCTTGTGCTTTTTCTGATTTTTTTGCTGACTTTTTTTGCTAAATTTCTTCTTTAAACAAAAAAAAGTTCGTTTCTTGACAGGCATGAAGGCAACGTCGGCAGGCGTAACTGTGTGTAGTCAGCACAGCATCAGACAATTGCAGGCAACAACGGCGTTTAATCCTTATTTATAACACCAATGGCTGCCTAGAATATCCTTACTTAACTTCACTGCGCCGAGCTTCCCTTACTGTGCGATGCGGGCGTACGTAAGTGACGTCAGTTTGTTGCGTGTTTTTGTGGTTTTCCGCTTCAGCCACGGGCAGTGCTTTGCGCCGCATGTTACTTGCTATATAAATGTTGTAACGCTTAAGTCACTCACTTGCCTTTAATATTGTTTACTACTCCCCCCATCCACCACACCATATCGGTCTCATACACAACCTTAGCGTCAGCTTTAATACGGTTATCTGCCGCTGCCGATGTTCAATATTAATTTGGGCTTCAATTGAAAATAATTGCCTTATACTTTTGCAAATTGGCTTAATCATTTGCCAATGTCAGCGGCACGAAGTTAATAGCGCCATTAAATTCACTCGATACGAGCGGATGTGAATACGTGAGGTGGGTGTGCTCCAGCCACACTACACAACTACGCGACTCCACTGGCAAGTTGCAAGTACACATGTGTGTAGAGCTTGGTTTGCAGGTGTGGTGCGAGTGCCTAGGTAGTGCCGAAATTCGGTGTTGCGTTAATTGAAATTTATTTAAACTTGCCAGCGGCAGTTTTTTCTCAGTGTAGCGCTAATGGTTAGCATGAAAATTTGATATTTTTTGTGCTCAATTGTGTATTTTTCGGTATTGGGTATGAAATCAATAAATTCAATTTAAACGTTAATTATCCGCACAAAAGATTTAAAAGAATTTTTTTCTTTTTTTGCGAAAACTTTGATTTTTAACAAAATAATTTCATTCAAAATACTCAATAATTGTGGTCAAAATATACAAGGTATTTTTTTAATACTTGCAGAATATTTTTGAGGAATATTGATTTTTAAATACCAGTCATTAAACCAGTTAAATTTATTATATACCATATTCAACGTTTCATCAAGAGTTATGGATCTTTGAAAAAAAATTATCTTATAAAATGCTATCAGAAACAGTTTTTACGATTTGGAACGGATTTCATATCAGCTAAGTTGGTATGACCACGTTTAAGCTCGTCAGTAAAGGAAGTTTTTGGCCATTCAAGAAGAAGATATTTATCGGTTATGATGTTACAACAATGTTTAAACTCTAATTTATATGTGGAGATAGTTTTTGACCATTTGATCTTCATTGATTAAGCTGGTATGAGCACATTTGAAATCATCCATCTTTGTCTTCATCTAATAAATAAAACTAAATCTTTCTCTTTAAAGTTTATCCATTTCGCAGCACTCTTCCAGTGACAATGTCAACCAGAATTGCTATGGTATGTAAAATTCAAGGATTTACATTTCATAATATCATGCAGTGCTCAGAACATATGTTGAATGGGTGTTTAAACAACAGCGTCTGGAACACGATTTTTTGTGACATGAGATCTATATTTTTGTTTAAAATATTTGGCCAAACGCAAATTTCTGGAATTTGGGACAGTAAAAAGAGACAAATGACTGTCACAAGAACATTGATCTTTAAAAGACTTACTTTTGGGTATCGCATTTAGTTTGGAGGTGTGATAGGCTCGTATTTTCTTTGAAGACGCCGACGGTATGACACAAGCTAACAATTCTTATATCTTTAGTCACATGGTTATTTAGTTTTTTTTTGACGAAAGATTGCAGGTGTAGATGTGAAAGTTATATGGTTTTAACTAGTTCAACATGTCACATCCTTTTTTGAATTTGATAAGCGAGACTCTTCTCGTATGCTTCTCGTAGGCCACAAATACACAATTTGTAACAAATGGAATTACTTTGTAGGCTACAGGGTATGTCTTTGATAAACACAGAGGATCGTGTTTGTGACAATAATCTCAAGATGCCACAATCATGAACATAAACATGGAACATAAACATCCTTTAAGATATGGCTACGTTATCACCATCTTTATGCCAACCACAGTCCTCCGAAACTATTTCAAATAGATCTCATATCGAAAGTTGCTTCTTCGAAAGTCATTTGAATAATGTTGTTTTTCAAACCTAGTGTTCAATTCCAAGCAATAAATTGAATTAAAATCTTGAACAAACGTGTATTTTAAGTTCGTTTCAACTATTTCTAACTCAAAATTAATATCCCTTTGTAGGATTAAATATATTCCAATGCTTTAACAAAGCAAGATTTTCTTTTTGAGCATTTTAGCTTAATCAAGCTACAAATAAAGCATTTAACAAATTTAATTTCCACTTGAGTTAATAACACTAAACTTTATTATGTTTATTTTATTAATTCTATTGAAATGTATTTGAGCTTGACACAGTATTAAAGCAAATTCATCACAAATTGAAACAGTAAAACTCAAGTGAACATAAATAACAAAGTGAAAACACAATTTCAAGAAAAATGTCCTTAAGTCGCCTAAACCTATTAACAGACATGGCAACAACGAGCAGAATAACTGACTAACAACAACAACAAAACTATATATATATGTATATACACGAAGCTGTGTTAGGTGAAATGAAATTGAATCCTTTGGGCACTCGAACAGAATAATTACATATAAAGTACAAAGCAGTAAAAGTAGCAAATGTCATACATGGCGTATGAGTGTTTTCTTTTCTTGACAAAATAGTTTTGAGCCGTTGTAAGAGCAACTAAAAGCAACACAAATATAAAAAGAGAAATATAAAAATGACTTGTCTAAGTAGCTACTTTAGTTAATTAGCTTATCTTTAAGTTACAATGAAGAGGCTTAACTCTGTTAGTCATTTTAATTTATTTTTATTGCTGAAAGTGAGTGGAAGTATCTAATATTTTGAATATGTAAAAGCTTTAATCAACCGTAATATCATCAGGACAAAGATTATAGATGTATACCTTATGTATGTTATGAATATTTATAGTTTTTGCTTATTTGCTTTGATGAATTTTTATAGACATCCATTATATAGTTTGTTTCCTGTTATAAGACTTGATAGATATAGTTTATTTATGGTACTCTTTGGTTCAGTGAGAAGTGCTATTTGTATATAATTTTTATGTATCCCTGGTATGAATGAAATTATCATAAATATATTTAATTAAATTTATGACAAAAGTTGAGTGAATTAATGTTTTGTTTTTGTTTGTATGTTATTGCTTTGTTTGTTCAATTTGTAGAGTTAGTTGATGTGAAATTTACAAATGATTGAACAAGGAATGCATCAAAATATGTTAAAAGTTTTCATTTATAAGAATTATGGTCTATAGGACTACCAGTTTTCTTCATAATGCTGTTTCGTGGTAACTGACCATCAGTTAGGACATAAGAATAAATACTAGTTTGCTGAGAAAAGTATTAGATATAATACTGAGTTTGCTGACATTAGGTACACTGCAACGAATTTATAATATATTCAAATCTTTTTATTCAGGGAATTTGCTTAAAGATTGTGCACAAAAATGTTCAGATCTTCCAGTATAATATTAGTTCTTGTATCTGTGAGCTTTAGTCCATTACATTACTATATCCTTTTCATATCTTTGTCATAAATTGTATTAGACGATATAATCATGATATCAGCTGGGCTACTTCGCCAATTGCTGATTACTCTAAACATAGTTTCGTTATTGCGGTTCTTCATATTGATCCTCTGCAGCCTTTTTCATGAGTTCATCAAGTATTTTGCAGACATTTTGAGAATGACAATTGTTGGAATTTTTGATTTTCTATTTGCTGTATTTATTGAGAATGTAAATAATTCACAATATTTTCTATTCCTTTCGTAAAGTGAGAGATATTTTATTAGACTATGATTTGTAAAGTGTTTGTCACTGATAGGTAGTTTAGTCACAGTAATAATTTGTTTCAATCAAGTTATGTTGCCACAAGTAATTACTTTAAAACAGATATATTAGAAATACGATTTAAATTAAAAATTATATTTAATGTTGCCTGGAGACATACTAAAAGAGACCATTCATTATATCTTAGCCATATCAATCGAAATTGTATGACATACATAAGCTAAGTCTAGTACACTAAAGCCAATGTATATACAAGCATTATAAATAGTTCTCATAATATTGATATTTACTAATCACTTTTCAGATTCGTAACACAAACCTTATTAATTTGAGTCTAGATTTTTGAGTAGACTTGAGTTAGTCTTCTAATATTGTTATTTTCCAACCAAGTCTTATATTCGTACGATTCACAATACAAATACAATCTTTGTAAGCGTGGTTTTAATATTTCGCGTGATCACTTAATTTGCAAGTGTCATCAAGGGAATTGGCAGATCAAGTCATTGATTCGTTAAAGTCTTCGTAAAGGTCTTGTAAAGGTCATCATACTGGCATTGTTAAGTGTTACAAGTGTTCCAAATACAATTGTATAAGTTTCGATTTCGATCTTGCTTCTTACATGGGTAGTTGTAGGTATAAGTTTAAGTTCCACTAAGAAGAAGGTTAGCCAGTGCCGAAAAAAAACTTTTTTTTCGTCTTAAGCATTTTAAAGAGCCTTAATGTGCTTAGTGGAATAATAGGAACATTACTTTACCTGTACTTGCAAAATAGTTGAGAATTTTATTAATTTATAATTATGTGTATATAAGATACAATCTTAGTTAAAACCTTGTTTTTTCTTTCTTACCTGAATATGAATCATGAATTCAACTCTATTCTACAGTCTAAAAATGAATAGTAGATTGAAGTATTAGTATATCTTTCTACAAAAATTGTCTTAAATCAATAAGCAAGTTATATCACGTTAAATACATTCCGTACTATTTAGTACGATTTTAATATGGTATATTTTTAAAAAGTAACGAGAATTTGGGAAATTATATGTTATGTGTTGTCAGCATATTTTTATGTATTGGTTGCACTACCAGCAACATACGTACTAACTGTCAGACAGCTGTGAGTTTTGGTTTGTGTTTGTTGACTTGATGAAGAAGAGGTTCATTTTCGAACTTTTCTGTGTGACAATGTATCGGATCAGGGAGTTTGACTTTGTAGTAAAATATGTTCAACAAAGCCTTAGGCGTAAATTCAAGAGACAGCGGAAGAAATAAAACTGATACATGACTTTTGACAAACGCCTTTCACATTAATTTTGAATTTGAAATGAGTTACGATGGAGTTTATTGCTTACCAGCTTCATTTTAATTTTTCAAGCACTTACGAGATTATTATGAGACATAGACTCCTTTTATTATTTTTTTGTTTCTTAAACTTACAAAAACATTTGAAAATAGGATTTCCTCACCAGCATCATTCGTAACACCAGTCAGTTATATATCGTATTTTCGTTATTTATGACATTGGTTTTTAAAAATGTATTTGTTCTGGTCCTTACAAAATAGGTTGATTATTGTTCACAGTACGTTTTGTGTTCAGAAACAGTCTTCTAAAAGACAACATTTTTTAATTAAAGCTGATATAAAAATAAAATCGCAAACGTGTTTTAAGATTATATTAGAATTTATGAGCGGGCTAAAACTATAATATTAGATATTTAGATAAGATATTTTCCGATATTTGGGCTATCTTCGATAGTCATCTTTATGGAAACTATTTAAAAAGGCGTTTCAAAATAATTTCTCGGACTATAAACTATATTAGCATATGTGTCTATCAAGTATCAAGGGGAGACTATTTAAAATAGAATATATTAATGGATCAAGCATTGAAGATTAAATAAAAAATTATTGAAAATGCTGAAAATTATAGTTCCTTTTTATGAGTTATGTTAACTCGTACATATGGCAGACATTTTTTTGTCGTACAAAAATGATTAGTATATTTTATTTATAAAAATAACCAAATATTGAATGTAATACCCGGACATCTGTCTTAATAAATAATTTCATTCAACTTACATATATCCGGTTATTTATCACAAATATTTGAATATAAATAACTTAGGGTAACATAAATTATTTTAAATATTTCATACTATAAAGTCACTCATATTTATGTAAACGTACTAGTATCTTACGCTAACAAATTGACTACTTCAAATAAATTTGGCAGTAGAGTAGAATAGTAGAGAATGTTGTGACTTGTAGTAAACTTCATGGAGATAAATTGTCCGTAAAACTACTTCAGTTTCTTGCTACATCGTTTAACTCAATTTCCTGTTGTACTTAAGCAATTTGTTACCCTAAATCAATTTAAGTGTACCCATAAGTAGAGCATACACCCAATATATCAATGATAAAATATAGCAGCATAATTTAAATTGGTGTAACTAGCACAAGTATGATTTCCAATTCCCAAACTGGCTACAATATTTCTATCAAGTATGCACATTAAATATCAAATAAGGGTAAGGGTACAGGACGCGCAGGGCGAGGGCGAGGGCGCAGGGTGTTGAGCGCAGAACACGGCACACAGTAAGCGAAAAGCGAAACTGAAACTTCATAAATATAAATAAATATGCAGATACTTTCTGGTTTTGCTGATGTTAGTTAATGTCAAAGTTATCGTAGGAAGTACACGGATACAAACACATACAGTTACATGCATAAATACACACACATACACATATAGAAAAATAAAATGAAGTATGTAGTAGAATATTTCAACTATTACTCTCTACTACATTTTCTATTACTTTTTCTATTACATTCTCTATTGCAACTAGTTAAGGTAACTCAAAAGACTTACCATCCACGATATGTACCCGAACCGATGTTGGATTTGCATTCGACGGCGTGCATGTGTAGAGACCGGAATCCTGCTGTATTGCTTTCTGCACTAGTAAACGGCTGGTGGTAAGGACACCTTTCTCTGTTACTAATGATATACCGCCGCGAGGCGAATCGAAATTTATGACCTGCGTTGAGAAAGCAGAAGAAACGGAAGAAAAGTAAAATATTAAATAAAGAAAATAAATAAATTTATATTGTGGAAAATATGAAAATTCGTATCTCTACAATTCTGTATTTATTTTTTCGTCCCATAAAATTTCTTACATCTTTATTTTCCTTTTCATTTTCAGTTTTGTTTTTCATTTTTTATTTTTTGTTTTTTAGTCTTGCCATTTTGCAGTTTGAAGTAGTAGAATTTCTTTTATTAATGGCACAACACGTTAGTTTGTGATAAAGAACATTTGCCCTGTTTAGTCAGTTCCTGTCATAACTAACTACATAAACTAACTGGGCTAACAAATAAGACAAGTTAATGCGCACAAGGTTAGTGGGAGATGCTGCCTGAAAAACCTGTCCGCCGGCCTGACTGCCTGACTGCCTTATAGCGACTACGTCTGCCACTGCTGTTGTTCCTTCCTCTATTGATAAAATATACACTCATTTGCATACGTTAAACATTTTTATAGTTCAGGAATTTCAATTTGCTTTTGTTGTTGTTTTTGTTGTCAATTCCATGAAAGTTGTTGTTGCTATTGTGGCTATTGTTGTTGCTATGCATGCGTTTATTATTGTTATGTTTGTTTGACATTTGCACTTGATTTGGTCGTGTATTGGCCTACGGTACACATCATATAGGGGAGAGACAAAAAGAGAGAGAGAGAGAGGGTGGACAACGGACCCTTGTCAAAAAGTAATCACATATATTTGCCAAGGTAAATGTCACAAAATTTTATGTACAAAAGTGCGTCACTACATCATCAGTTCTCGTTCTATTGTTGTTCTATTTGTTTGAGGTCTTTGGTTTGAGTATGGTTTGATAGTAGGTTTTCCGTAACAGCGCAGCGTGTATGTATCACATACCAAAAATTAATTTCAATTTTTTAGGTTAAGTGTAGTTTTGCCGAAAATATGAGATTTCGTTACTGCGTACTTTGTTTGGTCCTCTTAGCAACCCATATTTATAAATATTTGTCGTATGAAAAAGTACATAAACACTCCCTCATACCTTTGTACCTATGAGTGTAATTCATATGCTTTATTGAAACTTGACAATGAGCTCAAAAATTTCTGTACGTGCTCAACATATTTTGGGTTTCTTATGGTATTTCTGAATTGTGTCCTGTGCGTGCTTTTTATCTATAGTCGTGTATGTATGTACAAGCAAATATAGATTTTACAAAACATTAATAACTTACTTGACGATTGTGCGACCAAGTGACTGCGGGCGGAGGTTCCGGTGCAAATTTAACAATGCACGTCAAATTAATAGTTGATCCCTTATTTATGTGTAATTCTGGACCGCCAACTATTTCAGTAATGGGTTCTGAAAATTATACAAAAAATAAATATTAGGATATAAAATAAAATTGTTATGGAAATATTGGTTTTGTATAAATTTTATTATTTCTTTAAAAAATCCATATGTGAATATTGGAGAGATGTTCAAGGAAAATATTGCAATGTTGTTATAAAATTCGGAGAAGACTATTGTAACCGTGTTTCAGCAAATAATTATCTAAACCTTTTACACTGAACTGGTACTGAACATTGAAGAAAGAGTTTGGGAACGTATCACATTTGTAAACATTTTTTATAAATAACGATCCACTTTTATTTTGTGTACATAATCCAGAAGGTTAACCAGCTCCAGCTCAACGTAGTCTAATTCACCTCATCAGACAACATTATTGAAGTTTTTTTTTTCTATATAGACTCGTCTATACTCTATATATATAGAATTGTCTATAGTCTATTTATAGAATAGTCTATAGCCTATATATATATAGATTTATCTATAGTCTATATTTGTACATTATCTATTATTTATATGTATGTAGATGTATTTATAATATATATTTTTAGACTTGTCTATAGTCTTTATATATAGATTAATCTATAGTCTATATATATAGAGTTGTCTATAATTTATATATGTAGATTTATCTATAATCTATGGTATGTGTATTTAGATTTATCCGCAAAATATATATTTAGACTTTTTTATAGTCTTTATGTAAAGATTTGTCTATAGTCTACATATATACCTATATATATATAGAGTTGTCTGTAGTCCTATATATATACAGAGTTGTCTATAGTCCCATATATATATAGAGTTGTCTATAGTCCTACATATATATATATATATAGAGTTGTCTATAACCTATAGATGTAAATTTGTTTATAATCTATATATATAGAACTTTCTATGGTATATACATATAGATTTGTCTATAGTCTATATTGACTTGTCTTTTCACGAGAATTTCGAATGGAAAATTCCTCTCTGTAATAAAGTTTTTTTAGACAAGCATATATGTTCTCTATAACGACTTAATCCTATTTTGATTATTTTTTAATATTTAATTTTAATTTAACATATTTTTATGTCTTTGGAATTAATAAATAAACCCAATACTATAACCAAAATCGATTCCAAAATAAAGTTCGAATAAATTATTAACTGAGACTCAGTGCTTTATCTAGGAGGAGGAAGGAAAAAAAATTGTGGATTTAGAACTTAAAGAACGTAAACATCATAAGAAAATCTGAGATATTGACGTTATACAGATATTGACTACGCTATCTTGGATGGACAATAGCGACAAGACAAATGAATCTTTTTATTTCTGGACCACATGTAAAAGTAAAAAAATTCGCGCTAATGAATGATTCTACAAATTTTTGGAGGGACATAACAACATTTTAGGTCTGCCTGTACTGGAAGATGATATCTTCAGTAAAATGAGTGTAGTGTTCGTAAATGATGTTAAAAAGTGTTAATACTTTGGCGGATATCTATATAGCTTAGCTCTCGTAATTAGAATGTGTAAATTCGTCGATGTGTTGTATCACGAAACTCTCACGATCCTTTTTAGTGTATCAGTCATGTATGTTAACATAACTGAAAATATTTCAGTGTAATTATAACATTATAAGCTATATAGTCGTATAATAATAGCGAACTCACTATTTGCTTGACATCTAAACAACTAAGCGATATGAAAACAGAGCAGAGTATGAGAAGTTGCTCATAATAAGCGATTTGGCTTATGTACTCTGAGTGTCCCAGAAATAGGAATTTTATTCTCATTTCTTTTTTTTTTTAATATTTATATTTTTTACACACCAAGAACAGAATATTTTCCCTAATGAAATATTTTATTTTTAAACTACAATGTTATCTATACGTAGTATTCTCAACGTTCTCTGAAAAAGTGTCATGTAATACTTTGTAAATTGACACTACTTACGACAAATATGTGAGTATTTCATCTTTCATTTGTTGTTTTATTGTTCAACAATAAAATTTTCATGTCTTAATTTCTTCCATAAACATTTCAGGCCTCATTTAAAATAAAACAATGATTTGCTGTCAGTGCCAAGAGGAAGGGAGGATGAGAAAGAAAAATTCATCTATAAAACTAACTGAAAAATATGCTCTTATATAGAAAAGTTGAAAAGGAAATATTCAAGGAAACTTTATCTTCCGTAACGTTAAATTGTTTTTTGTATTCCGAACATCATTTGCCACATGAGGGGAAACAATGAAAGTACAACAACAACCAGAACAATAAAAATAATAAAAACTACAAAAATTTAACAACAAATAAAAAACATTAGATGAGGAATAAAATATCACAACAAATTTTTAGACTCTGGCATCATTTAGTCATTATATATCACATACATACATACTCATATACTATTAGTATAGTATGTATAACATGTGTACGAGAGTATCTAAGTTACAAGAAGCTATCTCTATACATTTCACTTAATGAATAGAATTGTGTATTTCTTTTTATTTTAGAAATTAAAATACGATTTGTTAGCACGTACAATTACACAATATTTTCAGCATATCAACAATAATTGTTGGAAATACATTTATTGTTAAAATTGTAACTAGTAAAAGCCAAAACAACAACAACAACAACAACAAGTGGCTTATGTGGTGTAGATCTATGCTAAAGCATAGATATTTTTCTATCGACTGCTGTAATAACAAATGATTCCCAGTTTGTTGTTAGAGTAAACACTATGAAGTGTAATGTCTTCAGTTCAAGGACATTGATTGAATACGTATATCAATGCCACTCTGTTTATATATTTACTTATATTGTATATAACTAGTACGTATATAGTATCTATTGCCCTCAAGTGTAGATACGTTTGTATGTAGTATGTAGTTGTTGTGTATCTATCTACGTTTTTGTTTTTCCATTTGCACACAATTGATGTCACAGCTTCTCAATTTCAAATTGAAAATAGTTTTGTTGATGCTTTAAGTGGAATATAGTGTTTCACTTATTCTCTTCACCAGGAATTCAATGTACTTTCTCCTGCCAAATAGTAAGTAAAAATGTGTTGAAATTTATGGATGAGTTTTATATTTTCATCGGCGACCCACATTTGTTGGCTGGCTATTCACAACGAATATTATATGAGCTATTTTCCAAAGGTTTTAGGTTTGTGTAGTATTTTTGTGGCATCTCTCTTAATAAATATAACTTCATATTATGTTCCATAAGTTTCAAAAGAGTGTCTCTTAGAAATGTCATTTAAGAATTTTATTATTTGCATTTCACTTTCGATTGCTGTAAAAAATTTTCTATTAGAAAAATGATAAAATGGAATTATTTCAGCATTTTATGACAATTGATACCTTTAAGTGCAGCAGGAGTAAACTAATTCAATGCTCTCAATATTAATGTCAGGTCAGACATGATATAATCTTTTAACAGCATGTCATTTTACTTTCAATTTAAAAGCATTTTTTCTAAACGAAATTATAAAAAATGCATAGATAGAATACCAACATTCAGAAAAACCTTTAAAAGTATTTATTACACATATATTTGTGGGCTGATTAGCTATTCTGTCATATTATTTCATTGAAGAGTTTAGACAACTGGATTAATGAGAGAAAGTCACTGTGAGAAAGTCATAGTTTTTTTTGTTAAGTTTTTTTACTAATGAAGTAAAAATGTACTCTACGTATATATCAACAATAGACCAAAAATGTCAAGAACTTTGAATGGATCAATCATTTATGAATGTAGCTTTTTTTGTCTAAAAGTTCAACTATCCATGTCATTTGTTTGACAAGCAAATATCAACTCAAAGATTTAATAAATGAAATACGGCGCTACTTAAAAATATTAGCCAAAAAAGTCAATTAGAAAAAAATCAAGTTGAAAATGTTAAATCTTACTTATCGAGATTAACATAGATACAATACGTTCTTATAGCTGAACCATAAAATGTGTTAAGCAAAATAATTGTTGCTAGATACTAATTGACTAATATTACCAAAAGTGATAAATAGAGCAATTTGCGGATCAAGAGAGGTTCTTCAATTACATAGACTTTGCTGCTTTGACACGCCAAGGAAGAATGAGTTGGTAACAATGATGTGGTACCTATAAAAAGGTGCGAAAGCTCTGACCAACTCGACCCACGAACCAATATTTCAGCTCAAACACTTCAAAGTGAATAAAGTGCTTGTTTATCGTACCATAAATCCTATACAATAGTATAGGTATCATCTCCAAACGCTTTGGTGGTGGACGAAAAATAATAGCAACATCACCTGGTTTGTTTCCAAAAGTGAAGGCTCGATGTGAACAAAATTCATGTCGTAGTGGTAATCAAATAGCTAAGGAACTAAGAAAGGCATAGCGAAGCATTCGACTCTTATTCCAAAATGAGCTCAAGGTAGAACATTACAAGTTCTAAAAGGCACAAGTTTTTATATTAAATCAATAAAAACTTTGACTCTAAAGAACAATGGATTTGTTATACTTGCACAAACGTGGCAATTTCCAAACATTGTGTTCTCTGCTGAGTAAAATTTCCCCATCGAGCAGTTTACCAACTCTCAAAATGATCGTGTTTACTTAACTAAACACCACTGCCGAAAATTTGAGACTACGAATGGCCACCCGAAGTAATTTTCCATCCGATGTAATGGTATGGATGTTCTCCAATCGATTACATCGAGCCTGAGGTCGAAAAACAATGCGATTTATTGTCGGGAAAATGTTTTGCAAGTTGCTTAAGAGCCGTGGGCATGCAAATATTTCAGTATTTCAGTCGTAGACCATGAACGTTCCAACAAGACTCGGTACCGTTTCACAAAGCTCGTGTGTGAACTAAGAATGGTTGAAAAATCCTGTTCCATACTTCATTTCGTTCTCACAATGGCTTTGAATTCGCCAGATGCAAATCCGATAAACTATTCTATCTGGGCTATTTTGGAGAGCAAGGTGAGAACTAAAAAATATGCGCTGCAGAAAGCCATTGTTCAGAAATGGGCCGAAATACCGGAAGTTCACATTCATGAATCATGCAACTCATTTTTTAACTGTTTGAAGGCTATAATCAGGGCAAAAAGTGGCCTTATTAGGCTATAGTAAATGGATTCTCAAATTTTGATTATTTCCAGAAATTTATAAAATTTGAATCAATAAAAAATGATTTCACACAGAAAAGATATGGTCGTTTGAATAGGTAACACTTCAATCGCCCTGTAGAAAACCCTGTAGAAAACGATGAGTTGTCTCTAGTATGGTACGGTAACCAAGTCTAAGGTCTGTTCGTTCAAGAATTGTATTATTGACTTAAACTTTTATGTACAAAAATAGATAGAATAACCATTTAAAAAATTTCTTACTGAATTAAAAATTACTGTTCGGAAAAAAGGCAACAAATAAATAACTTGAATAAATAACTTACATATTTTGGATTGAATTATTTGATTGCAAATGCATATTAAATAACATATTTATTTATTCGTGTTGAAGTTGAGTTCAATTAAATTGCTTAAATTTTAATTAAAAATATCATCTGGTAGAACAATTTTAAAATCGAAATTTCATAAATTCTCACCAAATAATTCATTGATGTCGGAATAAATTTGAAATTTAAATGGCAATAAAATTTTGATTTAAACTCGAAATAATTCTGTTGTTCATAATAGTACGATAATTACGACAGGAATGCGCTGTCTGCAAAACATATCGAATCACAAATGTATCGCAAACATATTTACATATGAGCAAATTTCACAAATTTCACAAATTTATAATATGAAAAGACAAAACTCGCAGAAATATTTAATATACGAGTAGAAAAAATAAAAAATTCCACAAATTATGGAGTTCATATGCGGATGTTTGGATATTTGGCAATAAAGATAAAATGCAAAACTAAAACGCAAATGATTTGTATAATGACGCATTGCCATGAAATTTATCTATTATCGATAAAATGAATGAATGTAGAATAATCGAAAATATTTTCGTTGTGGCTGGGCTTGAGCTTGAGCTTGAGCACTGGAGGAAATAATTGAAAATAAGCCATTAAAGGCGTAAATGTATGCAAACATGTGCGATCAACATTTCATGAATATTTCTGCAATTATAAGCGAAAATATCTCAGTCAGTGGTCTATATTTTGGTCAGTGGTCTATCGCAACTACAGTTCATAAACAATTTTGCGTTGAGATATAGATACAGTTGTGATATGAGCGAAATATTTCATATTGTGTTTTCTCTAAAATAAAAATATTGCAGCAAAATAAATTTAATATTTGAAAATATATGTATTTGCAAAAATTTGCTTATTTAATTAGAGTAAATAAAATATTTCGACTTCAAACGGAAGCATAAAAAGGACTCTACTCAAGGCACAAGCAAACAAATGAAATGAAATGGAAATAATTCTGAATTTCATATAGACGACGAGTTCGTCTTTTAAATGCCTGTATTAAAATACACGCCACGTATTCCCATTGGCACATGCAAGTAACTCTACTCATCCTGACATAGGAAAACTGATATTAATCAAAATATACATATAGAAGAAAACCCCAACAAAAATCCTTTCAAGCTTAAATTAAATATTTTCTTTATATTTTCTTTATATATTATTTTATTTTATTTATTATTATTTTTTTACAAATCATGCAAACATGATTTTAGCTATTTTCATAGGCATTTCATAGAAGTATTGGGCAAATATGCAACATCCTTGGATGAGCGCAAGCAAGAACAATCTAAAGTATCCCAAAGGAATTTATAACCTTTCGCTTTCATTTCGTTGTGCCAATACCACTTTTTTCGTAGGCAAATGATGAACTTGTAAAGTCATGCGGTTGGGTCTATGTAGGACCACAGAAAGATATATTTTAATATACGTATATTGGTATGCGAATTCATAAATATATTTGGGGAATTGTAGTTATTATTGTGAAGGTCTCCATTAAATAGTTTTAGTTGCTTTAAGATTTTGGCTTGCAAAAAAGTTCAATTATTTTAGTATAATTTTTCTTGAAGTCATCTAGACTTTAAGTAATGAAATTGAGTCACGTATATAGTTTTCATATACACATTAATATTTTATATGCAATATTCATTCGTTTATATTAATTTGATTTTACGATAGAAACTAAATATATTTTTAAATATTTTAAATAAGGTTATGCAAAAGAACAGTGGACTCTGAACTTCAAATTTGTCAGGGCAAAAAATAGTACCTGCAATCTTAAAAAAAATTATTCAGGAATGATTAAATACAACAAATATTTCCAAGACCACTAATGATATGCATTTGGCAATACTCGAAACAATTGCATGATCAGCCAAAAATTCATTTAATTAAAATATTAAAATATTTTCTGTTGTTGTAGCTCACTACTGTTCGAAACTTCTCTATTATGTAATAGAAAAAAAAACCTATAAAAATATATTAGTATGAAAATTATACATATTTCTTATACTAAAAGTAAATCAAATAAATAAAAAATTGTTTAGTGCTGTTAGCTGCCAGTTTTTAGTTTTTTGTGATTCCTAAATCTATATCATTTTGTTAGTTAATTATTCTTATAGTGCAGTTTAATAGCACTTTAACTGTTTTTTTTTGTAAATTAAAACAAAAAAATCTTTAAATAAAGCCCTGGCTACATCGATTAACATAATTAATTATTTTGTAATTTAGTTACTATTTTATTAGGCAGCTACTCCGACATAAATTATTATATCTCATTATTTTTGGTCTCGTGAATGGTCGGTTTTCTATGTTATTTATGATCCGTAAATCTGTAATTGAATATTAGTCGTAATCCTTCTATATTCTATATCCTTCTATATTACTCAGCTTAATCATAACGTTTTAGGAAATATACAGAAAATTGAAAATATAAGATTATACTTGATATTCGCCATTGTGTCATTTTAAGTAAACTGCATTGATTGAATAGCACTCATGCCATCGTGTGATTCAAATCTCGAAATATTTAATCGTTGAAGATAGTTTTTAAAAATCGATTCTCGGTATTTTGATTATCTCTTCTCGGTTGCTAAAAACCTTTCTCTGGAATAGTTTTTTATATCTATCTTCCTTCTTTTCCTTCTTTCTTTCCTTTTCTTCCTTCTTTCTTTCCTTTTCTTCCTTCTTTCTTTCCTTTTCTTCCTTCTTTCTTTCCTTTTCTTCCTTCTTTCTTCTTTTTTCTTCAGTCTTTCGCTTTCTTGTTTTTTTTCTTCTTGTTTCTTATATTTTCTTCTCTTTTTTTCATCTTCTCTTGTATCTCTTTTCTGCTCTCTTTTCTTTCAACTTCTACAAGTATCAGTTTATAGTATCGACTGTCAATATTATAATTTGCAGATTCAATATAGCATTCAAACTAATGAACAGTATTCGATAACTGATTAAAATTTTTAATGAATATAATATATGAAGTGTATAAATATATAAAAAAATATTCGTAGTTATTTTTATAACTCAATGTACTGATTCTCAATAGTATCTCAAGCTCAAATAAGTATTGTTTTTCCTATCCATTTACACTGCAGTACGAGTATGCAGTGTACAAGTAAAATTTAACAAAATACCTCAAATTATGCTCGACTTAGAGATTTATTTGGCCTGAACTTTACAGACAATATTGTGTTAATAATTCGCAACACGAGCACAATACATGATGCTACTTAAGGACATAATTCAAAGCCGCCGCCTCAACAGTGGAAGTAACAGCAAATTATTACCAACATCAGTCACTCTATTCCTGTGTCTACTAACTAGAGGCGGTGGGAGTGTTTTAGTGTTGGTTGGTGGGGACTTGAAAAACTTTTGCACTCAAAACAAGTGTAAAACAGAAGTTTAATATTAGTCCTGTTACAAGTTAGTTGGAGAGTTGTGAAGAGGAATTTTGGTTGAATGTGCGTGACTAAACTTTAAATGCATTACCATACACTCATTAATCAACATAATTTTCACCGAAAACGCTTCCAATGGCGAATTGTAAATGATGAAGCGCATCGGATGTGAAATGGCGCTTGAATTAAGGCATATAAAACGGACACAAATTACGATGTACACACCGAACATCGCAGTCATAGCCGCAGTCACAGTCACAGTCACAGTCACTGTCGGAGCCACAGTCAGCAGATAGATAACATGATGATGAAGTCTGAATACTAACTGCCGCCAGGAGTTGCGAGGATATTGGCTGCGCCGAGGCTATGAAAGCGTGGCTTTGATGCAATAGATGAATCACTACTTGCTGACCTGATTAGGAGTGAATTTAATTATGAAAAATGATTGGCACTTTGGAGGTACGCATCCGCATCATCCGCAATTCAATTCATTTTTTATGAGTATTTTGAGGTTATATTTTTAAACCTATTTTGCTGTTTTGCTATTTTTAGTTTTTACGTTTTAGTGAGTTTCACATCACATCCTGTAAATATTTTATATGCACTAATTATCATGAGTTATTTTTATATTTTCCCATGAGTAAATACTTTTAAATTTATCAATGCAAAAACAAAACTTAATGAATCTTACGGTATACGAAGCGAGAGGAAGGAGTGGTGCATTTGGGTGGTGCGTTGATTGGGTTCTCGTGCTCGGTGTAAATTACATTAAATAGTTTTTAGTTTTATATTGCGAAAATTTTGAATATAATGAGCACTTGAACATTTTTGGCTTAATTTTATGAAGTGAAAATTAAGTGAACGTCAATCGAAGTGAGCTGAAGCGAGTAACGACAAAGCAATTTGATGAGTTTGTTAGTCAGCAAACGGAACGGAAGGAGCACGAAGGAAGCTATAAACTTAAATTGAAAAAAGTAAAAATTTCGCAGGAGCAAATAAATAGAGTACGGAACGACAAAAAAAGAAAAAAAATAAAAAAAAATGCAATAAGTAATCAAACTTAGTTTAAAAGTTTTCAGGTGCAAAAATGCGGAAGTTAAAAGCAAAAATAAAATTCAACTTAAAGCAGCGAAAACTGAAGAAAACGCAAATAAAAAAAAAAAATTTAATATATTTTAAGAAATTGAAAATTAGGAAAACTTTTTGAAGTAAATTGCTGGGAAAACAGCTACAGGATACGATCTCATGGCGATTTTCGTGGCGACTTATTATTTCGGCAGCTTTTTTTCTTCTGTTTTTCTGTTTATTCATTCGACTTGAAAAGCGAAATCAATACACAATACCAACCAATATCCACACACCAGCATTCGAAGGCATTAATTTTGACAAATTACTTTAAATCACTTTCTTCAACACACAACATCATTTGTTTGAACTGCGAACCATTGACGTATATAAGGACATTTGTGGTTGCATAGAGAGAGAGACAGAGACGGAGACAGAGACGGAGACAGAGATGGAGACGTAGACGGAGAATAATGATATTATTTGAGTTTTATTGCAGCTTATGTAGAGCTTAGTTTAATGTACTTATACGCAGTACATATCTGAGCCATTAAAATAAATTGTTATTATGTTATGTGTGTGGAAGCGGATAAAGATATATCTGCTGGAGTGTGTTCAAGGACAAGTCATAATCAGGTTAGTCGATGGAATGTGAGTACGCCGAGACTGGCGTATGAGCATAATTTTTGGTTGTCTTAATGGTTTCTCGGATTTGTTCAAAGCCATTGTCTAAGGGTACTAAAGGCTTAGTGATATTTTCTTAATAAAAATGTTAAACTTTAACTGCTAACTGCTGCGCATTTTAAAGGAACACAAAACTTTATTAATTGTTGTTGAACTTTTTCAAACAAAATTAAGTTGGTAGACATATAATTGCTCAGCAAATACATATTTGCATATTGCTCAGCAAATACATATTAGTTTTTGATTAATAATGCTTTCGAGTGAGAAATATTTGTGTTCATATTAAATTCAATAAAGGAAGTTTGGATATTTTATGGCTTCAAATCAAATTTATTATATCTAAAGCATATTATCAATATAATAGACATCAATGTAAGTGCTTATCATTAAAACGAGTAAAATAGGTTGGATATGGCACACTCTCAAAAGACCACAAAGTATAATTGCTGCTTAGCAGCCTTTGAAGTGGAACTCGCAAGATACTAAATGTTCCAATGAGCCAGTCAAGTCTTGGAGGAAAACAATGATATGCTAACATAGTCTATTTCTATGCTGTGTTCTTATGCTCCATCTAGGATGGATAGAATAGCAACACATACACGTAATCTGTCGTGAGTTAATATTTTTATTGATCGGAGTATGATTATAAAAGATGACATAAAGAGATGGAATATCTTTTGTGTAATATACAAACAAAACAAGTACTCAAGTATGAAGAATACAACTCACATATACGAACTACTGATAAGATCTATTTTAATTTATGGTGCGATAACAAAATATATTCTAGAGTTTTTCGAACAGTAGTGGATTGCAACAATAAAATTTTATTATTTTCAATAAATTGGATTTTTAAATAAAAATTATAAAATTTTTGTTGTTGCAATTACTATTCGAAAAACCCCTTCACAAAAACCAAAAGTTTTTATAAAGTACATACTTCCGTTATAATTGACATTAAAAATTAAATTTAAAATAAATTCTACTATCCACTATACAGCCACTCTGTAAATTTATACACTCCAACGATAAAATTGAATCTTCTGTTTCTACGCTTAGTCTTCTGGATAGTTGAAATCCCCAGGCTCTGAAAAATCTTGTTTCACCTCATCGGTCAAAGGATTTATATTAAATACGGGTTCAAAAGCAGCTACAGGCTCGTTGGGGTTTGTAACTAAATTCTCAGCAAATCGATGCATAATATCCGAATTTGTTATATTTAAGTTACGCATATGATATGTCATTACTCGAGTCCACCGAATACATCTATACGTATGCGAATCCATCAAAGCTTCATATAATTCATCTGTTGATAAATTGATGTTAATATGCCCATCAGGATCAGCAAGTATATCTACAGGAATCTCAATATATCTAGAGGAATCTCATTGTTCTCTGCTGCAGCAATTTCCGGCTCTTGGTTATCAGAATCAGAGTCGACATCTAAAAGCCTTGGTGTGGTATTTCCATCAGTATGTACATTGTGACCGAAAAGCTTTCGGAAATTCTCATTTAAAATTCGCGCGCTGTATATTTTCGATATTTAAGCTTATGTAGTTGGCGCACTGTCTTAATTACATGCCAAAAATGACGCGATCGTCGGACAGTTCGTTTACGGCAGCTGTTGAAACCAGTTCACCTCAGTAGTGCGTTGCGAAAAAAACAATGGAAAAAAATATTGAACAAAGAGTTTGCATCAAATTTTGTTTTTCGAACGAAATTTCGTGTGCAGAATCGTTGCGAATGCTACAAAAGGCTTATGGGGAATCAGTTTTATCGAAAACTCAAGTTTATGAGTGGTACAAAGCCTTTCAGGACTGTCGTACGACCGTCGAAGACATGCCGCGTTCTGGACGACCTTCGACCTCTACCACCGACGAAAACATTGAAAAGGCAAAGGAAATCGTGTTCAAAAATCCTCATGTGAGTGTTAGAGAGATAGCACGAGAGCTAGGCATCGGTCGTGAGATGGCTCGTTTGATTTTGGTGGACAATTTGTGTATGCGACGTGTCAACGCCCGGCTTGTTCCGATTCACCTCAATTTGTTCAACATTATCAACGATTTTAAGGCCAAACATTCAATAAATACCATCGAACAGCCACCGTATTCACCTGATCTTGCACCGTGTGACTTTTTCCTGTTTCCCAACCTCAAATTACCACTCAGAGGAACGCGTTTTGAATCCATAGAAGACGTAAAACAGAATTCGCAGAGGGAACTCAAAGCCATACCGGAAAGCGCCTATAAAAAATGTTTTATGATGGAAGAACTGGAATTGTGTACGCTTCAATGGTATTTGAAGAGATAAAATAAATATTGATGAAGATTAAGAATTTTGCGTTTTATTTAAAATTTCCGGAAACTTTTCGGTCACAATGTATGTTTTGCAATTCATGCAAGAACGATGACTGACTGTGGTAGATATATTCAATAACGGCATTGCTACACGACGCCACCTCTTCAGTGTCTGGTCTCGCAACAAACACTTCGTCAGAATGTTTATTACTACAACTTAAGTGTATATGCTTGCACCAGCGCTTTCGTCGATATTTTCGTCTGCTGATATTGCTGGAGAACGTGACTTTATTGTGTGACTAAGTGACAGCAAGTAATTCGTTGGATTGGTTGGAGAGTGAATTACTTTGGTTACCATATGCATTAGGATCGAGGCACAAACATCGATGAATATGGCGTCTATACCAACTATAATAAAAACGCTTCGTCTTCGATGACTATGAGGGTTGTGCTCTGGATTATGTGACGACGTGCGTTCTTCGTCAATATTGGATTCAACGGATTTTGAAGTCCTACTATGCTCACTCTTGTCCATTACTTTTAATTTAATTTTAAAACATATTGAAACAAAATCATGTGCATAAAAATTTTGAATATTTTGTAGAATATGAAAATATATAATGGACTTCGTCCCAAGAAACAAATAACTTAATAAAATTAATTTTATACAGACATTTTGAGTAACTACTTTCTTTTCCAAAAAATTTAAAATTTACTATTTAAGTTTTATACTTTTCTAGACTATAGACATTATGTGAATGTGTTAAAACCTTTTTTATAAAGTGATTTGGAAGAGGTGTTCAGTTAATGTTCAGTTAATTACTATTAATAATACTATTGTTGATGTTTTGGGATGAGGTATTAGGTATAATGCTTTCATAACCACCTAGCTGTTTAAGTAGTTTACTTCAGCACTATAGTGGATTCTGTTAAATGCTAACTAAAATAAATTTTTATCTTTCTTATTCGTGTCCTGAGATTGTAAGGTAACTATAGCTACTACTCAATATGACTTTCATTTGTCCGAATAAGGTCTAGAGTTTTCAAAAACTAGATTTTGCTACACTTCTGATTAACTTTAATTTGTCGTTAGACATTGGTTGCTTGTGACCATTGCTACGCCTACTACCGCTAAAAGAATAAGTCACTAACCTTTATTGGAAAAAAAATTCCAAAAATTTTATATTTATCCTCATATTTAATATAGCAAAGAAGAGAAAAAAGATGTATATATATATCTCACTACTGACAAACCGCTTCTTTGTGAATGTTTCATAAGCTGTACAACATTATCTACTATAAAAATTTAAAAATAAATTTCCTTAAACGATTTCCTTTTAAAATTCTTAAATTTATTTTAAATAATCAAACAGTTATATTAAATCCTTAAGTAATAGAAATTTATTTCGTAGCACTGCTTTTAACATAGTAAGTGTTTTTCATTTAAACCATTAAATGTTTATATTGGTTTACATGTAGAAATACACATTTAAGTATATTATTCCCAGGCAGAAGTTTGATTTTAAGTGTGCCAAAAACAAATCAAACAATAAATTTCAATAAAAGTCCAATAAAGTCTATCAAATAATAAAATTACAATAGACACGCCACACCAGAGAGGAGGGCTGTTAGACCACCTATGCCATGCGTGCCATTGTTATTATAGTGGCAAATTTTTATAGCCAAAAACAATTTTATTTCTTTGTAAAATTTTTCTTGCAAAATTCCTTTTAACCTTTTTACTTTTCATCTACTTCAATATTTTTTTATAGATCCTTTCCTTTTTTGTTAATTTTTTATATGTTTTTGTTATTCTTCAAGCATTTTTATAAGAAGTGGCAGCAAAGGTGCCCTAAGTAAGCACTCAGAAGCAGACATACTTATGCACTTCTACATAAGAAACCAGCAAAAACATACATAAATGTTAAAATGGCTATAAAATTTTATATCCTTTCAATACAATTGATGATTTTCAGCTTTTTATGAGCTTTTTTACTCTTCCCTGATGGTGCAGGCACTACAATTGTTAAAAATTTCATCAACAATTTCTACAACAATTTAAAAAAATAAAGAAAAACACTTACTGGCACATCAAACAACTGCACCTTTTCTGCACATGTGCGATTCTATGCTGGTTCCTTGTCTCAACACTGTGAGTCAAATTCAACTGACGTCTTCTTCTTTAATAGACTAGCCTTTACTTTCATACTTCCTGCCTCTTACTTCTTATTGTGTATTGTATCTTATTCCATATTGCAGGTGAGATCAGGGCTTGGCTATATTAGTTTTTACATTATATATTAACTTTGTTGTTAATGTTCACTTTTGATAATTGGTTTATAAACAATCTTATTTGAAGAATGGACTATCGAAAATATTATATAAATAAATTTGTAAAGAACTGTAAGAATTAATTCAAAGGAATAATACATGAAGAATTTTTAGAACATTGCAATGAAACTTCTGTTTCCTAAATAATATAAATATAAACTATACAATGACGACATATAATATCTCTTTATGCAGAGACGTTATATAGATATACGCAAGATTAAAATTGATATTTTCATTTCTAGTGCTGTTAAATAGCACTTTTGTTGCTGGCCTTATGATTTAATGTTCATCTTTGCTATTTATTTTGCTTATTTTCCACGTTACTACGCTTGTACTTGAACTTATATATATTATTTGACTGTATATATACATTAAGACTGAAAAGTTTTCGGAAATTCTCATTTAAAATTCGCGCGCTGTATATTTTTCGATATTTTAAGTTTATGTAGTTTGGCAGCACTGTCCTTAATTACTATGCCAAAAATGAGCTCGATCTGTCAGACAGTTCGTTTACGGCAGCTGTTGAAACCAGTTCACCTCAGTAGTGCGTTGCGAAATGTCTTCGACGGTCGTACGACCGTCCTGGAAGGCTTTGTACCACTCATAAACTTGAGTTTTCGATAAAACTGATTCCCCATAAGCCTTTTGTAGCATTCGCAACGATTCTGCACACGAAATTTCGTTCGAAACACAAAATTTGATGCAAACTCTTTGTTCAATATTTTTTTCCATTGTTTTTTTCGCAACGCCCTACTGAGGTGAACTGGTTTCAACAGCTGCCGTAAACGAACTGTCTGACAGATCGCGCTCATTTTTGGCATAGTAATTAAGGACAGTGCTGCCAAACTACATAAACTTTAAAATATCGAAAAATATACAGCGCGCGAATTTTAAATGAGAATTTCCGAAAACTTTTCGGTCTTAATGTATAACAGGGTTATAAGATCATACCGGAAAAGTGGCGTAGTTATCTTATTTTAAGTCTGTTTGGATTAGATTTTGCTCAGTTATTAACCATTAGTCAGACTTTAATATACTAAATGGTCTGACTAATGGCTAATAACTGAGCAAGATCTAATCTAAACCTGTCTATAAAATACGTATATATGTATTATGAAAATATGTAGAATATTACAAAAATTATTTTAGAAGTGATATTAAAAATATTTTAAATTAAAAATTTTATTTATTTAGAAAAGTGCAATAATCTTTTAAATAAAAAACTTTTTTAGTGAAGTTATCAAACAGCCTCCTAAAAATATTTGTAGTTATAAAAATGTTATAATAAAAAGCACTAATTTTATTTTATGGTACCTTTAAAAGGTTACTAAAAGAAAAGTGATATGTTTATTTTATCTAAAAAACAAAAATAAAAAATATAAGACTTGTTTATTGTTTTAAATATGTGAAGTTATAGATACTTCAAGTATTTATTTAAAATGTAACTTTATTTTACATAAAATCAGAACATCTGGAAATCAGAAAATCTTCACTATATATCCTTATTTAATCTCAAACTTATAATTTAGTAAAATCAATATATACTCACGCATGGTATTATACCATATACGGCAAGACTTCACATGCATGTAAACATTCGTAAAAATTCTATTCCATCTATCAAAATTTATTAAATTTGTAATATTTCCAGTCTACACGAGAAAATTTCTAAAGGAAATTGTTTTTTCCTTGCAATGTTTTATTAAGTGACTGACTGAACTGAACTGCCATACACAAATCTGTCACTTTTCAATAGAAATAACTCGAATAAAACACCATGAATTTATATTTCACATTCGCATAATATATATATATATATGTTTATATATACAAATGTATTATATTAATGCAAATAGAAAGGGAAATGTAACAGTCTTAAAGAGTCAACTCCATCTATCACCACCACCTACATGCGTAACTGTGGCAGATTATAACTATATAACAGCATTATTATAATGTTGTCAACATAAATGCAAATAAATTTGAATAAAATATTTACATTTGAAAAAAAATATTTGAAAGTACAGAAATATAGAAATACACAAAACCACAAATATCAAAATAGATATGTTTATTCAGAACTCATATTGTCAAAGCCATAGATAAATTCGATATATAAATAGTTTTTGCATTTGTCATAGAGTGACACTCAACAACTGGCAGCGATTATGTATGTTATAGCACTCGCAACTGGCAACTGGCAACTAGCAACTAGCAACGAGTAACGAGTAACGAGCAACTAGCAACAGAAATATTAATGCTAACAACAGAACATAACTGAACTGAAGAGAACAAATAACAGCAACCGACAACGACAACGACAACGTCAGAGGCTTCTGGTGAAAAGCGTAAAGAAATGGCGTTTAAGTCAATTTCCTTAAAGCCACAAAATGGCATACAAACATACATACACGCAGCTAGCTTTCCTGCTGAGCATAAGGAATACAACGCAAAACTATCAATGACAGTAGAAAAATATTCAATTCAAAGCAAATATATTTGCACAAATGTGTTAAAAAAAAAAGAATCCTTTATACTCACACCCGGAACAGCAAAAACTCTATAAATAAAATAGCATAAAATATTACTTCCTTTCACACTCCACATTTTCCTGTGTGTATAATATATGTACTCGTATCTATATTTGTTATTTGAGTTATCTTTATTGTTTTGTTTCTTTTTTTTTTTCTTTTTTTTTTCTTTTTTTCCAAATACAAATAACATTTTGTGATTTAATATAATATCTATATATTTACATATATAGATAATCTTACTATTTTTATTTGATGTCATGCATGCACTCCCACACGCTCGAGTTGCGATGGGCGGCTTGAATATGACACAATTTTGAAGCTGTTTTGTGTAAATGCACCTTTGAGAGTTTGTTGTGTAATTGTGTAATTATATACTTTTGTACTATATTTTAAGTTTATGCTATGAGATAAGATTGTTTGTATTTTTTATTCATATACATATTATATCTGTCTGATATCTATCTCTTTTATAGTTCTTTAAGAAACTTGTGTCTTTAAAACATTATTAAGGCTTTGAGTTACGATAGCATATCGATGAGAATACCTAACCCATTAGAAGGGCAAATCGCATGCCGGTCATGGAAAGGAAAATCAAATACAGGTTCTGAACAAGTTAGTGGTACGCTTAACACGAAATTGGTGCCTTACGTACGAACCTGTTGAACCTGTTGTTTTTGTAATTACACAATTAGATTTTAATCAGTGGGCGATAAAAAATAACGCAATGTAATTGGCAATGTTTGCATTTGGGAGATTAGTTACGTCTTGTAGAGCATGATATTGGGAAAAAGCTGTGCTAATAAATTTCACACTTATACGTACAGTACAGTGGAGAAATGCTAGTTTGAATCTCAAGTAATTCAGATTCCCTCGTAAACTGTAAAAAAATATAAAATGCAAAATTTGCATATATGTATACCTTGTAGTGCGGATTAACCAATGATCTGCTAATCCAGATCAGTAAGGAAATAAATCATATTTATTGGTTTATGTGCATACACATATATGTATGTTTTATTCGCCAATGGACTGTATTTGATATTTGCTTATGTACTGTCTGATTTAGCATGTAAATGTGTCACTTTTGTTATGTAACATTACCACTTTCAACAAGATGGCGCACCTCTTCATACAGACCACAATCGATTTTTGAAACCCATTATTCTTCTGTGATTTGATATTAAAAAATGGTGATTATGTTTAGCTTGTATATGTTACAATATATATGGTATATCTGAATATTTTGATCCACTGATTAGTTGAACTCCTAAAAAACCATGTGGAATCCATTCGAAATAATAAACAAGGTATAGCTGGCGAACTATCTTAAAAAATTAAATTCTATTTATATTATAAATAATTAGAGACCTTTGTTTTTTATATATAAAGACACTGTGAAATGAATGGATTAGTTCGATATGTTCTATATATTAATACTTTGAGCACTTGTTAATGCCTTTGTGTGATATAATAATATAATCTTATTAATATAATAAAAGAAAAGTAATTTTCGTTAGTATTTTCAACCACAAATCCATTCGTCATCGGTGGTATATGAGCTATGTAAAGCATGTACTGAAATATTCTTAATATAACGCGTTCGGACTTATGTATTTCAGTTGTTTATGAGTTAGGAAGAGGTTTGTGTAATACTAGAGATTTGATATCTAACATGTGATAAGTACTCCTTCAATAGTTTATAGCAATTTTCTAACAAGAACACAACTTATTCATAACTACTATATATATATATATATATAT
>NC_051846.1:203768084-203780843 GCF_002237135.1 Teleopsis dalmanni
CTAAAAGCACAACTAAAACTTCATAAATCCCAGCACTTTCATTCTGCTTTACTGACTGGTTTACTACTTAACATAAACCAGCACGTACATGTCAACAGTCTAAACCAATTAATTTATCATTCGCCTTAGTAAATCCAAAGCACTAACTCTTACATGCGATATGCAATGCATCCTGTGCAACCAAATCTTGCACAGCTTTTCAAAATTGGACACAAAAGTGCCACAATTAAAACAATGAATGGACCCGTTTGGCACGAACAATGGCGGCATTCAGTGCCCGTCATGCTGCAAGTCCCCGGGGTCCTTTGAAAAGAACAATTTAATTTTGGAAAATTTATTGACTTTGTTACGTATCATATAAATAATGTGTGAACGGCAGCGTGATGTGTGCGCGAATAATTCCGTTACTCGTTCACACACACTCACGTCCTGTGTATGTCCTGTGAATGTCCTTTTATGCACTTCGCACCAAATTACAACGCAAATTACAGCATAAATTTTTCCTGAGGTGGCTTTGATGCATTTTTAGATTAACAAACTATAATACAATTTGCGTACTAACCGGGATGTGTAACGTAAGCACTCCCGTACTCAGGCAGGCACATATGTATATATACTCCATTTGCATATATACCATAAAAACGTAGAGTATATGTTTTTAATAAACATGGAAACCGCAGCTTAGCACAGTTTATGTTTCATTTTGACATTGGCGGTTAGCAAATCCGCAGCAAATAAAATTTATTTCGTTTTGATATTTGCGCTTGTTTATGGCTGCAGTATGCCTTCAGGCTAAGCAATAATAAAAATAAACAAAATTTATAATATATTTTGATGTACCTGTTAGGCTTAATGCGGCATTAGAATTGACATATGTTAACAGTCTAACAAACACAAAACGCACATACATACCTACACTCTCTACAGAAAGTATCTCAGATGAAAATCTTGTAAAATTTCTTTTGCTGCCCGAGGCTGCAGATGGAATTTATTTCTCAGAAATGAACATGATTTGCTTTATGTGTTTTACGTGTTAATGCCTCAGTTAGTGATTTGCTTGTATGTGATTCTTGTATAAAGAAGGTATTAATTTATTGTCTGTAGAGTTAAGATAGTCACACCTCATAATCACGCCTGAAGCTCACTGTCTGTGTAAGAAATATTTCATCACTTTGCGTACATATTTTTATTTTGCTCATAGATAATATGAACTAAAATATACAATACACAATAGAAACGGTATTGCTTATCTTATTATTATTTTCTTTAATTGTATTTCAAAAGATGCGTGTAACTATGCTTACATTTAAACTCTTAACCTAATTGTGGAACTCGTTTTAAAGTCCTAGAAAGATTCTATTTTCATCCAAAAAACATAGACTAAGGTAGATTGTTGGTATTTTTATTTGCTAACCGACACACTAAATTAAACAGCTAAATTAACATAAATTAAATTAAGATGATCGATACCTCAATCTTCAGAGCTCTATCAGAGACCCTTTGAGGAAATGGATTATTCTCTGCGTAAAACAAGAAGTCTATTACTGCTTCTATTAGTCCGTTTTTAATATCCGCAACGAATTCAAAAGTTTCAACATCAATTTACAGAACTGGGAGATAGTGTTCTGCGGAAAGTCAATTTTATTGGCAGACTCATCTCATCCCACCTCATATTATCTCTAGTTTTAATATCATCTCAACTCAATACAAGAAGTCTATTGTATTGAGATGTCTCAACATCTATTTCACAGAAGTTGAAACTATTTTTGTTTGATACATCTATTTTATTGAGAAATGAAGGTATCTTGTCAGAAACCGATATGAAAGTTTTAATATTCTCCATACTTCCGTAGAAGACGTCTATTATTGTTAGATGTTAAAAATCCATTTCACAAAAATAAGAGATATTGGACTTCAAGAGTCTCATTTTCTTGAGAGTAAAGTGATACCTCATCTGTCAGTGTCCTGTTATAACAGATGTTAGGCAGGCTGATGACGATTTAAATTGCAATTGATGTTAAGGAAAATTAAATATCTTTTAATTAATTTGTCGGCAATATGGTTGCCACGACTCTTGCCATAATGTTTTATGTATATTACGTTCAAATATACGACTTTCAGACACAAGCTTAGATGATGTGAAAATACCATTGCAGAATTTAGTAGTTATTTGACTTTCTATCACACTGATTGATTTCATATCGACTTGTCTCCACGCCTATGATTCCATATCCTTTAAATTTCTTTTGACACTTACTTGCAATATATTCTTTTTACACCTTGATCTCAAATCTTCAGATTTAATATTATATTACGTTCGTGATTGTTTGAATTCTTTATCATCCATCGAACAATATAACTAGTCTATCTACTCTTTGAAGTAATCTTCTATTAGTATTATATAGTGCACCTCGCTCTATATATAAGATTAGCCTGCAAGTAAGAACTGGACAACCCAAAGACTACCACATGTGTACGTTTTGAAAACATCTTGGAGTTGAAGAGATTTATGTGCTTAAAGGTTCTATTTGATTTTATCTATTAATGACATTCTGCTCTTATCCTAAACGATCAATTTATAACTACTCAAACAAATAACTAGCGCATGTATTCCCTGAAATTATCTCTTCCATATGCTGAAAACTAGTTCGTTTTAGTGAGTTCTTAATCTACATTTCGCATTCGTATGTAAAAACTGGACAAATGTTTTGATTTCTTGACAACACCTTGGAGCTGCACAAGGTTCTATTTGCATCTTCAGCTTCATCATTTATCGGTGCAGTTAAATGACCAGCGTTAGTTTTTTCTATTGGATATATTCATCCATGAATCTCTTGATATAGTGTACTTAATTCAATTTATGGTTTATTATTGTTATTAATTGATTAATTCAGAATTTGCTCAGCAATTTACTTCATGTTTTCTAATTGCAATTTATTTTATATGGCAGATGCGTCGATGTTTAATTTGTCGAACTCCCATTATTCAACACCGAATTGTGTAAATTTTTGCAAAAACTGATAAAACTCAACGTGAATGTAAGTAAATGACTTTTATTGTGAAATAATTATCGCGGTTTAATTTGGTGTTTTGTGCTCAAAATATTTACAAAACAAATGCTAATGAAATTATTCTACATGATTTGCTACCGACTGAATAGCGATTTACAGTGGCGTTTATGCATAAATCAAGTACTATCAATAAAAACTTTAGAGACAATAAAAGTACTCATTATAAGACTGGACTTAGTTACTTATCATGATCTTAGTTTAAGGTTAGGTAAATGAATTATTGAAGAGACTAGGTAGAGATTAGCTAGATTCATTAACTATGTTAATTTCTAATAAAGATGTTAAGTTCGCAGACACTTTAATAATCCTACCTAAATGGGATTGAGCTAAATAATGTTAGATTAGATTTAAGTGGTTATAAATACATCATGATTATCATCTTATTGAGGCCCTATGCTCTACTGGAAGATGAGGATGACAGAAGATTAACTTATTAAGTAACTTAATATCATTGGATGTTTGAATATACTGATTACAATTATAATAATAGTTTAAATGAACGTATAATCGTATTCCTTTTTAACAGCGTCATCATTACCATTTTCAGTTATTGTTATGGAGTATTAGTTCGTCTTGAACTAGAGTATCTTTCACAGTGTTTTTGTTTCTGCTTCTACTACGTCCAACTATTGATTCCATCATCCTTTTCTGTCATCATCTTCAAGATCATTTTCTGTACAATGATCCTGTTTTCCTTTAGGGATTAGTTGAAGTACGCTTTTGACTTCAGTGACTAATATATATTGCTATATTCAAATCATTGAGTTGTTTTGAAGTTGACTACTAATTTAAGCAATAACAAATTAAAACAAATCTCATAAGTATAATAATTTCGTCGTATGTTCACCACTGTTCTCTAAGCACTTCACCCTCCCAAATGTTTAGATATTAACACGTTTTGATTAAGTTTTCGTTGCATACAAAACATGCTCTGCGAACTGTAAACAACACCAGAACAGCCCAGAGGCAAATTCTAACCGAGTGCAGGTGTCAAAAACAATCCTCTGTGTTTTGCCGTAGCATTGAAATATTTTAATTTAATTAAAAACCGATTTTCTGATAAAAAATTCTATAACAAATTCCAATTTTGCGTGTTGTGTGGTTAAATTAGTGCTGAGTTTTTGCTCAATTAACATCGCACACATGCATTCAGCAGCAAAAACAACAACAACAACAGCAACAACAACAAGGACAATAAGGACGAAACTAACTGACAAATCGCAGCTCCATTTGATTTCAGCTATGAATACATTTATGAGTTTTGTTTGTAGTTTTTGTCCTTCGGCAAATTCAAATTGTATAATATATGTAGTATGAGCGAATGTAAAAGGACAATAAATTCTCACTTAAATATTTACAAACAATTAAGCCGATTATGGACTACAGATAAAAAATACGTGAAAGTCAAATGATTTATTCAATAAAAACCTTTGTTGTTAATGTGAATAAAAGGGATTTTAAAATAATTATTTGAGGGTGTAGTACACACAACTAAATTCCTACACTTCAACAAAAAATAAATTAGAGCACAAGATAGAACTCAATAGACGCAATCTGAAAATTCTATGCCGAACAGTCATAGTGTATTACACCTCCATCTAACTAACTCGATAAACTATTATTCTTTTAATCAAACGAATGTAGATACTACTATAAAGATGAAGAAACAATGCTGCACATAAGCACGAAATGTAGAGATCTATACGTATTCTAACAGAAATGAAATACAAATGGTTAGGATGTTTCTCGGTTCTCGTGGTGTATACTCATGACGAATTTTTATGGCATCTTCTAATGCAGAATTTCATGATGCAGCCATTCATGATAACAATGTAGAAACTAATCCTGCGCTCGGCACCATTATGACCCCAGTTGTAGAGCAAAACATGTCTCAGAAGAATATGCTTCTCCTTAAGAAGGGGTTTGCTCTCTGCTCTCAAGCAGTGTGATGGATTCTCATGACAAATTGTTATGGGATCTTCTCATGGTGCAAACTTTAGGAATTATTGTTATTTAAACCTATTTTTTAAGGATGATATTTATTTATATATTTTTTAAATGCGGCCACTCATGATCACAGGGTAGAAATAAACTCAGCGTTCTGAATCATTACGACCTTACTTGTCGAACAAAATGTGTGGCGACTTGACATGCTTATAGTCAAGACAGAGGAGAGTTTAGGAAATTGAGGGAGTTTATGTACTCAATTTCATGCCCTCAAGCAGTATGATTCGGAAAGGGTCTCATAATGGATTCTCATAACGTATTCTTATAGCAGCTTTAGATGGTGCAAACTTCAGCAATTATTGTCATTATTGTCAACCTAGTTTTTAAAGATATTTATGATATATGATGCTATAAGATGTTATTTATTTACATATTTTTTTAAATGCAGCCATCACGTTCACAGTGTTAAAATAAATTTTGCGCTCAAGACTATTACGATATAGGGCAACAAAGTGAGGTGATTTGAGCCTCATGCCCTCAAGCAGTGCGGTTAGAAAAGGGTTTACTTAGGGTGTGTTGACAGGGTTTCACGAGCTATATGCAATCATAGTGCCATATATAAAGGCTCAACGCTAATACCGTTCCGTGCTTCCTGTTTTACTACCATATAACAGAGCTGTGTGGAATAAGCCACAAATTGGTGGACCGCCGATAATAGCTCGTTCTGTGCTTTACTACAGCACTATTTTTGGTAGCGAGTTAAGTACCAATCGAGCCACCTCTGCCTATTCGTTCTTGTAATAAATCAATCATTCAGCACTTTACCAATAGGTTAGTTTAGATATAAGAATGTTACTACATTCTTGTAACTACCGCCTATGGGCTTTTGTTTTTAGATATCTCCTTCACAACTGATTTGGCATTCCAAAAAGTGAACGTGTCTTTGCTACATGCATATTTAATTCAATAGTCTCTTGTCAATAGATGGAACCATTTAATGCTTAGATGTAATTTTGTTTTTAATTTTTGAGTTAACGCTCGAAATGAAAGTTAATATTCTTAAAAAAAATAAAATCGTTTTGGGTACTTAGACTTCTCGGTTGACATGATTAATATACTTAAAAAACTTTCTCTTGAAGTATATATCGTGATCTATCCAAATTAATTCCTTCGTCAAGCAATTATTTTCCTCACTCTCCAAATTTTTCACTACTATTAATAATCTGTAATCCATTTTCGCCAGTAGTGGCACCAAAAAATAATTAAGTCTTTAAGGATAATTGAGGTAAATTACTTGTAATGCGCGTAAAATAAACGATACACAGTTCTCGACTTTGCACAAATCAAGGACTCATTTACTGCATTAGTGCTGCTTTCAGTTTTTAAATTATAGTAATTTTTATAAATTATTTATTCATTGGATGGCAACATGCATGCACCGCCAGCGCAGACTTGCATTCAAGACCGAAGACCCACAGAAAAAAATAAAAAATGTCAACACATAAATTATAAACTGCACAACAACAAAATGTGTTGCTTGTTGCCACTTTAATTTAAATCCTGAAGCATTAAGGATAAAACTCCAAGCCAAAAGCAGAACTAAGGTGCAGCGCAGCAAATAAGTTTAGCAAAGAAAATGATAAAGTCAACTGAACAACAGCGACGCAGCAGCAAAAAAATACAGTGAAAATACAGCAAAAGTACAGCAAAGCATAGCAAAGTAATACAGAAAGTCAGCTAAGCTTGCTGCGCTGCCGCAGCGCTGTTGCAGCGCTGTTGCACCGCTGTACAAACATCAAGTCAATGTTCTCTTAATGAGCAAATTTATTCCAAATGCTACCGAACATGAAATGAACGACGCCGCAATATGGACGTCATCTTCAAGAAAAATGTTGTAATAAAGTGCAGGTTCCTGCTCGCAGCTGCTGTTATTACATTTGTGGCGAATGCCATTATGCTTGCTCAACTCTCTAACAGTTGCTGTTATAGTTGTAGTTGTAGTTGCTATTACGCTGTTATTGTACTGATGTTATTGTTGTTGTAGTTGTTGTTGTGCCTGTAGTATTTGTTATTGTGCTTGTAACACAGCTTGTAGTTGTTAAATTCGAAGCAGTAATTGTTCCCATGTGTATTCATCATGCATTTGCGCATATTGGAACATGCGTGTATTCATGTGTGTGTGTGTGTGTGTAAGATTGCTTATGTGTTCATTGCTTTGCTTCAATTCGACTTCAGGTCTTCTTAGCATAAATCTCAAATTTACGTACTTGAATGTGGCACGACGGGGCGTATGTGTAACATTAATTTTACCAAACATGCTTTGCCACTCTCAACTGGTGTAAGTTATTAAAAAGTAAATATATACTGTGATATTATGGTTGATAATAAATGCAACTATAATTATTTTTTAAAATATAAAATAAATAAAATCATTTTGATAGCAACCTGTCGATGATACGAGGGACACAAATATATAGACAATATTTTTTTTTTTTTCTTTCGATAAACAAATCGAAAATTTCCACTTACTTCTTAAGCTGCTTTACTTTAATTTCCTTTACATAAAGGCAATCAAACACCTATTTACTTACTTACTTACTTACTTACTTACTTACTTACTTAGTTGGCCATTACAGACATGTGTCGTCCTTGGCCGCGTCGAGTAGCCTCCGCCAGTCAGCCCGATTAGTTGCTTTCTGACGCCAGTTGGTAGTACCGAGCGCCCCCAAATCGTTGGTCACCTGGTCCTTCCACCGAAGATGGCATTACAGACATAAGTCACCCTTAGTCACGTCCAGTAGCTTCTGCCAGTCAACTCTATTAGTGGCTTGCTGGTGCCAATTGTTAGTACCAAGTGTCTTCAAATCGATTGTCACTTGATTCTAACACTAAAGATGCGGATGTCCTCTGAAGCGTTTTTCACAGAGGACATCCGGTACTATATCAAAAACCTTTCTAGCCGGATAATTTTTTTTTTGGATTCGCATGATATAATCAAACCGCTGGCTAAATTTATAGAGGCTTAATCAAATTATTATTGCGCATACACCCCATTCCTCTATCAAATTCCATACTCATCGTTCCAACGTATAAGAGACCATAGACCTTCTAAAGAGTTTTTCTCTCGAGTGCTCCTAACGGCTTTTCATCATTGTTGGTTTTTGCTCACGTTTCTGCAGCACACAGCAGGACAGGCATGATAAGAGGACTTGTAGAGCGTGATTTTTGTTTGTCGAGAGAGGGTTTTACTTCTCAAATACTAACTTAACCCCAGTTAACATCTGTTGGCAAGAATGATTATTCATTGAATCTCTGGGTTCACGCCATTTCTGACGTTTACGTTGATTCTCAATAAACAAAATCTTTCACAACTTCGAACTTAGTTGTTAACAGTAACGTAGATCCCAAGACGCTTAGGAAATTTGTTTTTAACAGAAAGTACGTTGTTTTTTTTCAATTACTACAAAATCCAATTATTACCCTTATCACCATTATTACCTGACAAACCGTTAGAAACATTATTGTAGTAATGAAACCATAATAATAATAATTATAAATACCATTATAATCATCACTAAAATCGTAATTAACACCAACAACACTTAAACCATAATTATAATCTCATGATGATGATATATATTATATCAACATCATCATCTATATCAACATAACTAAAAAAATTATAATAATTATTATTGTTATTTTGAATGCTTAAATAATTCAGCAATTTTTTTTTCTGAAAATTTCATATGCACCCTTCTAAGTTTTTAACCTTGAATTACCTAGTAATATAGGCACAGCACTTTTACATCATTATTTTGATACTAGATAAAGTAATCATTTTTTATAATTAAAAGGAAATATTCTAATTACTAATTATCTCATCTCTTATTTGGTTAAAATACTTACGAGTATTCCCCCTATCAAATTATCCATTTTGACTCAACCTCAGTCAATTGCAATGACTTAAAGCTTTCATTAATTTTATTTTGCATTTCAATGACTTTTCAAATGGCAAATCTCTGCCATGAATATCCTAGAGAACAATAATCATAAACTTCAACCCATTTGCTTTCATTTGAAAAGAATAAAAAGTAGCAGAAAGGATTTTGACTGCAATATTTATGCGTTCAGTTTTAAATTTCTAATGAGCTTTAGAGTTTATGTCCGCTGTGCTATCCTAATTATGAGTGTATAAAAATTCATGAAATTCATAGTTTTTCACTAATTAACTTTCTTTCCGCTGTTCCAGTGAGTAAGTGACAAATGCCGTCAACGTCCTCGGAATCCTGTAATGTGCCGTGCCACTTTTATTCGAAACTTGGCACGGAATAAGAAATTAAGCGTACCAACTGCATAACTTACAACAGCTGCGTTGATAATTTGTTGACATTTAGTATGCAGCAAGGATGTTGACTTTGTATCCTGCATTTCTAACTGCAGAAATATGAAAACGCACGCACACATGCACAGTTGTTTCATGCACAGAAGTAGAGTGCATTTGATATTTATGCACACAGATACAAACCATTGTATTCTCGCTACACGCTAAACTTTTCGGATGACAATGTCTGACATTAAACAGATACTTTTCATGTTGTTTGAATGGAAGATACTTTCGGAGTTGTTCCTTAGATTATTTTCGCTTTTGAATAAAATGTTATCATTTTTGTTTTGCTGAACGACTACATTTTTCGAACTTGTTGAGAAAATCATATAATTGTCTTTTATGGTGATGAGTCAGAATGACTGATTGTTTCATTTATAATGTGAAAATATAAAACAATCACTTCCAGTTTTTTGTGATTTTTGTTTAAAATCATTAAGGAACTTCATATACACATACACTGATATATATATATGATATAATTTAGTTAAAACTTCGAAATTATGAAACAATTATACTAGTAGACAATACAAGAATATGAAAGAATATTAAATAAGTATCTTAAACAGACTATAATATATTGTCTTTTACTCCAACCATGAAGATAAATTATTAAAAGGATAGTATTTTTCCTTATCGTAAAGATATTAAGCACGTTTTAATAAAAGTTATAGTACTAATACTCGAAAATAACTACTCTCTCAAATCTTTCTTGCCGTAACTGTAGTGAAGTTGAAGAATGTACTTCAGATCTCCTTTATTATTTTCCAGCGCAAGTACAACATAAAATAAATATGCTAAGAACATATTTTCAAGAAGATCTTCGTCACTTACACTACCATCGAAATGCATTTAAAGTTCTATTTGGGATTCCGAATAATTTCAAACCTATTGAGTTTTATATTTACTGTTACATTAAGCGTAGGCCTAAGTGAATCCCATGAATCATCGGAATAAACAATTTATCTGTGTAACATTAGGCTTAGTTTGCTCATTTATTGTTCTGCACTCTTTATAAAAAACCAATAGGCGTGAGTGAATCCCATGAATCATCATAATAGACAACTTATCTGTGTAACATTAGTCGTAGCTTGCTCATCTCTTCTTCTGCTCTCTTTATAATAAACCAATAGGCCTAAGTGAATCCCATGAATCATCATAATAGACAACTTATCTGTGTAACATTAGTCGTAGCTTGCTCATTTCTGCTTCTGCTCTCTTTATTAAAAACCAATAGGCCTGAGTGAATTCTATGAATCATCGGAATAAACAACTTATATACTATTATATTAGATGTAGTCTATTCTTCTTCTCTGCTTCTCTCTTCATACTACAAAAATAGGCTTAAGGGATGTGATAAACGATTATGATAACCTTTTCATGTACTGTTGTATAAAACTTAGTTTGTTCCTCTCTTCTGCGTTGTTAGAGAAAAAGATTATTTTGACACCTTGTAATTCTTTCATCAATGCTAATATTTATGACAACCCTTAATCTTATCAACACACAGGATAGTTGTTACATGGTAGCAATTACTAATCTTTTTCACAAAATTTAAGATTGACGAGTGCCGAGGTTAAGGGTTAAGGATTTCTGTCAATGTTTCTAACATATTTTTCTTCTTTTTTTCATTGAGAGTACAGTTTAAATGTCTTCTTTGTCTTTCTTACAATACTACTGATGTCCTTAACATCTATTGCTACTGTTTCGCAGTCATTGACGCCAAATCATCTAAAATCAAATCAGTTCTTATACTATCGAGCCTGAAGAATGAGCAGAGCTTTACTGTTGTTTTTCTATTCATATACATTTCCATCTACCCCATTACATTCATTGAGGTATTTGGTGTGCTTGCGACAGGGTCAAAAATAAAACTCACCAGTCTGTGACTGATTTAACAAAAAGCTTGATATATGTGCTTCTAACCCAATTAGTAAATAATTCAAATCAAATAACTTTACCATTTAAATTTATTATTAAATATTGATATAAAATATGACAGTCAGATGCCAATATCTCCCAGCAGTCCAAATACATAAGCAATTTTTATGGTTGTAAGCCTGAGGCGCATAGAACTTCGTTGTTAGAGAGCAAATAAAATTTTAGCAAAAATTGCATTTGAGTTTGACTTTTATGCTGATTTTATTGTGTAAATATCGCAAATGTTTTACTTGTGGCTGCTAATAAAAAACGAATAAAAGTTAAATATGCTTTCATTTTATGCATTTTAGAAAAGTTACTCGCACAGCACCACCAAAGCACCTTCGGCTGGGAGGAACATGACTAAAGTTCTGCTGATAACATAAAAAAGTAAAAAACATTTTCAAAAAAAACGCATGTAACGCAATTTCATGTTACGTTGTTCATTGGAGGCCGGGACGATGATTTAGTCTAAGGCAATAACAACTAAAATATTACGTAAAAATGCTGCAGGACACAAATGAACTGAGCACCCAACAACAATGAAGGAGTTGAACACCCAACAAACGGTCTGTGGTTGACTGGTGTAGGATACGATGACCGGCTACCGAAATGAAAAAGTGGCCAAGTGGCTTAACTGCAGAAAAAGCACAAAACAATGGCCATAAAGTGTCCATTGTGGCTAATGGCCTTTCGAGTAAGGCCATCAGAAGCAATGTGCCCGTGGGAGTGATATCAACAACAAAGTCAAAAGAGGTCGGAGCTCTTAGCTCAGAGCTCAGCGTTGATAACGGCAAACGCATTTGCACGCAACCTGCGCCAAACCATAAAACAAACTTTCCTTATGTCGCTGACCAAATGGCCCCACTGCCAACAAATTCAAACTAACTTCAGTGTTCAATAAGGGAGCTCGTGTGCATGCCGCAAGTGCAAAAAATAAGTTTAATTTATTTTTTAAAATTTTATTTAATATTTAAATTTCCTGCTGGTGTGTCTGCAACCAGGCAAGCTGCTGCACATCCCACAGAAACACTGTAAGTTGCTTGTACTTCTCTGTTGCTGGCATTGAAATGTTGTAAGTGCAGTGTAGTTGCTTCCAAGTTCCTGTTTACATAGCCCTTTACATAAACGGCTTATGGCTGGATCGGCTTTGTGGTGCACATTACAATTTTAATTCAAGTAACTTTTGATGAAATTTAAAGAACACAAATTAAATAAAAAGAATACTCAACTTTTAAGGAAATTTTCACATTTGAAGTTTAATTCAGACACATGCAAAAATGTTCTCATTTTCTCATGGTTTTGGAAATTCTAATTTTATTGAAATTAATACGGCAACACAAAAAGTTAATTGGACTAAGTGGACTTCTAGGAACAACTCATAATTGCAGTAAAACTATAGCAAAAATGACATGACCTACCCACTCTTAGTGT
>NC_051846.1:203780943-203816769 GCF_002237135.1 Teleopsis dalmanni
ATTTTAATCTGCATAGCTATGAAATTGTGAAATATAAGTGAATTGGCTGAACTGGCTAAAATTTAAATATTTCAGATGACTTTAGTATGGAAAACTTTACAAATATGTATGGGGGTTGGATAAATAAATTATGAAAATTGAGTTATTATTATCTAAAATTTACCCAATGCTCGTTCAAAGTTGAAATTATTCTGTCACTAAAATATTGGACAGAATATTGGAATATTATATATGTATGTATGTCTTTTTTAAATTGGAATAAGGATAATTTTGTTTTAAGTGCCGCTGAGAATTTTAATATCTATTTTTTTCATACTATTGTACTTGAAATTATGTCTATGTTGAGGTGTCTAGAAAGGACAACTCAACACCACACAATGTTCCTATACCGAATTTGGAACATATTCACTAATTTTGTATTCACTATGAAGGCTAATGAGCTACGTAGACAAAGCGACAAAAACCTAACAGCTGTAGAGGAAATATTTTTTATTGTTGTTGCTTTGCACTATCCACTTGTTCTTCGATTACCGCACTAGTTATTGCAGATCTTGAACACTTAGATCACAAGTAGTAGATACGCCTTAAGAAGAGTGGTGCTTTAGCCTGAAACCTTATAACGGCCCATTTAAATAGAAAAAGAAGAACACTGTAATATTTTCACGAGCATACATCATTGGTCAGTGAGATGGGTGGGATTCTGCAGAAACCCCCAGCCATCATAGAGTAAAAGTGCTCAGATGCACTAACTCGGAAAAGACTCAACCTAACATATTATTATTGAGTAAGGGATCGTGCACTGCGACCTAAAAGATCTATTGTGCCAACCTAACATAACATCATCACTAATCTTGCAAAATAGTAGGGCAGAACTAGTATATTTGCTTTAGTATGATAGAAGATTACACTTTCTCTATTTAATAGACTATTTTCTAAAACTAATCGCTAGAAGATACCAAAAATTTAACTTAGGAAGTAATCAGCGGGAAAAATATAATATTTTTAATTAAGAGAATATTCTCGGATTCTCTTAGCGTCGTTGTTTACCTTTGACTTATCCAGCGATAGTGGTTTTAACCACAAAGATTTTAACATGAGAAATAATCATCGTGAAAACAGTTTTTTTTAAGCTAAGATTTTAGCAGCAGGCATCGTCCTTCATATTGTCATACCAACCAATCCCTCCAACTCCCAACTAAACTTAGCTTGATTTTGCTTGACTATCATTAATCTTGCACTATAGTAGGGCAGAAATAGTATGTTAACCATAGTATGATAGAAAATCACACTCCCATGATTTGAGAGACTGTTTTCTAAAACCAATCGATAGAAGATACCAAAAATTTAACTTTAGAAGTAATTAGCAGGAAAAATACAGTTTTTTAAGCTAAGAGAATATTGTCGGATGCTCTTAGCGTCGTTGTTTACCTTTGACTTATCCAACGAGAGTGGTTTTGGCAGTAGCTGTATTGATGCATACCAATACACTCCGGCAAGATGATATCCCGTGGGAAGAAATAAGAACAAAGTCTTATACGCAAACTAAAAATTATAGAGGTACATATAATTATGCTTTTTTATTATATTTGCATATTTTTAACTACATTATATTTTATATTCGATTAAAGCTATAATTTCTTAAATATTTTTCTGTGACCACACATTTAGTAGTAGTTTATAACTTTCTAATGATTTCAAATAATATTACGAATAGTTGAAAACTCTTTTTTTATTGAATTTATTCTTCCAATCATTGAGTATTTACGTTCATAAATATTTGTATGAAATCATTTCTGGTAACATTTTTCATTTGATATTTACTGTCAAAGTAAATTACAATGAAATCATAAATTTTAATTCCAAAAAAATTTGTTTACTTCCATTTTTGCAAAATCGCATTTCTCTGCACAGCAAAATACCTAAAAAAACTGCAATCTAAAAACTTTTACCATTACAGGCAATTAACACTGCACTGATGCTGCAAATTTACTTCAATTTCTACTGATTTATTTTTTCGTTTGTTTGCTGGAGAAAACTTTCCAATCAACACAATATTAAACTATAGAATCATTAACCTCCTCTGCTCTTCGACCAACGTTCGCATTTTCCTTCCATACTGCATAAGCAACAGTTTTGAAACGTTTTTTGTTATCCAGGACAATGCAAGAAACTATAAAATTCCTGCAATCAGCAAACGATTTTAAGAAATATTTTGTATTTTCATCGCACATCCATTCATTGTTTGGTTAATGCAATTTTCATTCAACTCATCTTCGATTTGAACCGTACCACTATAATCGCTATAGCCATTCCCTCGAAGTCCATATTTATTTGCAGAGATTTGCATAGCAAATTTTAACCGAATGAATTCATTAAGGACATTTTACACCATTTTGCAATTTTATGAATTTACCTTAGTCAAGTCAATTAGTAAAGCATTTGTGTTCGCAGAGCATATAAAACAACTCAAATTTTTAGTCCAAATAAAATCAAATATTTGATGAACTTTAATGGACTTAGTTTTCCGAGAGACTTTCTTAAACAAATAAATTAGTTCAGTATACGCAGAAGTAATAAAAATAAATTATTATTTGGAAGAATGAGAACGGTAACAGATTTAGTATACAAAGGTTATGTATTTTGAAAGATATAAGCAAAATATATTTATAATAGATCGAATTATTTGGAACAAACACGATATGCGACAGAAGTGAGTATGCGGAGATGAAACTGTAGAATGATAATAAAGAACAAGATAGAAAACATAGTTTTTGGAGGAAGTATCAAATTTGCACCCTATGACATGAAACTGCAAGAACCCTTTGTCTTGTGGTAAGTAATAAATAGCCTAGCGGACCATTCTCTACGTTATCAGAAAACTAGAGTTAAGACACTGTTAGAGTTAGAACTATTAGAAATATTTAGAACAAAAACTTTATATCACGGATGTGACTACTCGTTCAGAGAACAGTAGAATGATAACAAAGGGCAAGGTACAAATCAAAGTTTCTCGAGGAGGTATCGAATACGCAACGTTCAGCATTAAACTGCAAAAGTTCTACATGCCATCGCGTCACTAAACTAGAGTTAAGATGAAATTTGAAAATGAAAGAGTTTCAGATAACGCCTGATAGATTCTTCTAAACCTGAAAAAATTCCATCAAACGTAACATGCGATATAGAAACGCGAATGAAGGTACTGAAAACAAAACAATTCTAAAAACAAATTTGAAATATCTCTTCCTTTGAAGTGTAATAAGAGGAGTTTGGGATTGAAAGCCTTAAGTAAGACTATTTATCTACTTACTGATGCTAAGCGTGCTGAAGACATGAAGTCCTCGTATCTCTTAGAATATAAACTTCTTTTATAAATGCTTTAAAATTTCAATATTTGAACTTGAACACTCTATTGCTAGAGTGTCTGAGAGTATCTAGACTCAAGTGTCTAGGAAAAAAGTATATTTTTAAATTAAGCTTAGCTGCTTCAAGTACTACATATTTCAGAAAAACACTTTATATACTCGCATTAACTCAATTTTTATGAAAACGAATCTAGAAAAAGTAATTAGATTATTTCAATTTAAATTTATCCCATTGAAATTTGCCAAATGTTTAAATTTTTTATGTACTATTCCAAAAATGCTATTATCACTACATTAAATAAATGAAATTTTAAATTTAATATACAAAATTCGTTGATAACCACAACTGCGTGAATAAAAAACTACAGATTAATCAATAATTATTTTTAATTAAGTTAATTAACTATAATGGATTTATTTTATTTAGTGGTTACAAAATTATTTAATAAACATGTTAAATTATCTATCGTTTATAGTAATTCACTCATAATTTAGTGCGGCAACACTGCGTATACGTAACTTTTTTACGTGCAACAACGCATAAAATAAATGAATAGAAATATGTTAATAAAATATTGAATTGACATATTTATCAATTTAGTAAACATACAATATAATTGCACTGCAAATAATTCAGAGAGGTGTAATGTCAATGTTTAAATTTTATAACAAATTTTAGGAGAAGTTTTTATGTCCTTAACAAAGCTTTTATATTGAATGGAATGAGGAATAATACCGAGCAAGTTAGTATTGTTTATATTTCTTTTTAAATAAAAGCAATTTTTATAATAATATTTTATATACATTTAATATGTAATCACTGAAATATATTTTCTCTAAATATTTCAACAGATCTTTTAAAGTCCCTCCTGTTCGTAAATGCTAAAATTATTCTCTTTTTGTTGGAACCATTGATGAGATTTTGTAGCTGTAACTTTTGAACATGAATCAAAATTTCAGAGTTTTATAATGGTACATAAGAAAAACAACAAATTATAACTTTTTTGTTAACTTTTCATAGTATAAAAGCCGGTTTTAGACAGGGGACCGGATAGAAAATTTTTCTATGAGGTTTCATTAGGGTCATCTGACCTAAAAAAAGTTTAAATGATTAAATCCTTTCAAGAAAAGTCAAATAAAATACTTTTATCCTTACAGAAAATATGTTTCTACTTTTTGCTTGCTAGGTTCTTGGTTTATTAATATTTTAAGAAGAAGAAAAACTTTCTTTTTTTTTTTATATTAAGAAGAAAAACTTTCTTATGTTTTCTGCATCAGAAAATATGCTCGTTTTTAGCATCCATAACTGGAAAGCATTCTTCAGGGCAATACCCTCCCTTTCTAGCATAACAGACGTAATAATCGACGTAATAATAAACGTAATAATAGACGTAATAACAGACGTAAAAATAGATGTAATAATAGACGTAATAATAGACGTAACAATAGACGTAATAATAGGCGTAATAATAGACGAAATAATAGACGTAAAAATAAACGTAAAAACAAACGTCAAACGAATAATAGAGTTTCTTATAGAAACGAAGCATAAAATAGGAAAATATGACCTTATTACTTAATTAATAGACCAATATCTGATATATATAATAAAGAAAACACAATAGACGAATAATAGAGTTTCTAATAGAACCGAAGCATAAAATAGTAAAATATGACCTTATTACTTAATTAATAGACCAATATCTTATATATATAGTAAAGAGAACACAAGTAGGGTGATAGAATAGGATAGAAAGATTCTTTACATTTATTTTTATCAGTGATAGTGTTTACTTGTGAATGTAACCAACTCATTAAGTCCTACTAGTCTTACATGTTCTACATGTGTCAGATTTTCCACGTAGTATCCGATATTTATTATTGATAATAAGTCTGAAAAAACGATTCTACAAGCTTTTTTAAATGACTGATGGTATCTTCGCCAGTTTATTGGCTTTTATATTTCATTCGTTCTAGAGGAACGTTGCGTCTTTCATTTTACTGTACAACACTCATTACCTTTCACTCCCTTTAAATAAGAGTGTATAACTCATGTCCTGCATTGAGTAGTTCTTAATTAAATTGCATTTAATATTATTGCGGATCAAAATTTAAGCCAATTGAAAAATATTTGATTTATATCATTAAGTATAACATATAAAACATATAAAAATATAATCACATATTATGTTATTATGTTTACTTCCCTTCACTCCCACTAAGTAAGAGGTTGTAAGTCAAGTCTTGTATTGAGTAATTGTTAATATAATTACATTTAATATTATCGCGCTTCAAAATTTAAGCCAATTGAAAAATATTTGATTTATATCATTAATTATATTTTAACATATAAAAAGCTTTTAATTAAATATTTTTGTTAAAATTATATATGAAGTGTATTTAAGTTGGAACAAAACCAGAGCTTAATAACATTATTATATCATAAAAATTTTTCTTCCACACGTCTAGTCAAGTATTTTTCAAATATTGTTAATTAATTGCTCATTGTTTGGATTTTTATTTAGTTAGTTCTCATGGAAAACCAATTAATTGCCATAATGCCAACAAAAAAAAAAAATAAAAACACAAGAGCAACAGCAATTTTTTCCGGCGGCATTTCAGCATCTTTGATAAAAAAAATGCATAAAATTAAATATAAATTAAAAATATCAAGCGAAATTTAATGATTATGTTCACTTTTAGATACTTGTAATTACAATAATTATTAAATCATCCATGCGTTGTTTTTATGAAGTGCTGAATAGTACACAAACTTTTTTAATATGCAAAATTAAGTATTGTTTAGTTATAAACAACTCCCATTAACATAATTGATAAATGTGTTGCAGATATATGTATCTATTAACATATGTATGGTTGTATTAATGCATATATAAATAAAATATGTAAATTCAATTAAAATTTTATCTCCTCTAGATGCGCTACACAACATTTTGTTGCACTTGTTACAAGTTAATTTTTTCAGAGATACTTTCGTACAAACAATCAATTTATTTTGCAATTTTTTTATATAAATAAATAATCATATGTGCTTAAATACATTAGTTCGATAACCCATTAACAATCACAACACATTTCAACATCATTTTAAGCACTAATAATTTAAATAGTTTTTTTTTAATATGAAATAAAGACTCATAATTCAAATAATGACACATTTATTATTACAAATTAAAAAAAATCTAGATAAAATAAAAAAAAATAAAAGGTACAATAAATAAATAAAAAAAATAATAAGAAAAATAATTAAATAAAAATAATAAAAAAATTTCAGAAATATATATAAAATGTACACAAAATATACTATACAAAAATAAATCGAAAAAAAATTAATAATTAAAAAATTGAATATGTATGAAGAATATATTTAAAAGAAAAACATTTTCAGATAGCAATAAAAAATAGTGAATGTAATAATTTTTAAAATATTTTTCAAATTGATAAAACTAAATTTTTATTATTTATAGTTTCACACAAATTGCAGTTATGAGTTAAGTGCATGTGCAACAGCGTAGATACATGCTCATATCACTTAAATTAACATCGAAACACATTCATCATAAAGCTCTTGTTTGTAGTGTTAAGCAATGATTTATGTATGCACAAAAATTTAGAACTACAAATGCAAATCAAGTACTTAACGCACTGACAGACCTACACCACCGAAATGCATTAACACGGGAATGTCTTTATAGCAAACGTTTCCTTCTCTTCAATCCCTTCACACAACACTCCATCTTTTCCAAACTGCACTGCATTCCTATCAAAAATGCCAACATTAGAAGAACACCAACACCATCTGAAACAAAATTCAGACTTCGATTGCATTTGCAATGGAAATTCTTAATTTTCGTTAATATGCATACGCATAGATACGTGAAGAAGTATCTTTGCAGCATTAAAATTGCTTTTTGAATTTCAATGCACGTAGTAATGATGCAAACGTCTGTTCCTGTGATTTCTCTGATATACATTTCAAAGTAACTATTGCATGTACTGTAAGGTGAAGTGCGTTATCTCGACCAAACTTGTTAGTTGTTAGACCGCAAATTATATATGAACTTGCGATGTTACTACTCTTACAACCACCCCAATCGTCAAAGAATAATGGTTTAAATGCCAGCAATGTTTGCTGTAATGTTTGTTGTATAAAGAAGTATGTGAGTGCAATACATACATTAGTGTGATATTAGAAAACCACAATGCTACCACATGCTCTCAATCTGACACTCATATTTTCCGGTATTTTTATACCTGCGAATAATTCAGATTTTCCAGATGATTTATGTAACGTTGCACAAACTGTAATTTTCTTTAAAAATCTTCTATTCACTTTTGTACAGAATAAATCTATAACAGTGTTGACGAGGCGGGCATATTAGCAGATGAGTTGTAGAACTATAACTTATCATTCGTGGTATTCATACCCACTACTTATTGATCATTTTGCATATAAGCTCACTCGTATTCAGAAATCAGTCAATTAGAGCAAACTTTTAAAAATTTTATGATTTTATGAATTATGCGACATTTTACGTCCTCCTGAATAATAAAACCTTTTCATAGCAGCATAATTATTAATCTTTAAAATATTACACCAAAATATTTCTGTCAATAATTAATATCGCTTTTAAAAGCACGTTTACACTTTAGCAATTAACTAGACAAATGTACAGCATTTGTAAAATAGAGCTGTCGCATATATGTACTATATAGATGTATTTATGTATTTAAACAAAATCGATTAAAAACAATTTAATCTTAAACGATTTAAACATATGATAATAGTGCTATGTTTACCATGTAAACATATGATAATAATGTTATGTTTACACTTGGACTTATCAAACTTATTCAACATATAATTAAATGAATTTTATGTGAACTTTATATAAAAATATATCATATATAGCTGCATATTTGCCAACATTACTATACTATTCTTGACATAACGTCATACAATACTAACAAAATCTATATTATATTTCAACACACGAAGTATGACTAATTACAAGTATCTTAAATACTAAAATGTTCGAACCAAATGAGAATTTTAAATTTAGTTCTCAATTCAATAATTATCTCTGGCAAAAAAAAAATTCAGTGCACTTTTTCTTATGGCAGAAAGATAATAACTTAGAGAATGTAGATTGGAAAAGAAATTTCAAAAGCGCACGACACATAGAATAATATATTTAAAAAGCAGACAATAGGGTAGGGTTTAAGAGAATTATTGTAGCCTTATGTCCCACAAGGGAAAATAAAAACTAAGGAAAAGATTATTATGATACTTTTATATTTTCTTGATTACTGAAATGAGATGTAAGCCAGATGAATTACAAGTCTGATGATAGAGATTCTCTCAACTCAATCCTAAAAAGTGGTTTTAATGGGTTCAACTCGCACACTGTGGCTTTCGACTACTGTAAAAAAAAATTTTTTATGGCACTAAACATCTACATGTGATTTGTACTTCAATAAATTGTGAATTTTTTCGAACTGTGAAGACCGCAAGAGGTTAATGTTTATTCATGTACGTGAACAGAAATTTACTTTGGGGGAATAGAATAGCATAGAATAGAAATAAATAGGGTACCGGCTCCTAACAGAGCGAACCACTGCGTCCATAGTTGATCTTTTGTGCTGCTACAGACCCTAACCGAACAGAAGACATTCCGCTCTTCGAACGAAAGCGAAATGTGAATTTTGGGAGTATAGCTTCAAGTTAATTTAAGTAATTTAATAAAAGAAATTTTTATCATATCCAACATGATGGATATATAATGAATGAAAATATGTATAAAAGTGGTCCTGAGATTTTGGGGGGAAGGAAATGGTCTGCTGCTTATTTCATAATAGTTCAACAAAATAACCTTTTGAAACAAACTGATTTATTAGTACCTTAATTAGCGTGGAAAATAACATAACGTACTATACTCTAAACAATATTAGATATTACCTGTAATTCTTTTATAATATGTATAAAAATAAAGTAAATATTATTTGAATGTAATTCTACTTCAAAATATTTCAAAAACATTTGCTTACCCATACAAACACTCCTGTCCTTTTGAAAAACCGTTTTAATGAAGTTTTTCCAAACATGCATTTTAATTTTTTTTTTTTTTTGGAACTGCATTTTAGATTAAAAATATCTGAAAGGAAAACATCCGCACAACCCAAAAACCTTATGTCAATGAAACAATATATCTGGCCATTAACTGAAGTTTGCCTCAACATAATTGCAAACATGATTGAATTCCTATTATCCTTTGCTGTAGGAGTAACTGTTAGTAAGGCATGAAGAGTGGATCTATATACCAAAATACCTTATCTGCGATGAATAATTGCTTAGGTTTTACGTTAACACTAATGCAAGTTTTTGGTTCAGGATTTGATCAGAAAACCACAAACAGAAAAATTTCAAAATTTTGTGAAGAAAAAAAGCAAAAATATTAAAAAGCACATCATGTCTCTGGGCATGAGTTGAGTAACGTAAAAATAACATAAAAACGATAACAGCCCCTAGGTGTTGCAGCTGCTGAACATTAAATCCATTTTTGATTGCAATGTACTTTAAAGAAGGGAAACAGAAGACCAAAAAAGGATGTACGAGTTTGTGTGTAAGACTATATGATAAAGGCACGAATGATGTGACCATGTAATTGTCCATACGAACACGAAAGAAGTTCAAGGAAAGAAAAAATATTTCTCATGTTTGGGTTTTTAGGACAACTCCCGGTATTTTAAGGATGCATGCAGTAAAAAAAATGTTTTTAAAATAAGTAAAATTCTTATTTTGGTGCAGCAGCTTAGCAAATTTTTATTTGTTAATATGGAGAGAAATCGTTTATTATTATTTATTATAAAAAAAAACAAATTAAAAAATGTTTATTAAATCATTCATAAGGATTTAACAAAAATCACACTTTTATACTTTCATAGCAAAATAATATTTATTGAGTCTGTAACTTGCTTTAGCCTATAATTTCGAAGCAAATACTTAAAATTCACCTCCACCTATCGGACATTTAAATCATTTCTGGAACCGAAAAATTGTCTTTCAAAATTTCTTTAGTTCACAAAAAAACACATTGAATATTTATTCTAAATTGATTTAATATTTTCAATATATTTTTAATATTCAATTTGCAAAAAGGTCACGCAATTGACAACAGCCGTTAAATATTCGGTTTCAACCAAATTGATTACTCACTAATACAAAACTACGCCAGGATATGCTTATATTCCTTTCATTGAATCCTTCATATTCTTATGGCTACAAATACGATTAAATTCCTTTCTTCCATATATTTACTTATATTATATGTAGATATATGAAGGAATAAAGTGCATACATGCAAAAAAATATTAATTTAGTACAAAAATATATATAGATATTATATAAGATATTATAACTTACATCTAAACACAATTGTATAATTTAATATATAAATTAAATAAATATGTTATCTATTCACATATACCTAATGCAACTTTAATAACCTGAATTAATAAAATTTTAGATTTTTAATATATGTATTCAAGTTAATGGAATGGTACACTCACTATATACTTGCACATAGTACTTTAAATGGGCTGTTAAGGCAACTCCGGTCAAAAATATTTCATTAAGAAAGGAAGACTCAAAGCCTAAAGCATGGCTTATATAATCCAAAAATAGAACCTCTGACTTGATCAATACGAACAAGTTGGTAGTTTCTAAGTTAATATCGCTTCATATGTGACTCTAATCGGTAGAACTACAAGCCGAATCTAAGCCTGTACCATCAAAACTTTTGAGTATCCTATTTACCCTGTTGTGGGTTAAGAAAGAGATATTAGAATAACTCGCTTATCATAATCCAGATACAGATTTTATAAGAAGGAAGTTCATAGGTACTTTGTTCTTCAATTCCATGAACGGTATAAACGGTATATAGTATTAAATTAATCAAATACTTGAATTCATCAAAACGTTTTAATATGCCCAACCTTGGACAAAAACAGTGAAATTAAAGCTGTTAATTAGCTAATCAATGTGTATTTGATCCTCCTTTCAATTATGTGAACCTGCTTAGTACTAATAATCAATTTGAGAATATTTTAGATAAATCTCTTAACATATCTTTGGCCTTTATAGTTCTTCAAGTCTTACTTGAAGTCTTGAGTCTTACCACTCTGTGCTAGGTGACTCAGGTCAAATTAATTAAGCTTGGTGTCTTCGTTTGACGTACGTTTTTATTGCCTTCGTGTCCTTTATGTTCTTTATGCTCCAGATGTAATACAAAGTCCGGTTGAAAAAAGTTAAACTTGTAAATAACTTACTAGTTCCAGAGTGTGTAGTTTGACTTATAGACAATGTAGCAGTGTATCTTCTCTAGGTGTATTCTGTGTTTAAAGAAAACGGAGTATCAATTTAATATTTTAGCAATACAGTATATGTTTTATCTCACCATTTTTTCGCTTTTAGATTTCATAGTTTCTCCTACTTTGATTGTTTAATCACCAGAGTTTTTTTTTACGTCATATTTCTATGCTACGAAATCTATAGTATATTTCGTAAACAGCGATGATTAAATGATTGCATTTACTTTTTTATTTTCCATGACCAACAATGACTTAAGTTCCAATAATAAAGCCTATTTCTTGAAAGAACAAGAAGAAACATAATACGTCTTTTAACTTATCTATGAGTGTACTTTCATTATGTTGACTGTCATTCTATTTTTGGTCTTCGTTTTAAGCAAGTTAGCTATAATTAGCCATCTTGCTGCTACTGACATAATGATATAAATTTAAAAATAATATATAATTATTTTAGATAAATCAAATTTATTCATTACTTAATTCATATTTCATAGGTAGAAATATAATATTATTAATATTTTAGGACTTTTTAGTCCTCTTAAGGAATTCACTACTAATGCAATTTATATTGTCTTTCCATCATTACGAAATAAGAAATAGCAAAAATTTTGAATAGAAGGAGTAATGTTCACAAGAAATATAAATTTCAGTGATGTTTGAAAACTGCAATTCATTCACAATGCCATTCATATACGCTTATGCGATATCAATGGCTTCCTTTAAAAGGACAATTACGTTGTCTAAGCAAATGTTCGCACGTCGTATATTTCGAAATATTTACATTTTACAAACGGCCAAGTGAGAAAGGAGCAGACGCCCTTCTATACAAGGTGCATGATCAAAAGAGAAATCATAAAAAAGCATACGTTACATGGTACGTGCTGGCAGTTGTATGTTTGGTCAACCATCAACCCACTGAACCGAGATATACGTACTCGCATGTCGAGTACTCCTATAGGCGCATATACCTACATACATACTTGGTCTACAGCTTTGCTCACACAAGCCGAAGTCTTTGCGTGATATTAAGCCCAAAGCGTTGGCACATATTGTGGCTTACTGTCACGCCCTCAGCTCATCAATAACGCCTTTTCTATAAGCTGCAAGTTAGCCACGTATTTCAACGCAACAATGGCGGCATTATTTTTCTCATTTTATGCAATAACGACATGAAAACTACAAATTTCAGTGGCTTGCTTCAAGGAAAATATGTATATATTTTCCATCAGTTGAAATAGAAATGATATTAGAACATTTTCCCAATAAGCGAGTGTAAGTTTGAATGTTAAAACCTAAAAGCATACAAATGCGAAGGCCATAAAAATGCAGAAGATGTGTCTTAATTCTTGCTAAAACATTTTTAGAACGTTTTATTGAAGTTGAAAATGAATTCACTTTAATACTGCAGATACAGATATTCAGTATTATTAGACTTAACAAAATCTTCTCATAATATTTAAAAATGAATTGAAATCATATAACTAAAGTACATTTAACTTAAAAGATAATGAATTAACTATTTCTTATTTAACATTATATCATATTATACAACATGAAATATATATTCTCAGATGTTTCCATTCTATTGAAGTAGCATTCGAAAACCACAAAAACTACAATGCGGTAACTAAAAATTTATGGGCTAACCAAGAAGACTGCGAGATCGCTAGAAAGAGGAGATAACCACTTCCATCAACCACTTCCTATGTATCTGTACCGGATTTCAGAGAAGGAAACTTCAATGTCTTCGGTTTTTCACTGGCCTGGAACAAATCACAAAAGCAAACTTATCGGATCGTCGCATATACATCTGGAAAACCAAATGGTTTAACAAGAATAGTAGATAACAAAGGTTAGCAACTCGCCTCTCCTGCCAAAATCTTTAAGGACATCATAATGGACAATATATGACTTCGAGTGGAAGTGCTGATAACTGTCAACACACGCCTTCTTAACCTAAACTAACTTAAGACAAAAGTCACACCTGACACAAATTTTAAACCCAACCACAACTTAGGCATTGAATATCAACAAAATGACACTCCAGAATCATATAAAAACAGCTGGTTTCACAAAGACGTTTAATGTTAGAGCACCAACTAAAGTAACGCAAGGAAATGTGATTGACAGAATTACTATCAGTGAAACGTCAAGAAACCTCGTCATTTTTTAAGCCAATCATTACGAGAAAATAAAAATAGTTTAATTATGATAACATCCAACGCAAGCGATTATGACTAAAAGCTGGTAATTCTTCACGACAACATTAAAGTCTAGGTTAAGACGTGAGGTTATGTTGAGCTACTCCAGCCTGGAGCTACGGTTAATTTAAACCTCTACTGCTCACAACTTGACAGCTTGACCAACAATCTTGTTGAACAGAAAAATAAACTGTTGGGTTTTATCATAATGCAAAGCCACATATATCTTTGATGATACGGAACAAAGTAACGGAACTTGGTTAGGAAGTTTTGATTCACCATATAACCCGGAGCTTGCACTCAGAGCTGACTATTATTTGTTTCTATCTCAGTAAAACACTCTTAATGGTGAAAAATAGACCAACCAAAGAGTCACTGAAAGTCACTTGATCAAGATTTTTACTAATAAACGACAAAAATTCCATCTCGATGGAATTATGAAGGTTCCTGAAAAATGACAAGAAGTCTTAAGTAATAATAGCCAAGTTTATTAAAATTAATTTTTCTCAAAAATGCTCACTTACTTACATCCAAAAAAACACAAAATATATTGCTACAAAATTATGCTTTCAAATATATAATATTAACTTAAAAGCCATCATTCAAACACTTATAAGAAGCAAAACTATACATTATTTCATTATGTTTTTTTATCTTTTTATTTAAAATTAATTTACTTATCATCAAACTTCAAACACAAAGAGGAAATATACACCATTATATTATACTTAATCTTCCACAATGACAGCGCACAATTACAACTTTATCAATAAATATAATTACAGGTAATCAGTAAGATCACTGAAATCAGTTAATAATTGTATACAAATTATTTTGATTATGTTGAAGAAAGGTTTGTCTGCTACCTTGTACACTCAGCAATTACAATAACAACAATTAAAATTATTAGCTTATTATTTTGAATGCCAAGAACAATTAAAGTCAACGCCATCATTTCAGTTTCAATTGAAATATCATGAGTTTTAAAACATTAACATGAACAAAAATGCAAATAAATGCTATAAATATAAATAAATACTATATAAATGACTAAATGTGTTATAAGTAAACTAATAAAAAGATATATTTCTATATTGAATACAAAGAAATTTTTTTATTGAAGCAGATACATTTGCAGAAATGAAATTCCCTCAGTTAAAGATTGTTACTTCGAAGAAACATGTTCATCATTCACTCCACTGGTAAAATCATTCGCAAACGCTTAAAAAAAATAATAAAAATATTTACTAATCATTGGCAATTAATTTCATTTATATGCAAATAGCCTTTGTTTGAATTCAGAAGAAATGTAAAAAAGAAATACGAACCAAGAAGTAGCATCACCGCCATGAAAATAAATTCTAGCAACATTCTTCAAGCGACTAAGAAGCAAGCGACTGATGGTGTAATTACCAAACCACTTCTGAGCATATTAATGTAAATCTTGCCAGCAACATTTCAAGTGATTAAGAACTGTTGAGAATTTATAAAACATTTTTTTGTCACTAAAACAGAGTCTATGCCGGGAGGTAATTTTTTTTTTGTATCCTCGAGTCGAAATAAGTTTATTTCATTAATTATTTTATGTCATAATAACCATTTTGATTTATATAAAATACTTATGATTTAAGAGCTTATAAACTTAAGAGTGAATAGCAATTTTGTTTATAGTTTGTTGACACTTTCAGTGAATTTACTCTGCATAATTAATCAATAATAATAAAAATAATAATATTATCAAAGTTTGCTTACCACTTATTTAATTTGCATTTACCTATATAATATGTATATTAAGCCATAAAAACTTGAAATGCTTATCAAACTTTAATTTATGCTTTAAACGGGTCATTGACTGATCTGACTAATGTTGCTGCTAATTAAAATTATTTGAAATCTAATGCAAATGTTTACAACCGCTTTGTATTTGTGCTTGATTATAAACATGATCGAAACATGTTCCCCTTTACTAAAAATCACGACAGCTACATGTTGACTTTAGCAACATATTCACGCTAGCAACTTATTCACGCTAGCAACTTATTCACGCCAGCAACATGTTTACTCTAACCGTAGAGCACAATAAAGACAAAACAAGGCACAACAATAAATTAATAAACTTCGTTTTTAAAGAAAATATTGTAAGTGATCAGTCAAAATTGAAGAACTCTTGTGAACGGTTGGAATTTCAAAATAGTTATAAGCAACAAAAAAGCTTATAAAGTTTCTTATAAAATTAATATTAAAATTAGTTATTATAAAATGTTGCAAATATCAACAAAATATTATAGAATTTTAACACTAGTGTTATTGCATTATTTGCTCTGCTATGTTGCAGCAGAAAATTCAACTGCACGTAATACAACCACTAAAGTTCAAGAAACAGCTATATTAAATTTTATGCCACAATTATCAACAACAATAACAAATTCAAGTGAACCATATTGTGAGCCAAGCCTTTGTGAATTTTACAATGGCACTCATATAAATCAAATGCCTCACATCGCTTGTCATAACAATGGCGAATTTGGACCAGCTTGCGGTGTTAAGCCACGACTTCTTGACATGAACGAGCGTCGTCGCAATCTCATCTTAGATATGCATAATTTAGCAAGATCACGCATAGCTTCTGGCGAACTTGAGGGCTACAAACCTGCTTCCCACATGCCACTACTTAAATGGGACACTGAGTTGGAGCATCTTGCGATGCTGCACGTTAAACGTTGTCAATTCGCACATGATCAATGTCGCAATACACCCAATTATCTATTCAGTGGTCAAAATATTGGTTACTTTTGGATTGGCCGTGAATTCAAATCGCACTCGAAACGCATGAAGGCATTTATACTTAATTGGTTTAAAGAATATCGTGATGCTGATCAAACATTTATTGATAGCTATCATCCGCACCCTGAACGGTAAGTGACTGACTTAAAGTGTTTAAAAACATCTTTCCTGGGAATTGTGATTGAGATGTTATTTATTATTTATTAACTATAATTATTGTAATAATTGTAATTTATTATAATTTTAAACTAATGTTTCAGTTATTCAAATGAAAACTATACAAGTACAACAGTCATTACTAATAGTATATACCCAAGTATAAACATAAGACATTACTTATATTCGTGTCAAATTTGAACACATTATTCAAGTTATATGAAGTAGTTAATTTTGAATTAAATGACCTTAAAAATAATCTCCATTCCAAGTTTAGTAATTGCAGTCAATAGACTACATAAAAGACTTAAGTTAACTATATTAACACATCAGTAGTTGACAGTGCTAGTAATATAGTAATATACATAAAAAATTTTGCTGTGAAGCACTGTAAAACACTGGGAAGCACTGCAAAACAATGCAGAGCACACGGAGCACTGTAGAGTACTTTGCTGCATTGGATTGTCTATACAAACACAATTATAAAGTTGCAAACATTCAAATTGTATGATCTTGGTGGTCAATTTATATTACCATTAAGATGAAATTTTATATCCTTTCGAACAAAGCAGGATGTCTTGTATAACTTACGACAGTGACACAATATCATCCACATCCACATATTCAGTATCACGTCAGAGAGCGATTTCTTAACCATTTAGCTTAAGTGTTCAGAATTGACAATTTGTGTCAAAACTACGTAATTTTCAAAAAAATGTACTATTACAAGTGACTTTATGTTGATACAATGATTTTATAACAATATGTGAAATTTTAGTACCCCAAATACAACAACTGTGTTTGCTGATATATTCACCAATTAAAAAACGAGCCTATTCACTGAACAAATTTTGATTGGAAATATTCTTTCTATAGAATTACTATATTTGTAGTATTTTTATAATTGTGATACGTTCCGCGGTTGTTAAACGATAGTTATAGCACAACAGCAAACATTAAACTTAATATATAATACTTTAGTTGACAGTTTTGATTAGCAACTGTTACTGAAAAACTGATGCCAAGTTAAGACAATGGAATAGATTATATTTTCGATATTTTTTTGATATCTAAATTCACAATATATGTTATACCTTAACAACTGGAGCTGGAATTTAAAACTTCTAACCAGTGATTTTAAATATTTTATTTGCTCATCCTTTCAATTTATATCATATTTGAATTAATTAAATAAATCTCTGAATGGCTTATTCCTTGTATAAATGAAACAGTATTTCCTACACAGACCTATGTTCCTTCCTTTGCAACTTTCTCTGCATAAGATGGACGCTACGTCTGCTTTAAAATTTCTCCACTAATTTGATTTAAGCCAAACAGAATGGGAAAATCTTTTCAGGGTACAATTTACCATTGCAACATTAAAATTATTAAGCAAATTTAAATAATAGTTGACTTTTTGCCTTTTCATTTGCGGTTTTGTAATTTTGTTTATTCGCAGTTTATTCACAGAAAAGTAAATCTTTTATGTTATTTTTATTTAGATTAGTTTTTTCTTCTAGTATACCAGTCTAGTAAAACCTATTTAGTATCTGAGTTAATTAGTTGTTTGCTGCTGTAATTAAAGTTTTTGTGAAATAACAGAATTTATTTAGTTGAAGTTAATGAATAAACATAGGGTTTATTATAACTCATCCGACTGTTCTATATAGACAACAAAATAAAACAACTAATTAGAGATAACAAAAATTTAATTATTTTTTTCATATTGAATGAAAGTTAGAAGTTAATGACTCAACAGTTCTAAAGAGTTTTATTATTTTTTTATATGGAAAATGATAAAAAGATGTAATGAAAGCTTACTAAGTTTTAAATACATTAAATTTATAATTAATTTAAGACTTTAAAATTTATTTTGATATAATATTATATCGACTAAAAAAAATTGAACTAATTTAATAAAATGCTTAATTCTTTATCGAGTAACTAATCCTCCTATTAAACTATATTACATAAACTATTATAAATAAATACATATAAATATAGTTAGTTGTGGTGGCGGGAGGACGAAACCTCCCCAATTAGCTAAAAGAGAAAGCCGTTTTGAGTCCACAAAAAACCTCGTAATAGTGGGTAGTAGATAGAGGGTCAACCTAGAACCAGCTAGAGGCATTAACAAAGGTGAGAATCTGACTAATGCTAATGCTGGAGATATCGCTAAGTGAGTTGAAGAAGGGGGCCCCCAGATCAAGTGTTCTGGTGTCATATCTTCAAGAGCTGGTAGACACGCACTGCAAGAGGTACCACAGGGAAGGCCGAGTCTAACTCCATGTCTTCCTATGGACCTAGACATCTCAGATTTGTTTCTACAAATTAAGTCAGAGGTTCTATATTTGGAATAGATGGGCCAAGTAGCCCTTAACCTGGCTGCTGAGGCAGTAAATGTCCACTCCCTATTTGCCTGTCGCAAAAAATTGGTCATAAATCAGCCTGCACCCGTAGCTGACAGGAGCAGGGTACGAAATAGAAGTATCCGTGGAGGAAGCGCCTAGTTTAGCAAGTTCGTCAGCGCGCACATTTCCTACAATATTAGAATGCCCGGGAACCTAGACTAGAGCAACCTTGGACTTCTCACTTAGTTTACTGATAAATTCCTTACATTCTTCTACTAATCTCGATGACAAACAGACTGCTGATAAAGCTTTAAACATATAAATATAAATAAAAATATTTTTATTTTTATATTTTATTTTAATAAAAATACTAGAACCATTAAAAAATAAAAAGTCTTATAAATACATCAGTTCTTCTTGCATCCGGTAAGGTAACATTTTTTTAACAATTAAATATGCAGAAACAAACATACATTCAGTAGCGTATGTGAAGGGAGCTAATAAGGTTTAAACTGCCTCCTTCCTAAAATATTTACAATAAATTTTTATTAATTAAATTATTTTATATGAACTTTATAATAGATTTCAAAAATCCCCTCTTAAAGATTTATACGCCCCTATGTACTATAGTAACTTTAATATTTTTATAATTTAACTAAAATCTCAAATGGTATTCAAAGAATTAATGACGTTGTCTATCATCTCTTCATCTCTGATGACTTTAAAGCTGTCAGGAAAAAAATCTAATATAACTAATTAGACATGCACACTATTTTATAGAAATAATTATTAAATTCAAAGAATATACTTCAAGAACTTTTAAGACTTATTCAACGCTTTAAATATTCTTAATCACGTTACATTCTCTTCACAGTTCATTTGGAAGAGGAAGTATTTTATTTATTTTCTGACCTATCAGCAATTTATAATTAATTTAACAGCAGATACACCCCAAAAACAAAAAATACTAACTTGTTAATTATGCTTAAGTACGGCAGCGTGAATAGATATACAATGTACAATTATCTAAATATTTCATGATATGCAATTACAATACAATTATTGAAAATAATTTGCTTATCTGTACGAAGCAAACTACAATAATTAATAAAAAAAAACATTTTAATCAAATAGATACAATCTAACTATCTGTTAAATGGATACCATAGCTCAGGTATCAGGTAACGTCTTCACATGTACTCTCGCTTATTTGCATATGAAAATAATTCACACACGATAAGCTAGCAATTTTGTATCTGCTCTTGCTTGAGATAAGTGCTAGTAAAGCAACAACAAAACGTATTGCAATTCACAAATATAAACAATAACGTTTTGTGTTTTTTAATTACGAGCAATTAATCAATTTAATAAGCAAGCATTTTTATTTATAACCAAAAAAAATGTATTTATTAGCATAAATAATCGAGTTAAATCAATTGCAAATCACACTTATGCTTTGGGTTCATGCTCAGAATCAATTAATTAAATATTAGCAATTCATTCACATAAATCGGTTGGTTCAATTAATAATTTTTATTTTAAAATAATATACTATAAATAATGTAATATAATAAAATACATTTTGTTGAGAATTGAAGATTAAATGCACTAAAAACATTTAAGCAAAAGAAGAAAAGAAAGAAAAGTCTTTTAAGAAAAGACCAACAAATGTATCTCAGGTTTAAATTAAACATAACTATATATAATTAATATTTATTAAAGAATATAACAAAAAATATTTTGTCTGTATTTTATCGATGGATTTAACTTTAATCTATTCTATGGATTGGAATGAGAAACCTGAAATATTTCACCTGAACAAAAATGCTGTCATACGAAATGGGTTATCTCAGTTAAAATTAAGGATATGGACTACACATATTTGCCTTGATTGCAAATATGTTGACAAATTTAATAATACTCTGTTCATACTTTGTGAAAAATATATAAATATATATACTATTTTTGATAATATGGGTAATACGTAGATAAGGTGGCACGGGAATCAAATCCTGCTTAATTACCTAAGAGATGTGGACGTTTTAAGTCCACATTTCTTTTAAGTAAAAGGTTAGATATTTTATAGTCAGCCGAGTCTATTGCTAAATGCAAATACTTAGACAATTTTAACGTTACATCAATACATCATTGAATAAACTAAAATTAGAGCTATAAATAAGAAATATATGTTTATCTAGATAAGCATGCACAGTGACACAACAGGTGTTCTGGTGTCACCTCTCTGCCGCAACCTGATCTTTAGAATTTTCAAGAACAAGTTACATCGATACATCGACACATCATTCAATAAACTAAAGTTAGAGCGATAAATAAGAAAGATATGTTTATCTAGATAAGCCTGAACAGTGATACAACAGGTGTTCTGGTGTCAGCTCTCTTCCGCAAACCCGAGCTACAGGATTTCCAACAGGACAACTTGTGTTTATTTCATTATTTCATAGTCAATTATTCCGTAAGAACCGATATTAACTAAGGTATTAATAACGATATTTACTTGGCGCCATATCGTCTTATAGTCGTGTATGCTATGAAAACCGATATTATCTTGGATGCTAATAACAAATATCACTTTTATTGTCAAAGATTATTACTTTACATCATTTCTAAAAAGTTCAAATAAAATATCTTCTCCAATACGTTGTTTGGTCTTCCATTTTTTATTTCTGCCCTCCATTTATATGATCTACTAACAGTTGCTCTTTAACAGCTATTCGTTAACTGACCTTTATAGTCTTATATCGGTCCACTTTCATAAGAGCAACTATTCCCAAGAACTATTCATTTGGTATGAAAAAATTTTTCATTAAGTTTGTGAACAAGTGAAACTATCAGAAAGAAGTATTGGGAAGAAATGAGAATTTTTTATCTGGCGAGCATATTAAGAAGAGCTCTGTACAAGTATATTTATCTATGTAACAAATGAAATATATACTTTATTGACAATTATCTTTCTTATATTTAGTTGAATTTACGAGAAAAAATATGTATTGTTTTTTAAATCTCCTGGTATTTCGAATAAAAATTTTGGGTTTCTTTCCTAATTTAATTATTCCACTTACGGATGGAGCTCTAATTAAGTTTGTTATTATGTGATGTTTTACCTTATTCATACTTTTAATACTAATCTTCGTTTATTGAACATCTACACCTGATGGATCCATTATAGTTTCTTATATGAGATTTATATATCAAGTAGTTTTTTGGGTATGGTTTTATTTATTTATTTTAAATTATTGCTTTTTTTGTAATAAAAGTGAAAGTAATGCAATAATAAAAATATCTTTCAGTTGAAAAACACTTGTCCTCACAGATTGACAATTTCCATGTTATTTTTGTTACGCATAGTAAACTAATAAACAAAGTACAAAATATGTACGTAGCATTTTTTTCAAATATAAATATTTTACTAAAATAAACATATTATTTTCTTTAAAAATTTAACCTTCTATTTTTTGTTTTATTAATGAAATTTGATTACGGCACGTTCGTTAGAGTTCTTGGCATGTCAATATTTTTGGTTTCAGTTTGGTTAATGGGAATATGCCCCCAGCAAGTAACATACATACACACCAATGTGATGATCTGTATATTGTTTATATTATTAATATTTTGTAAGCTAACCAACTCAATTTCAATAAAAGTTATGTTAAGAGTTGAGTTTTTAAATAAAAGTTATAGCATAAATAAAAAAATACTTTTATTTCAGCGCTTTGAGTAGCACGAAGAATAGCTAGAATTTATGGATTGCTTGTATTTCATGTGTGGATTTCCATATTAACTCAGATACTAAAAAAGAATTTATCTTCTAGTTAGTTTTGCTACGTTCAATTAACAAAATCTATACACGCTTGCTCATCAAAGAGCTAAGCCAATATGGAGTATGGTACGGAGTCTGGTATGGAGCCATTATGGCTAACTTGTTGCTGCAAGCTTATATTAAGCAAATCAAGAACCTCAGATACAGTTTGCTTAGACAAATATTTCTTTTATAATGAAATGCGTTACTTAAAGAACCTGCTATTTTTTTTATAAAGTAAAGACTGTGTATATGTTTTTGATAAACAATGATTTTATTTTCTAAAATCTTAATATAACGTTTAATGATTATAATGTGTTAAATATTTACATATGAATTGATCTGAAGCTTAATATAATAAAAATTATATGAAACAGCCTTGTTAATTAATATCCTATGTATTGAACTAAAATCAATTTAAAATAAATCAGTTTAATAGTGATATGAGATAGTCATGTGTTCCTTTGATCAATTTCAGTCTGAGATTTACTTATAATTAAAGAGTAATTTTTATTTTAAAGAATCACATTATCACAGAAATGATTGTATGTATTATATTATATTAGTATTGTTTTATATATTCTTATTCCAATTGTAAAGCAGTGAACCTCTTTCGCCGACTATGCAATAAAACAGAAGTCACTTCTAGTAACTTATTCTATATCGTTTAAACAGTTTAAAATTTAATCACAGACTAGCCGGGAATAGAAAGAAAAATCTTGTACTAACCGCATACAAATCGAACAAGTATAAGAGGGCATTGTGTGTAAGACAAAGATATAACCAAAACTCAGTGCAATATTCAATATGTCTGTATTCAATTTCAAAAGCATTGTCGACAAATATTTTAATGCTAGCTAGTTATACAATAATTTCTTAATCCTATAGAGAATTGGTTTCCAACCTATGGTCCATATGATTGTTAAAAATGTTCCGTGAACCAAATTTAGCAGGCATAAACATTGTAGTTTGTCCACTGAGACCTCACATCTTAGAAAATAAGCACAAAAAATTTCTAAGTAATTATATATATGTATTATAGCCGATATAATGTACCTATGCACTTATACAATTCATTATATGCATAAACCGTATTAAAATAATCATACAGTTTATTATTCTTAAATTTTGTGATCCCTATTAAAAAGAAAAATATAGTGTTCTGAATGAATTAGTACTGAATTCTTTTATTACTATTTCAAAAATAACTAATAAATTATAACCTTTTGTTCCTTTCAATACTATTTAAAAAAAACTACAAATAATTAATAACTAAGCGTATGATCTGATATAACTGTTGGTGCAAAATATACTTCCTCAGCATTAGTTTGAGTTTAGTAAAAGATCTAGGACAATTGTACAGATATACAGTATCACGATTGTGAGCTCTAAGCATTTATTATTATATTTTGATAGTTCTGTTTGCACTCAAGTCTTGAGTGCTATATTGCACATAAGACTTCGATGAAGCGATAGTCGTCCCTTGATCATGTACTCGTATATATGCTTAGAAGTCACTATGAATAGCAATTCTGATACATAAATTAAAACTAAATAGTGAATATCAGTAACGATATTTTCATAATAAGTACTTTAAAAAACATTTGATTAAATTTAATGTACAGTTTATCAATAAAAAAAAACAAATTAGTTTCTAAACAATATTGTGTTGACTTTTATATATGTTATTATCTTTCATTAATACAATTTATTGCATTTTCGTTTTATTTGCTAATTGCTGACGTATGCTATTTTAAAAATGTTAAATATTTTATTTATAGTCAATGTTTTTAATTAATATATGAAATATTTGTACAATAATTTTAATACAATATTTGCATTTAGTGCCAAGTGTCAGAGTCTCTTTATTTACTATTCAAAACAAAGGAAGATAAAAGATACCGAAGATCGCAATGAATGCTAAAAAACCACATTTTCATGCAAGTGTATTTAAGGAAATCTATAAAGAAATATAATTATGGAAAAAATAATTTTTCAATTATTAGTAGTTGTAGTATCCAAAAAATAGCAACAGTGAACTAAAGCTTTCTACTAAGGTTGAATTAAGGAGGAACGGAGAAAGGAGGAATAAAGGAGGAACGCTACAGACGCCATCGAAAAACCCTTTGAAGTACGACAAGAACTTTAAAGTGTACTTGTCCTGCTGTTATTAAATAATGTTATCGATGTTATTAAGTCAGAAATAATTAGCAAATAGCAAGAAAACACATTTGGTTAAACGATTTAGACACAATATGCAAAAGAGTCTTATAAGCGCAAGACTATTTTCATACTATCCTATAGAGATCTGCAAAGATCTGCAAAGATTTCCTTCAGCACAACAACGAAATTGCTCAACACCAACGTTTATATTATACTTTTGTATTGCAGTTTGAGCTGAAGCTATATGCCTCCAACAGTGATTAACTTCTAAGTATTCAAAACACTAAAACAAAATCACACATTGTATTACGATTAAGAACCAGACAACTATCAACTACCAAGAAAATATAAATGGCTTGCTAACATTCTATATAATATATACGCTACGTATGGAAAGGATAAATCGAAGCAAAGCTGCAACTTTATGAGAAATGCTCGCATTAAGTAATGCGATTGACTTAGCTCCGAGAGAGCTCTGTAGAAATTATTGGTATTGTCCCATGCTGCTTTTAAGAATTTCGAAGACCTATATATTATATATGTAACATATATTGTCCTGAAGAGCACTCAAACCTTTGATTTTGATTTTAATATACAAACATATAACTTACCAGTAATCTTTAATATAAATGTAATTTGAAAGATTTTAGTTTTTTTTTAAAGTCAATAATACAACCTGTTGTATGTATATATAGTATTATAATTCACAAATGATGCACATCTTCTCTACATTATTTAAGAAGTATCTTATATATTTGATCAAGAAATTACTTTCACTCTCTTGTTGCTATCTTAAATCATAAAGCATAATAAACACAATATTAAAATAATGTACTCACTCTTACTTTTCATTTTACTTTTCATATTTTTAGCAAAAAGATAGGACACTTCACACTTATGGTTGCTGATCGTACGCATCGCGTTGGTTGTGCTGCAGTACGGTATAGAGAACCTAGCCAACCTGATGATGTCAAATTCCTCATGACGTGCAATTATGATTTCACCAATATCATTGGAGAGCCCATATACCAAACTGGTCGTACTGCTTCAAAATGTACCTATCAAATAAGTGAGAAATATCCAAATCTTTGCGATTGGAAAACAGCTGTTTATGAATACGACGAAAACGATGATGGTGAAAATAATTTGTTAAATAATAATATACCATATGAGTAGATAAAATTTATCTATTTCAAAACTGTTATCTATTACGAATTATATATGCTATATATTTAAGTTTGTCTGTGTTTTATATATGTTATTTAATAAATATTGCTTTTATTAATTAATGTTTTATTTACTTATAGACAATAGTTAAAACAAAAGGAGAGAAAATACTGTTATTACACCAATTTTTGTTTGTTTTTATGGTGCTATTAGCTGGTATTCTTATCTTATTAGCTTTAATTCAAGCTTACTTGTACACTAAATGTACGCATTAGTAACGCTAACGTGATTGATATGAATTCATTTTTGCAGTTTTATTTGAAAGCAGTAATATTTGAAAAGCATTTCCTTACATTTTTTATTAGACCCTATTACTCCTTGATCACACCCTTTTGTAACGTTTACATATGTTTCAATGTACAATTAACTATTTCTGACTCAGATCATTAATTTATATTAGCTCTTTTAAAACTCTAAAATTTAAAAAACCACAAGTTTAATTTAAGAACTATTAGTATTAAATACAGAATTCAGTGTATATATTAGCAATGAGAACATCACATCTCTAACATGCTATTACCTTTATTAACTCTACTATACCACAAACAATTTTTGTTATTTTGATTATAATATCAGTTATAACGGTAGTGACTATTTTACTAAATAGAAACCATCATACTTAATAGGAAGGTTTCGAACAGTAGTGAATTGTAACAACAAAATTTTTATTTATTTTTAATTAATTGAATTTTTGACTGACCATACAGCTGTTTCGAGTATTTCCAAATAGCTCTCATCAGTAGTCTTGACATTATTTCTCTTTTTTCTTTATAATTTATATGAGTACTCTAAGATTATTCTATATAAACAACTTTAATATATAAAATGTAACTGACTTGCTTTTTGTATATATGTATAATAATATAAATAAATAGTCATCATTTAAATGTAAGAGAACACAATGAAATATTCATCATCTCTAGAGATACATTTACAAAGGCAACCTTATCAGTTTCATTCGATATGTATGGTAACCATAGTGTAGTTGCAGTCGAGGGCTATTTAAACACTGTAAAACGTTACTATTATCAATATATTAATACAAAGTAGTATTTTGCAATATTGATGGAATTTATAATCTTCGCATATATGCATTTCCACTCCAGATGTGAAAGATCTGTAAATATTTCTTTATTCTTTGTTAAAGGCCTAATCTTAAGGAAGACAGCCTTCTGTTTGTACAGCTTTAAAGAAATGAAGATCTTCACTGTGCAATACAATGACGTATTCACATGTGTCAATACACGTGAAGTTATGCAATATTTACGGATTTTTTAGACGATTAAGAGTACAAGTGAGAGTAAAATAGAAGTAAATTAACTCAAAACCCTTTTGGTTTCTCTTTGAACTTACAGCTCTTCGATTTTTGATATCAAACATTATTTATTACTATGCAATGACTTATATCAAATACCAATACTCTGCATAAAAGTACCTTTATTCAATTATTTAAAACAGTTGTATAAATATTAGCAATGAATAAGCGATCAAAATAGAGGTATAAAAGCATCATCTCGACACTTTAAGGTGATCAGTTAATAAAATTGAAATATGCCTAAAACATTACATTTAATTTTTTTAACAGCTTCAATTCTTGCTGTTGTCTTGCAACAAAGTGCAGCTACTGACTACTGCAGTTCAACATTATGTGGTTCTGGTAGAACGCACGTTGCCTGCGGTAACACAGGTGTAAGTATCTCATCAGAAATAAAAATAGATTACAAAGGCTTAACTTAAATAAAGTTAGAGAAATATTTATAATAATAATCCATTTATAAACGGGTATTTAACCATACAAACTCTTAAAGGCATTTGCATCAACTTGTGCCAGCGATGCAAATATCATATCAATGACCACCACTCTACAAAATGCCTTACTCGACAAACATAACACCCTCCGTAACACTGTCGCAGCGGGCAATTTAAGTGGATATACGGCCGCCAAACGTATGGCAACTATAGTTTGGGATGCAGAATTAGCTATGTTGGCTGAATTGAATGTTAAACAATGCGCCATGAAACATGACCAATGTCGTAATACTGACAAATTTAAGCTCGCTGGTCAAAACTTGGCTTACAGTGGGTGGTCTGGCACAACTAAGGAAGTACAGGCTGTATCCGTTTCACATGTGCAAATGTGGTTCGATGAATATAAGGATTGCTCAATGACATATATTAACAATTATAGCAATCCAACAAATGGGTAATTTTATGGAAGTGTTATTTCAAATCTTAGAATTTTATTCGATTTATCTTTAAAGGAAAGTAATTGGTCACTTTACGCAAGTAGTACAGGAGAAAGCAACAAGCATGGGTTGCGCCATCTTACGTCAAACTAAAAATGGTTTCACTGAACAATATACGGCTTGCAATTATGCATACACAAATGTAATTAACCGTCCCGTTTATACTAGTGGTACCGCAGCTTCAGCTTGCACATCCGGCAAAGATGCAACTTATAAGTCCTTGTGTTCTACTGCGGAAGTATATAATGTAAATTCATAAATATACATTCCATCTTTTAATTGAAAGGAAACGATAGATATATGTACTAATAAATAATGATTATTTGAAAATATATAAGTAAATCGTTTAAGAGTTTTTAGAACTAAAAGTTAAAGCTAGGAAATTATTTCTATCATAACTACTAATGCTCTTTCAAAGTCTCTTATCCATATTATAACAATAAAAGTAGTATAACAGTAAAAAGTAGCTATATCAAAGCTAACATAAGAACTAAGTCCATCTAGAAATAAATAATGTTATTTCTGTATACTGTCAACTTAAACCCCAGTCATGTATTTTAAACATATTATTTATTGGATTTCATTAGAAGAAGAGAGCAAATTGAGCTCTTCAATTAAGTTATATTCAATAAAATATAATTATAATTAATTCTAAGCAAGACCCCTAATTAGGAAGACTGGTATTTCTTACATAAAATATATTTTTTTAGTTAAAAATTAGTTATATTTACTATTAGCACGTGATGAATACTTCAAGCAGTTAGGTCAACTATGTCTAAACCATCTACCATATAGGTATACGAATACCTTTTCCATTATAGTTTGTGATGTGTTTTACGGAAACTATTCCCATTCTTATAATTAGAATAATATTAAGGTTAAGGCAAATATAAATTAAAGTCTCTCTTTTTACAAATCGAACTTGAACTACTTTAACTACGAGTATATTAAGAGTTATTAAGAGTACATAAGCTTAAGGTCTATGTTATAATACATGAATTAATAAACTATTTATTTGTATTATTTCTAAAACTATATTTCTTTTAAGAATCCTATCAGTACTTTTATTAACAAATTTGCAACCGTTCTAATTATTTTTTACCTATATGTATGAATAAAGGCAGGCATGTATACTACATTATTGATATCAATATATTTATATATTTACATGAATGTATTTAAGTGAATTTTTACAAAAAATACATGCAATCATTTACAATGAATTAGTGATAAAATCAATAATGAAATTGCAGCTTATACATAGACGGAACAATATATGTTTATATCAAATGTTGCTAAAGCCATTTGCAATGTTTCTATACATGCATAACATGCATTATTAGGGTTTAAATGTTGCGAATGAAAAAACATTTGCAAATCGGTGGTAATGGGTTATATGAAGTCATGGGTTACAGCATATCTGATTTGTAGTTCTTTAAAGAACCAATATAATCTGAGTTTTATATCATTTATTATTTCAGAACTAGAAATGGTTATTAATAGGATTATGTCTAGATACAGTTTAGCAATGTTGTTAAGAGATTATTTATAATAACAATTTCTGAAATTTGATATATTTACATTTTTATTAATATAAATTAATATCTCTCTTTTTAGAAATCGAATCGGAACTGCTTTAACTACGAATATAATAAAAGTTGTTAATTATAATTATTTACATTATTTAAGTGAAACAGAGCGTAATATCTATTAAAGACACATTCGTTTTAAATTATTTATTAAAATCATTTGCTCTCATTCGGATTCGAACACGGAACTCAGTAGCAATGATCAGGGTTGCTAACCACTTGACTATTGAACTTTCTTATGTTGATATAAATATTTGAAGGTGAAGAAATTGTTTATAAAAGGCGAAATGAGATTATAAGAGAAGAACAAATCAGTTACTTGCAGAATCCTTAGTAAGAGTTAGAACAACAATATACACTCATTAATTAATTAAAAACAATATTTTTTTAATTTCGTATAAAAAAATTTAAATATATTTTTAAGAATTTACATTATACACTTCTTTAGTAGTACATAAAGATTTAAAGTTTGGATTTCTACCAGTTTTGCAACCTGAAGCTGCAGTACCACTAGTATAAATGGGCTTACCCAGAACATTTGTGTACGCATAATCGCAAGCAATAAACTGGTATGTGGTACCACTTTTAGTTTGGCGCAAAATGGCACAACCCATATGTGTTGCCTTCTCCTGGACTACTTGTGTGAAGTGACCAATTGCTTTACTGTAAGTTAGAAATATAAATGATTATTTTAAAAATTATAAAAATAATAAAAAAATCATAATAAAATACAATAAAAAAATTACCCATTTGTGGGACTCTTGTAACTGTTAATGTATGACATTGAACAATCCTTATATTCATTGTACCACAATTGTACATGTGAAACGGCAACAGATTGTACGGTTTTGGTAGTACCAGACCAGCCACTGTAGGCCAAGTTTTGACCAGCGAACTTAAATTTATCAGTATTACGACATTCATCATGGTTCATGACGCATTGCTTAACATTTAATTCAGCCAACTTGGCTAATTCTGCATCCCAAACTATAGTCGCCATACGTTTAGCGGCCTTATATCCATTTAATTTTCCAGATGCAATAGTATTCCTGAGGGTGTTATGTTTATTCAGCAAAGCTTTTTTTAATGCAGCTGTCATGGGCACGATTTTCGCATCGCTGGAACATGCCGATGCAAACGCCTTAATATATTCAAAATAAATTTTTATATAATATTATATTAGAACGGATTGTGAATGATAATTATGGAAAAGTTGTGCTTGTATGAAAAATGTAATGTTATTACAATAACAACTATGGCCTAAATTAAAAGAAATTTTCTATAATAAATTTGATTTTATTAAAACAATAATACTTTTGTAGTATCCGTAACAGTCCGAGAATTCACTGGATTAAAAATTGAGTTTTTGAATATAAAAATTTCTTCACTATTATTACTTTTCTATTGAATGATAGTTCTTTTATAGTAAGAGATTTCTTGTAATAGAAAACACGCGTTTGAAATAAAAAAATTAATAGAATTCCACACCATCATGATTTCTGAACCCTTTAAAGTACGGAGGAACATTATACATCAAGCTAAATGATATTGAATGAACAAAAATTGCTTACTGGCTAAATAAATCAATCGTTTTTGAGATGTTCGGAATAATTTTTATAAGTTTTTTCGAATATTCGACTCCTTGAGACCGTGTGTTTCAATAGGTACTCGTACTGATAATGGAATCTCACCAACCAAAGGCTTTTATATATTTTTTGGATCAAAAAACCAACATTCAAAGGTAAAGCACCTTAATACAAGATATCATGTATATTATACATAATATTCAACATTATTTAAATTTTGAGAACTTCATAGCATGAAATAAACTTTAAATAATATAAGATATAAGAATATACAATCAATATATAATATCAAGAGAATGATATTCTATTGTGCTCCTCAGTCCCAAAAGCAATAGAGCATCTTGATATTACAATGAAATATATCGAAAATTGTGTTATTTTTATATAAAATAATTAAAATTTAAATAAATCAGTAAGCACATATATATTATAGATTTCACTTACTCCGTTGTTATTGCAGGCAATATGCGTTGCACCGGATTTACATAATGTAGAACTGCAATAGTTAGTCGACAAAGTTAGTTCGATTAAAAGCGCGAAACTAAAAACGCCGATTAATTTTAAACACAGTGCTCTAGACATCTTTGAAAGTAATTAACTGATCTAATTCGATATTTGAGATGTTTATATACCAATTTTTCCTTCAAATAGAATACACCACAACACCACAAGTATTTATACAAGTGCTTCCAATAACAATAATTGTATACAATATTGTTTTATAATAATTAGTTTCTTAATTTTGGCCAAAAAAAGTAGATTATTATGTCGAAAACAAAAACATAGATTTATAGAAACATTGAAATCAAAGGTTTTGTGCGCGTTTTTTTTTCAAATGAAACATTTGGGAGCATAACGTTTTTCATAGTATCACGTACCCACACCACCCTTTCAGAATAATAGGATACTAACACTTTAACGCAGTTAAGTGCGTCATAATATTTTGATTATAATAATATATTTAATAAAATATTTATTAAAAACAAATTTGTTAAATTATTAAAACAATTGGTACACTTAAAAAAATATTAAAAACTTTTATTTATTATATTTTAAAATTATTAAGTGCGATTGAATTATTTAAGTTTTAGAAAATTAAGAAAATAATGGATAGCATTTAATCTTCTCCCTTGACCTAATAGTTCTTAAAATACTTCAGCCAATCATATAATAGCCGCCCGTTCTGGCTGTTTTTTTTTCAACCTTTTCAACTCCACCTATCTATTTTATTTATTACCGACTGATTCTTCTAAACCCTCGTTAGTCGTTGTACTTTGTGCTTTGTCCTCCTGTATTCTTCATTCTTCACGTAATAATGGTATAATGATATAATGGTATCCCCATTCATCAACTAATAAGTTATTATTAAACGTATACTATCACGACTAATAATTTAACATGGGAAATTTGTTGATAGTATAGATAAATAATTTTTTTTTATCAAGATTGGCATATAGTATATACAGTGTGAAACACAATTGAACTCCAGGGAACTTAAGGGCGATAGATGTGTCAAACCGATTACATTGTTAACTCGTAAAAGAGTGCGATAGATTACACGAAAAAAAAATTTAATTTTATCCGGGATGGAATTCATGTGTGATAATGTGGTTACCTTACATCTGATAGGAAAACTACAAGTTGGTATTTTTAAAGACCTGTAATACGTAAACATAAATAAATAGGTTGTGTCTGTTTTCGTAATACGAGTAGCTTTGCAAAACTTTATGGTAAGGGTCGAAAGAGACGTGTCACATCAGTAAAAATGGTCCTAAAAGTAAAAAACGGAATTACATGAAATTTATGTATATATAAATCTATATATATAAAAATATATACATATATATGTATATACGTATATTTATATAGGAGTTCGACTCCCTTCAATTAGATATGAATAAAGCATTTTGATTTCACATTTCTTTAAATTGTGGATATTAATAAATGTAAGCATCTTGATCTTTTCAATACAGAAGATACAAATTCATACTTAAAATTTTTGTTTTTAAAATTATGGGATGTTCATAAAAAATAACTGCAAAAGATTTTAACACCTGTAAATAATTAAAGAAATAATAATTTATTTCCGAAAAATACGCAGGGATCGTCGCTGAGTCGATTTAAATATATTTTTCATAATTCAGAACCTTACTGTCATTATGAAAAACTTTAAACATGACATCGCGAAGTAGATTATCCTGAAATAGATTAAAGTATGGGCGCTTTTCTCTTTAATTTACCCTCAAGCGTTATTATATCATCTAACCCATGCATTAATAATAAACTCGATGTATTTTTAGGCATATCTATGGATTGTAGTATACAGAGTGACAATAAAATTAATTTCAATCATTTATAATCTATTTTAGAGTAATGCCTTATAAAATTAATAAAGCTACATTTGTAGGAAATATCTGGATAACACTAAAAACAATTTGAAGAGAGCTTACAACCTACACAATGTATCAGCGTTGTGTTATCATCACTGGACGCTTATATCCATTAAATTGTGTTATTAAATATTCACAGATAAACCATTTACACTAGTTGCCATATGTAAGTATTATAATTATTTACATAGCTTATGATGTTTCATTAGGTGCCCTTCCGTAATCATTTGTAGGTGAGCGAACAGGTTTGGACTTAATTAGATTATTTGAAGACTGATATAAAGATGATGTCACCGACATTTTTATGGTTTTAAAACTAACGAAGACGTGAAATGTTGCAACGTAACCAATTGCAGCCTATAAAGAAAACGCCTGTGACGTGACCCCAGATATATAAACCTATAAAGTGGTACAATTATAGTATTTCCATCTTATATATATACTCAATACCATTTATTCAGGTATGTTGACAAACTGAACCGAAGCTATAGAGACATTTATGAATTATATCCTAGATAATTCAAAAGTTTGAATTATTCTACATAATTTTCTCGTTCACATTTTATTAATGTATGCATGTAAGTATGGTTTGTATATAAATCATATACACATTGATTGCACTTATGCGTCTGATAATGTGTTGACATCATATGATTCAGCGGTGGAGCATAAATTCTTATAATTTTTATTGCGTCCTGTGGTGCAGCTTGATGCTACAGTCCCACTATTATAAACGGCCTGATCCAGTACATTAGTGTATGCATAATTGCAAGCAATGAATTGATAACTAAATCTTCCTTTTTGTTGGCGTAAAATACCACAGCCCAAATGTGTAGCTTTCTCTTGAACCATTTGTGTGAAATGTCCAATCTTTTTACTAAAAATATAATTATACAATATTTTCAAGTAAAAAACTGCAGAAATTTGAGTTTGCAAAATACACACCCATTTGTTGGATTTGAATAGCTATTAATATAACTCATAGAAGCATCTTTATATTCATCGAACCACATCTGTATGTGTTGCATTGCAAGAGATCGCACCGTTTTAGTAGTACCATACCAAGCTGAATTTGCCAAATTCTGTCCGGCATATTTAAAACTATTGGTGCTTCGACACTGGTCATGTTTCATCACGCACTGCTTTACATTTAACACAGCTAATTTAGCTAATTCATTATTCCAACGCACTGTCGCCATACGTGTGGCAGCTCGATATCCCGATATACTACCACCGGCAACCTGATTCCGTAACTGATTATGTTTTTTAACTATAGCGTTACGGAGGTTTCTTGATATTGGCATTATTTTCACATTACTTCCACATGCTGAACTAAAAGCCTGCAATACGAAATAAGGAATAACCATCAAAATGTACACCCATTTTTATGAGTTTTGGTACAGAACCTACACCATTATTTCCACATGCAATATGTTTTTTTCCTCTACAAAGTGATGAACTGCAATAATTTGTTTGTGAATATATTTCTCTTGCAAGGAAAAATATTAGAAATAGACGAATTACAACCGCTTTCATTTTACTTTAAATTAGAACTAACCAGAT
>NC_051846.1:203816869-203833721 GCF_002237135.1 Teleopsis dalmanni
CTGCAACAACTAGAGCTGCAGAGAGCACAGAACCAGTAAGAAATGCAACAACAACTATTAGTTCGGTAACCACAAGTCCAGCATCTGCCACTACTGTATTTCCAGTAAGTAAGTAACCTTAACTCTACGGCAACAACTACATCCGATATCGATTCATCACAACCGTCTCCCAAACCATTGAGTGCAAATAAAAATATTCTACCTGTAATTTCTACTGTATCACCTTCAACCACTGCAACAACTAGAGCTGCAGAGAGCACAGAACCAGTAAGAAATGCAACAACAACTATTGGTTCGGTGACCACAAGTCCAGCATCTGCCACTACTGTATCTCCAGTAAGTAACCTTAACTCTACTGCAACAACTACATCCGATATCAATTCACCACAACCGTCTCCCAAACCATTGAGTGCAAACAAAAATATTCTACCTCTAATTTCTACTGTATCACCTTCAACCTCTGCAACAACTAGAGGTGCAGAGAGCACAGAACCAGTAAGAAATGCAACAACAACTATTGGTTCGGTAACCACAAGTCCAGCATCTGCCACTACTGTATTTCCAGTAAGTAACCTTAACTCTACGGCAACAACTACATCCGATATCGATTCATCACAACCGTCTCTCAAACCATTGAGTGCAAATAAAAATATTCTACCTGTAATTTCTACTGTATCACCTTCAACCACTGCTACAACTAGAGCTGCAGAGAGCACAGAACCAGTAAGAAATGCAACAACAACTATTGGTTCGGTGACCACAAGTCCAGCATCTGCCACTACTGTATCTCCAGTAAGTAACCTTAACTCTACTGCAACAACTACATCCGATATCGATTCATCACAACCGTCTCCCAAACCATTGAGTGCAAACAAAAATATTCTACCTGTAATTTCTACTGTATCACCTTCAACCTCTGCAACAACTAGAGGTGCAGAGAGCACAGAACCAGTAAGAAATGCGACAACAACTATTGGTTCGGTAACCACAAGTCCAGCATCTGCCACTACTGTATCTCCAGTAAGTAACCTTAACTCTACGGCAACAACTACATCCGATATCGATTCATCACAACCGTCTCTCAAACCATTGAGTGCAAATAAAAATATTCTACCTGTAGTTTCTACTGTATCACCTTCAACCTCTGCTACAACTAGAGCTGCAGAGAGCACAGAACCAGTAAGAAATGCAACAACAACTATTGGTTCGGTAACCACAAGTCCAGCATCTGCCACTACTGTATCTCCAGTAAGTAACCTTAACTCTACTGCAACAACTACATCCGATATCGATTCACCACAACCGTCTCCCAAACCATTGAGTGCAAATAAAAATATTCCACCTGAAGTTTCTACTGTATCACCTTCAACCTCTGCAACAACTAAAGGTGCAGAGAGCACAGAACCAGTAAGAAATGCAACAACAACTATTGGTTCGGTAACCACAAGTCCAGCATCTGCCACTACTGTATCTCCAGTAAGTAACCTTAACTCTACTGCAACAACTACATCCGATATCGATTCACCACAACCGTCTCCCAAACCATTGAGTGCAAATAAAAATATTCCACCTGAAGTTTCTACTGTATCACCTTCAACCTCTGCAACAACTAAAGGTGCAGAGAGCACAGAACCAGTAAGAAATGCAACAACAACTATTGGTTCGGTAACCACAAGTCCAGCATCTGCCACTACTGTATCTCCAGTAAGTAACCTTAACTCTACGGCAACAACTACATCCGATATCGATTCATCACAACCGTCTCCCAAACCATTGAGTGCAAATAAAAATATTCCACCTGAAGTTTCTACTGTATCACCTTCAACCTCTGCAACAACTAAAGGTGCAGAGAGCACAGAACCAGTAAGAAATGCAACAACAACTATTGGTTCGGTAACCACAAGTCCAGCATCTGCCACTACTGTATCTCCAGTAAGTAACCTTAACTCTACGGCAACAACTACATCCGATATCGATTCATCACAACCGTCTCCCAAACCATTGAGTGCAAATAAAAATATTCCACCTGAAGTTTCTACTGTATCACCTTCAACCTCTGCAACAACTAAAGGTGCAGAGAGCACAGAACCAGTAAGAAATGCAACAACAACTATTGGTTCGGTAACCACAAGTCCAGCATCTGCCACTACTGTATCTCCAGTAAGTAACCTTAACTCTACTGCAACAACTACATCCGATATCGATTCACCACAACCGTTTCCCAAACCATTGAGTGCAAACAAAAATATTCCACCCGAAGTTTCTACTGTATCACCTTCAACCTCTGCAACAACTAGAGGTGCAGAGAGCACAGAACCAGTAAGAAATGCAACAACAACTATTGGTTCGGTAACCACAAGTCCAGCATCTGCCACTACTGTATCTCCAGTAAGTAACCTTAACTCTACTGCAACAACTACATCCGATATCGATTCACCACAACCGTCTCCCAAACCATTGAGTGCAAATAAAAATATTCCACCTGAAGTTTCTACTGTATCACCATCACCTTCAACCTCTGCAACAACTAAAGGTGCAGAGAGCACAGAACCAGTAAGAAATGCAACAACAACTATTGGTTCGGTAACCACAAGTCCAGCATCTGCCATTACTGTATCTCCAGTAAGTAACCTTAACTCTACTGCAACAACTATATCCGATATCGATTCACCACAACCGTTTCCCAAACCATTGAGTGCAAATAAAAATATTCTACCCGTAGTTTCTACTGTATCACCTTCAACCTCTGCAACAACTAAAGGTGCAGAGAGCACAGAACCAGTAAGAAATGCAACAACAACTATTGGTTCGGTAACCACAAGTCCAGCATCTGCCACTACTGTATCTCCAGTAAGTAACCTTAACTCTACTGCAACAACTACATCCGATATCGATTCACCACAACCGTCTCCCAAACCATTGAGTGCAAACAAAAATATTCCACCTGAAGTTTCTACTGTATCACCTTCAACCTCTGCAACAACTAAAGGTGCAGAGAGCACAGAACCAGTAAGAAATGCAACAACAACTATTGGTTCGGTAACCACAAGTCCAGCATCTGCCACTACTGTATCTCCAGTAAGTAACCTTAACTCTACGGCAACAACTACATCCGATATCGATTCATCACAACCGTCTCCCAAACCATTGAGTGCAAATAAAAATATTCCACCTGAAGTTTCTACTGTATCACCTTCAACCTCTGCAACAACTAAAGGTGCAGAGAGCACAGAACCAGTAAGAAATGCAACAACAACTATTGGTTCGGTAACCACAAGTCCAGCATCTGCCACTACTGTATCTCCAGTAAGTAACCTTAACTCTACTGCAACAACTACATCCGATATCGATTCACCACAACCGTCTCCCAAACCATTGAGTGCAAATAAAAATATTCCACCTGAAGTTTCTACTGTATCACCTTCAACCTCTGCAACAACTAGAGCTGCAGAGAGCACAGAACCAGTAAGAAATGCAACAACAACTATTGGTTCGGTAACCACAAGTCCAGCATCTGCCACTAGTGTATCTCCAGTAAGTAACCTTAACTCTACGGCAACAACTACATCCGATATCGATTCATCACAACCGTCTCCCAAACCATTGAGTGCAAATAAAAATATTCTACCTGTAATTTCTACTGTATCACCTTCAACCTCTGCAACAACTAGAGCTGCAGAGAGCACAGAACCAGTAAGAAATGCAACAACAACTATTGGTTCGGTAACCACAAGTCCAGCATCTGCCACTACTGTATCTCCAGTAAGTAACCTTAACTCTACTGCAACAACTACATCCGATATCGATTCACCACAACCGTCTCCCAAACCATTGAGTGCAAATAAAAATATTCCACCTGAAGTTTCTACTGTATCACCTTCAACCTCTGCAACAACTAAAGGTGCAGAGAGCACAGAACCAGTAAGAAATGCAACAACAACTATTGGTTCGGTAACCACAAATCCAGCATCTGCCACTACTGTATCTCCAGTAAGTAACCTTAACTCTACTGCAACAACTACATCCGATATCGATTCACCACAACCGTCTCCCAAACCATTGAGTGCAAATAAAAATATTCCACCTGAAGTTTCTACTGTATCACCATCACCTTCAACCTCTGCAACAACTAAAGGTGCAGAGAGCACAGAACCAGTAAGAAATGCAACAACAACTATTGGTTCGGTAACCACAAGTCCAGCATCTGCCATTACTGTATCTCCAGTAAGTAACCTTAACTCTACTGCAACAACTATATCCGATATCGATTCACCACAACCGTTTCCCAAACCATTGAGTGCAAATAAAAATATTCTACCCGTAGTTTCTACTGTAACACCTTCAACCACTGCAACAACTAGAGATGCAGAGAGCACAGAACCAGTAAGAAATGCAACAACAACTATTGGTTCGGTAACCACAAGTCCAGCATCTGCCACTACTGTATCTCCAGTAAGTAACCTCAACTCTACTGCAACAACTACATCCGATATCGATTCACCACAACCGTCTCCCAAACCATTGAGTGCAAATAAAAATATTCCACCTGAAGTTTCTACTGTATCACCTTCAACCTCTGCAACAACTAGAGCTGCAGAGAGCACAGAACCAGTAAGAAATGCAACAACAACTATTGGTTCGGTAACCACAAGTCCAGCATCTGCCACTAGTGTATCTCCAGTAAGTAACCTTAACTCTACGGCAACAACTACATCCGATATCGATTCATCACAACCGTCTCCCAAACCATTGAGTGCAAATAAAAATATTCCACCTGAAATTTCTACTGTATCACCTTCAACCTCTGCAACAACTAAAGGTGCAGAGAGCACAGAACCAGTAAGAAATGCGACAACAACTATTGGTTCGGTAACCACAAGTCCAGCATCTGCCACTACTGTATCTCCAGTAAGTAACCTTAACTCTACGGCAACAACTACATCCGATATCGATTCACCACAACCGTCTCCCAAACCATTGAGTGCAAATAAAAATATTCTACCTGTAATTTCTACTGTATCACCTTCAACCACTGCTACAACTAGAGCTGCAGAGAGCACAGAACCAGTAAGAAATGCAACAACAACTATTGGTTCGGTAACCATAAGTCCTGCATCTGCCACTACTGTATCTCCAGTAAGTAACCTTAACTCTACTGCAACAATTACATCCGATATCGATTCACCACAACCGTCTCCCAAACCATTGAGTGCAAATAAAAATATTCCACCTGTAGTTTCTACTGTATCACCTTCAACCACTGCAACAACTAGAGCTGCAGACAGCACAGAACCAGTAAGAAATGCAACAACAACTATTGTTCGGTAACCACAAGTCCAGCATCTGCCACTACTGTATCTCCAGTAAGTAACCTTAACTCTACTGCAACAACTACATCCGATGTCGATTCATCACAACCGTCTCCCAAACCATTGAGTGCAAACAAAAATATTCCACCTGTAGTTTCTACTGTATCACCTTCAACTTCTGCAACAACTAAAGGTGCAGAGAGCACAGAACCAGTAAGAAATGCAACAACAACTATTGGTTCGGTAACCACAGGTCCAGCATCTGCCACTACTGTATCTCCAGTAAGTAACCTTAACTCTACTGCAACAGCTACATCCGATATCAATTCACCACAACCATCTCCCAAACCATTGAGTGCAAACAAAAATATTCCACCTGAAGTTTCTACTGTATCACCTTCAACCTCTGCAACAACTAGAGCTACAGAGAGCACAGAACCAGTAAGAAATGCGACAACAACTATTGGTTCGGTAACCACAAGTCCAGCATCTGCCACTACTGTATCTCCAGTAAGTAACCTTAACATCTTACTGCAACAACTCATACCCATATCGATCTCACAACCGTTCTCCCAAACATTGAGTGCAAACAAAATATTCTATCCTGTAATTTCTACTGACACCTTCAACCTCTGCAACTTTGGTTTGGTAACCACAGTCCAGCATTCTGAGCCTACTGTAAACCTTCCAGTACAGTACTTAACTCTACCTGCAACAAACTACATCCAGATATCGATTTCATCACAACTGTCTACCGAAAACTTTGAGTGGTAAACAAATTTCACCTTTAATTTCTACTGTATCACCTTCAACCTCTGCAACAACTAGAGCTACAGAGAGCACAGAACCAGTAAGAAATGCGACAACAACTATTGGTTCGGTAACCACAAGTCCAGCATCTGCCACTACTGTATCTCCAGTAAGTAACCTTAACTCTACGGCAACAACTACATCCGATATCAATTCACCACAACCGTCTCCCAAACCATTGAGTGCAAACAAAAATATTCCACCTGAAATTTCTACTGTATCACCTTCAACCTCTGCAACAACTAGAGCTGCAGAGAGCACAGAACCAGTAAGAAATGCAACAACAACTATTGGTTCGGTAACCACAAGTCCAGCATCTGCCACTACTGTATCTCCAGTAAGTAACCTTAACTCTACTGCAACAACTACATCCGATATCGATTCATCACAACCGTCTCCCAAACCATTGAGTGCAAACAAAAATATTCTATCTGTAATTTCTACTGAATCACCTTCAACCTCTGCAACTGGTTTGGTAACCACAAGTCCAGCATCTGCCACTACTGTACCTCCAGTAAGTAACCTTAACTCTACTGCAACAACTACATCCGATATCGATTCATCACAACTGTCTCCCGAACTATTGAGTGTAAACAAAAATATTCCACCTGTAATTTCTACTGTATCACCTTCAACCTCTGCAACAACTAGAGCTGCAGAGAGCACAGAACCAGTAAGAAATGCAACAACAACTATTGGTTCGGTAACCACAAGTCCAGCATCTGCCACTACTGTATCTCCAGTAAGTAACCTTAACTCTACTGCAACAACTACATTCGATATCGATTCATCACAACCGTCTCCCAAACCATTGAGTGCAAATAAAAATATTCCACCTGAAGTTTCTACTGTATCACCTTCAACCTCTGCAACAACTAGAGCTGCAGAGAGCACAGAACCAGTAAGAAATGCAACAACAACTATTGGTTCGGTAACCACAAGTCCAGCATCTGCCACTACTGTATCTCCAGTAAGTAACCTTAACTCTACTGCAACAACTACATCCGATATCGATTCATCACAACCGTCTCCCAAACCATTGAGTGCAAACAAAAATATTCTATCTGTAATTTCTACTGAATCACCTTCAACCTCTGCAACTGGTTTGGTAACCACAAGTCCAGCATCTGCCACTACTGTACCTCCAGTAAGTAACCTTAACTCTACTGCAACAACTACATCCGATATCGATTCATCACAACCGTCTCCCAAACTATTGAGTGTAAACAAAAATATTCCACCTGTAATTTCTACTGTATCACCTTCAACCTCTGCAACAACTAGAGCTGCAGAGAGCACAGAACCAGTAAGAAATGCAACAACAACTATTGGTTCGGTAACCACAAGTCCAGCATCTGCCACTACTGTATCTCCAGTAAGTAACCTTAACTCTACTGCAACAACTACATCCGATATCGATTCACCACAACCGTCTCCCAAACCATTGAGTGCAAATAAAAATATTCCACCTGAAGTTTCTACTGTATCACTTCAACCTCTGCAACTGGTTTGGTAACCACAAGTCCAGCATCTGCCACTACTGTACCTCCAGTAAGTAACCTTAACTCTACTGCAACAACTACATCCGATATCGATTCATCACAACCGTCTCCCAAACCATTGAGTGCAAACAAAAATATTCTATCTGTAATTTCTACTGAATCACCTTCAACCCCTGCAACTGGTTTGGTAACCACAAGTCCAGCATCTGCCACTACTGTACCTCCAGTAAGTAACCTTAACTCTACTGCAACAACTACATCCGATATCAATTCACCACAACCGTCTCCCAAACCATTGAGTGCAAACAAAAATATTCTACCTGTAATTTCTACTGAATCACCTTCAACCTCTGCAACTGGTTCGGTAACCACAAGTCCAGCATCTGCCACTACTGTATCTTCAGTAAGTAATCTTAAGTCTATTGTAAACACTACATCCGTTACCGGTTCATCACAACCGTGTTCCAACCATTGAGTGCAAACAAAAATATTCCACCTGTAATTTCTACTGTATCACCTTCAACCTCTGCAACAACTAAAGCTGCAGAGAGCATAGAACTAGTAAGAAATGCAACTATAACTATTGGTTCGGTAACCACAAGTCTAGCATCTGCAACTACTGTGTTTCCAGTAAGTCATCTTAAGTCCATTGCAACAACTACCTCCGCTACGGATTCGTCATAACCATCTCCTAAACTAGCGTGTTCAAATAGAGATATTGTATTTGTGTATTCAACTTAGTCATATTGAAGATTTACAGAGCTGCAGGGTATCATATTTCTAATAACTACTATAGCCAAACAAGTGGAAGGAACAAATGGAATCATAAATACGCGTACTGAATTGAGATGTCGTGGCTGAACAAATTGTGGTCACAATCAATAAATGGTCTGTAACTCATCACAAAATCTTGACAAAGGTTGAAATTAAAAAAATGCAATTAGATTTGAAGTATTTTTTTGTGCTTATTTTAAAGATATGTATATTTTTAAATTAAATCAATTTGATTTTGGTAATAGTATATCAAATATTAATCATGTTAATAAAATGTGACATTAATAAGTTTTCATTTTTCAATCCATATGCGAACATTCTCCGTAGTCGTTAATTTGTTTTTTTATTTTAAAATGAGTTGGTAAATAAAATTCGGGCCAACTTGGTTGCTGTAAGAATTATGTTTAAAGTAGTTCATTGAGTATTCAAATACACAATTTATTAATAAAGAGATGAATTGTATCGAAATTGGAATTTCCTGATGGAAAATACTTTGTTTTGTTTTTGTATCATACCGTTTCTGTTCCTTAAGTGTCAGTCTTTAAAAGGTATGACTTCGTTCATAAACTGGCTTTGGCATTTGTGACAGAGGTTTTGAACACGTTTTCACTTTCATATAAAATTTTCACATGAAACCTAACATTCAATATCAATACATAATATCAAATTATTTTTGCAGAAGAACTACAATATTGGATCCTTTTAAGGTAATCTTTGGTGATTTGTTATCGCATGCCTGGTAAGAGCTCAGGAAATCTTAAAATATATGTTCGAGATATTTCTAGCACAACTAAGTCAGAAGGGACCTATTCCGTAGCAGATATCTTCTCTATTTTAAATTAAAATATTGGTGATCATGTTTACCGATCAGAATTGACAGCACATTCTTATCGGTGTGCTAAAACTGTGAAGTAATGTTTTTATGAAATCTTAGAAAAAATTTTGTTTAACATATGTATATTAATAAAATAGTGCCTTCACAGGACTATAAAAGTGAAATCCTTTATATTTGGGTCGTTGGATATAGGCTTCCTCAAATAAAAGTCCGAGGACATAATAGTTGTTTCCGAATACCACTGTTGGTGGATATCTGATGGTATCCGAAACAGTTATAGGATCAAACCATGATTAAATATTAAAAAACACTTCTTAGACATAAAATTTTTTCACTATAACCCATTTTCTTTATATATATAAATATATATGTATATATATATTTTTATTTAATGTTTACTATTGAAGATTTATGAAAGTCAATATTTCATATATGTAGAAACGAACGTGTAATGTACGTAAATACGTTGTCTTATGTATATAAAAAGCTTATAAAATCTTATAAATGAAAAGCAGTTAAATTGTTTAAAATATAATCGCAGTTGTTTAAATAAAAGATTCTTCACGTTTTGCCTTTTGTTAGGCTTTGATCTGGTTAGTTCTAATTTAAAGTAAAATGAAAGCGGTTGTAATTCGTCTATTTCTAATATTTTTCCTTGCAAGAGAAATATATTCACAAACAAATTATTGCAGTTCATCACTTTGTAGAGGAAAAAAACATATAGCATGTGGAAATAATGGTGTAGGTTCTGTACCGAAACTCGTAAAAATAGGTGTACATTTTGACGGTTATTCCTTATTTCGTATTGCAGGCTTTTAGTTCAGCATGTGGAAGTAATGTGAAAATAATGCCAATATCAAGGAACCTCCGTAACGCTATAGTTAAGAAACATAATCAGTTACGGAATCAGGTTGCCGGTGGTAGTATATCGGGATATCGAGCTGCCACACGTATGGCGACAGTGCGTTGGAATAATGAATTAGCTAAATTAGCTGTGTTAAATGTAAAGCAGTGCGTGATGAAACATGACCAGTGTCGAAGCACCAATAGTTTTAAATATGCCGGACAGAATTTGGCAAATTCAGCTTGGTATGGTACTACTAAAACGGTGCGATCTCTTGCAATGCAACACATACAGATGTGGTTCGATGAATATAAAGATGCTTCTATGAGTTATATTAATAGCTATTCAAATCCAACAAATGGGTGTGTATTTTGCAAACTCAAATTTCTGCAGTTTTTTACTTGAAAATATTGTATAATTATATTTTTAGTAAAAAGATTGGACATTTCACACAAATGGTTCAAGAGAAAGCTACACATTTGGGCTGTGGTATTTTACGCCAACAAAAAGGAAGATTTAGTTATCAATTCATTGCTTGCAATTATGCATACACTAATGTACTGGATCAGGCCGTTTATAATAGTGGGACTGTAGCATCAAGCTGCACCACAGGACGCAATAAAAATTATAAGAATTTATGCTCCACCGCTGAATCATATGATGTCAACACATTATCAGACGCATAAGTGCAATCAATGTGTATATGATTTATATACAAACCATACTTACATGCATACATTAATAAAATGTGAACGAGAAAATTATGTAGAATAATTCAAACTTTTGAATTATCTAGGATATAATTCATAAATGTCTCTATAGCTTCGGTTCAGTTTGTCAACATACCTGAATAAATGGTATTGAGTATATATATAAGATGGAAATACTATAATTGTACCACTTTATAGGTTTATATATCTGGGGTCACGTCACAGGCGTTTTCTTTATAGGCTGCAATTGGTTACGTTGCAACATTTCACGTCTTCGTTAGTTTTAAAACCATAAAAATGTCGGTGACATCATCTTTATATCAGTCTTCAAATAATCTAATTAAGTCCAAACCTGTTCGCTCACCTACAAATGATTACGGAAGGGCACCTAATGAAACATCATAAGCTATGTAAATAATTATAATACTTACATATGGCAACTAGTGTAAATGGTTTATCTGTGAATATTTAATAACACAATTTAATGGATATAAGCGTCCAGTGATGATAACACAACGCTGATACATTGTGTAGGTTGTAAGCTCTCTTCAAATTGTTTTTAGTGTTATCCAGATATTTCCTACAAATGTAGCTTTATTAATTTTATAAGGCATTACTCTAAAATAGATTATAAATGATTGAAATTAATTTTATTGTCACTCTGTATACTACAATCCATAGATATGCCTAAAAATACATCGAGTTTATTATTAATGCATGGGTTAGATGATATAATAACGCTTGAGGGTAAATTAAAGAGAAAAGCGCCCATACTTTAATCTATTTCAGGATAATCTACTTCGCGATGTCATGTTTAAAGTTTTTCATAATGACAGTAAGGTTCTGAATTATGAAAAATATATTTAAATCGACTCAGCGACGATCCCTGCGTATTTTTCGGAAATAAATTATTATTTCTTTAATTATTTACAGGTGTTAAAATCTTTTGCAGTTATTTTTTATGAACATCCCATAATTTTAAAAACAAAAATTTTAAGTATGAATTTGTATCTTCTGTATTGAAAAGATCAAGATGCTTACATTTATTAATATCCACAATTTAAAGAAATGTGAAATCAAAATGCTTTATTCATATCTAATTGAAGGGAGTCGAACTCCTATATAAATATACGTATATACATATATATGTATATATTTTTATATATATAGATTTATATATACATAAATTTCATGTAATTCCGTTTTTTACTTTTAGGACCATTTTTACTGATGTGACACGTCTCTTTCGACCCTTACCATAAAGTTTTGCAAAGCTACTCGTATTACGAAAACAGACACAACCTATTTATTTATGTTTACGTATTACAGGTCTTTAAAAATACCAACTTGTAGTTTTCCTATCAGATGTAAGGTAACCACATTATCACACATGAATTCCATCCCGGATAAAATTAAATTTTTTTTTCGTGTAATCTATCGCACTCTTTTACGAGTTAACAATGTAATCGGTTTGACACATCTATCGCCCTTAAGTTCCCTGGAGTTCAATTGTGTTTCACACTGTATATACTATATGCCAATCTTGATAAAAAAAAATTATTTATCTATACTATCAACAAATTTCCCATGTTAAATTATTAGTCGTGATAGTATACGTTTAATAATAACTTATTAGTTGATGAATGGGGATACCATTATATCATTATACCATTATTACGTGAAGAATGAAGAATACAGGAGGACAAAGCACAAAGTACAACGACTAACGAGGGTTTAGAAGAATCAGTCGGTAATAAATAAAATAGATAGGTGGAGTTGAAAAGGTTGAAAAAAAAACAGCCAGAACGGGCGGCTATTATATGATTGGCTGAAGTATTTTAAGAACTATTAGGTCAAGGGAGAAGATTAAATGCTATCCATTATTTTCTTAATTTTCTAAAACTTAAATAATTCAATCGCACTTAATAATTTTAAAATATAATAAATAAAAGTTTTTAATATTTTTTTAAGTGTACCAATTGTTTTAATAATTTAACAAATTTGTTTTTAATAAATATTTTATTAAATATATTATTATAATCAAAATATTATGACGCACTTAACTGCGTTAAAGTGTTAGTATCCTATTATTCTGAAAGGGTGGTGTGGGTACGTGATACTATGAAAAACGTTATGCTCCCAAATGTTTCATTTGAAAAAAAAACGCGCACAAAACCTTTGATTTCAATGTTTCTATAAATCTATGTTTTTGTTTTCGACATAATAATCTACTTTTTTTGGCCAAAATTAAGAAACTAATTATTATAAAACAATATTGTATACAATTATTGTTATTGGAAGCACTTGTATAAATACTTGTGGTGTTGTGGTGTATTCTATTTGAAGGAAAAATTGGTATATAAACATCTCAAATATCGAATTAGATCAGTTAATTACTTTCAAAGATGTCTAGAGCACTGTGTTTAAAATTAATCGGCGTTTTTAGTTTCGCGCTTTTAATCGAACTAACTTTGTCGACTAACTATTGCAGTTCTACATTATGTAAATCCGGTGCAACGCATATTGCCTGCAATAACAACGGAGTAAGTGAAATCTATAATATATATGTGCTTACTGATTTATTTAAATTTTAATTATTTTATATAAAAATAACACAATTTTCGATATATTTCATTGTAATATCAAGATGCTCTATTGCTTTTGGGACTGAGGAGCACAATAGAATATCATTCTCTTGATATTATATATTGATTGTATATTCTTATATCTTATATTATTTAAAGTTTATTTCATGCTATGAAGTTCTCAAAATTTAAATAATGTTGAATATTATGTATAATATACATGATATCTTGTATTAAGGTGCTTTACCTTTGAATGTTGGTTTTTTGATCCAAAAAATATATAAAAGCCTTTGGTTGGTGAGATTCCATTATCAGTACGAGTACCTATTGAAACACACGGTCTCAAGGAGTCGAATATTCGAAAAAACTTATAAAAATTATTCCGAACATCTCAAAAACGATTGATTTATTTAGCCAGTAAGCAATTTTTGTTCATTCAATATCATTTAGCTTGATGTATAATGTTCCTCCGTACTTTAAAGGGTTCAGAAATCATGATGGTGTGGAATTCTATTAATTTTTTTATTTCAAACGCGTGTTTTCTATTACAAGAAATCTCTTACTATAAAAGAACTATCATTCAATAGAAAAGTAATAATAGTGAAGAAATTTTTATATTCAAAAACTCAATTTTTAATCCAGTGAATTCTCGGACTGTTACGGATACTACAAAAGTATTATTGTTTTAATAAAATCAAATTTATTATAGAAAATTTCTTTTAATTTAGGCCATAGTTGTTATTGTAATAACATTACATTTTTCATACAAGCACAACTTTTCCATAATTATCATTCACAATCCGTTCTAATATAATATTATATAAAAATTTATTTTGAATATATTAAGGCGTTTGCATCGGCATGTTCCAGCGATGCGAAAATCGTGCCCATGACAGCTGCATTAAAAAAAGCTTTGCTGAATAAACATAACACCCTCAGGAATACTATTGCATCTGGAAAATTAAATGGATATAAGGCCGCTAAACGTATGGCGACTATAGTTTGGGATGCAGAATTAGCCAAGTTGGCTGAATTAAATGTTAAGCAATGCGTCATGAACCATGATGAATGTCGTAATACTGATAAATTTAAGTTCGCTGGTCAAAACTTGGCCTACAGTGGCTGGTCTGGTACTACCAAAACCGTACAATCTGTTGCCGTTTCACATGTACAATTGTGGTACAATGAATATAAGGATTGTTCAATGTCATACATTAACAGTTACAAGAGTCCCACAAATGGGTAATTTTTTTATTGTATTTTATTATGATTTTTTTATTATTTTTATAATTTTTAAAATAATCATTTATATTTCTAACTTACAGTAAAGCAATTGGTCACTTCACACAAGTAGTCCAGGAGAAGGCAACACATATGGGTTGTGCCATTTTGCGCCAAACTAAAAGTGGTACCACATACCAGTTTATTGCTTGCGATTATGCGTACACAAATGTTCTGGGTAAGCCCATTTATACTAGTGGTACTGCAGCTTCAGGTTGCAAAACTGGTAGAAATCCAAACTTTAAATCTTTATGTACTACTAAAGAAGTGTATAATGTAAATTCTTAAAAATATATTTAAATTTTTTTATACGAAATTAAAAAAATATTGTTTTTAATTAATTAATGAGTGTATATTGTTGTTCTAACTCTTACTAAGGATTCTGCAAGTAACTGATTTGTTCTTCTCTTATAATCTCATTTCGCCTTTTATAAACAATTTCTTCACCTTCAAATATTTATATCAACATAAGAAAGTTCAATAGTCAAGTGGTTAGCAACCCTGATCATTGCTACTGAGTTCCGTGTTCGAATCCGAATGAGAGCAAATGATTTTAATAAATAATTTAAAACGAATGTGTCTTTAATAGATATTACGCTCTGTTTCACTTAAATAATGTAAATAATTATAATTAACAACTTTTATTATATTCGTAGTTAAAGCAGTTCCGATTCGATTTCTAAAAAGAGAGATATTAATTTATATTAATAAAAATGTAAATATATCAAATTTCAGAAATTGTTATTATAAATAATCTCTTAACAACATTGCTAAACTGTATCTAGACATAATCCTATTAATAACCATTTCTAGTTCTGAAATAATAAATGATATAAAACTCAGATTATATTGGTTCTTTAAAGAACTACAAATCAGATATGCTGTAACCCATGACTTCATATAACCCATTACCACCGATTTGCAAATGTTTTTTCATTCGCAACATTTAAACCCTAATAATGCATGTTATGCATGTATAGAAACATTGCAAATGGCTTTAGCAACATTTGATATAAACATATATTGTTCCGTCTATGTATAAGCTGCAATTTCATTATTGATTTTATCACTAATTCATTGTAAATGATTGCATGTATTTTTTGTAAAAATTCACTTAAATACATTCATGTAAATATATAAATATATTGATATCAATAATGTAGTATACATGCCTGCCTTTATTCATACATATAGGTAAAAAATAATTAGAACGGTTGCAAATTTGTTAATAAAAGTACTGATAGGATTCTTAAAAGAAATATAGTTTTAGAAATAATACAAATAAATAGTTTATTAATTCATGTATTATAACATAGACCTTAAGCTTATGTACTCTTAATAACTCTTAATATACTCGTAGTTAAAGTAGTTCAAGTTCGATTTGTAAAAAGAGAGACTTTAATTTATATTTGCCTTAACCTTAATATTATTCTAATTATAAGAATGGGAATAGTTTCCGTAAAACACATCACAAACTATAATGGAAAAGGTATTCGTATACCTATATGGTAGATGGTTTAGACATAGTTGACCTAACTGCTTGAAGTATTCATCACGTGCTAATAGTAAATATAACTAATTTTTAACTAAAAAAATATATTTTATGTAAGAAATACCAGTCTTCCTAATTAGGGGTCTTGCTTAGAATTAATTATAATTATATTTTATTGAATATAACTTAATTGAAGAGCTCAATTTGCTCTCTTCTTCTAATGAAATCCAATAAATAATATGTTTAAAATACATGACTGGGGTTTAAGTTGACAGTATACAGAAATAACATTATTTATTTCTAGATGGACTTAGTTCTTATGTTAGCTTTGATATAGCTACTTTTTACTGTTATACTACTTTTATTGTTATAATATGGATAAGAGACTTTGAAAGAGCATTAGTAGTTATGATAGAAATAATTTCCTAGCTTTAACTTTTAGTTCTAAAAACTCTTAAACGATTTACTTATATATTTTCAAATAATCATTATTTATTAGTACATATATCTATCGTTTCCTTTCAATTAAAAGATGGAATGTATATTTATGAATTTACATTATATACTTCCGCAGTAGAACACAAGGACTTATAAGTTGCATCTTTGCCGGATGTGCAAGCTGAAGCTGCGGTACCACTAGTATAAACGGGACGGTTAATTACATTTGTGTATGCATAATTGCAAGCCGTATATTGTTCAGTGAAACCATT
>NC_051846.1:203833821-203847623 GCF_002237135.1 Teleopsis dalmanni
AGTCATGTATTTTAAACATATTATTTATTGGATTTCATTAGAAGAAGAGAGCAAATTGAGCTCTTCAATTAAGTTATATTCAATAAAATATAATTATAATTAATTCTAAGCAAGACCCCTAATTAGGAAGACTGGTATTTCTTACATAAAATATATTTTTTTAGTTAAAAATTAGTTATATTTACTATTAGCACGTGATGAATACTTCAAGCAGTTAGGTCAACTATGTCTAAACCATCTACCATATAGGTATACGAATACCTTTTCCATTATAGTTTGTGATGTGTTTTACGGAAACTATTCCCATTCTTATAATTAGAATAATATTAAGGTTAAGGCAAATATAAATTAAAGTCTCTCTTTTTACAAATCGAACTTGAACTACTTTAACTACGAGTATATTAAGAGTTATTAAGAGTACATAAGCTTAAGGTCTATGTTATAATACATGAATTAATAAACTATTTATTTGTATTATTTCTAAAACTATATTTCTTTTAAGAATCCTATCAGTACTTTTATTAACAAATTTGCAACCGTTCTAATTATTTTTTACCTATATGTATGAATAAAGGCAGGCATGTATACTACATTATTGATATCAATATATTTATATATTTACATGAATGTATTTAAGTGAATTTTTACAAAAAATACATGCAATCATTTACAATGAATTAGTGATAAAATCAATAATGAAATTGCAGCTTATACATAGACGGAACAATATATGTTTATATCAAATGTTGCTAAAGCCATTTGCAATGTTTCTATACATGCATAACATGCATTATTAGGGTTTAAATGTTGCGAATGAAAAAACATTTGCAAATCGGTGGTAATGGGTTATATGAAGTCATGGGTTACAGCATATCTGATTTGTAGTTCTTTAAAGAACCAATATAATCTGAGTTTTATATCATTTATTATTTCAGAACTAGAAATGGTTATTAATAGGATTATGTCTAGATACAGTTTAGCAATGTTGTTAAGAGATTATTTATAATAACAATTTCTGAAATTTGATATATTTACATTTTTATTAATATAAATTAATATCTCTCTTTTTAGAAATCGAATCGGAACTGCTTTAACTACGAATATAATAAAAGTTGTTAATTATAATTATTTACATTATTTAAGTGAAACAGAGCGTAATATCTATTAAAGACACATTCGTTTTAAATTATTTATTAAAATCATTTGCTCTCATTCGGATTCGAACACGGAACTCAGTAGCAATGATCAGGGTTGCTAACCACTTGACTATTGAACTTTCTTATGTTGATATAAATATTTGAAGGTGAAGAAATTGTTTATAAAAGGCGAAATGAGATTATAAGAGAAGAACAAATCAGTTACTTGCAGAATCCTTAGTAAGAGTTAGAACAACAATATACACTCATTAATTAATTAAAAACAATATTTTTTTAATTTCGTATAAAAAAATTTAAATATATTTTTAAGAATTTACATTATACACTTCTTTAGTAGTACATAAAGATTTAAAGTTTGGATTTCTACCAGTTTTGCAACCTGAAGCTGCAGTACCACTAGTATAAATGGGCTTACCCAGAACATTTGTGTACGCATAATCGCAAGCAATAAACTGGTATGTGGTACCACTTTTAGTTTGGCGCAAAATGGCACAACCCATATGTGTTGCCTTCTCCTGGACTACTTGTGTGAAGTGACCAATTGCTTTACTGTAAGTTAGAAATATAAATGATTATTTTAAAAATTATAAAAATAATAAAAAAATCATAATAAAATACAATAAAAAAATTACCCATTTGTGGGACTCTTGTAACTGTTAATGTATGACATTGAACAATCCTTATATTCATTGTACCACAATTGTACATGTGAAACGGCAACAGATTGTACGGTTTTGGTAGTACCAGACCAGCCACTGTAGGCCAAGTTTTGACCAGCGAACTTAAATTTATCAGTATTACGACATTCATCATGGTTCATGACGCATTGCTTAACATTTAATTCAGCCAACTTGGCTAATTCTGCATCCCAAACTATAGTCGCCATACGTTTAGCGGCCTTATATCCATTTAATTTTCCAGATGCAATAGTATTCCTGAGGGTGTTATGTTTATTCAGCAAAGCTTTTTTTAATGCAGCTGTCATGGGCACGATTTTCGCATCGCTGGAACATGCCGATGCAAACGCCTTAATATATTCAAAATAAATTTTTATATAATATTATATTAGAACGGATTGTGAATGATAATTATGGAAAAGTTGTGCTTGTATGAAAAATGTAATGTTATTACAATAACAACTATGGCCTAAATTAAAAGAAATTTTCTATAATAAATTTGATTTTATTAAAACAATAATACTTTTGTAGTATCCGTAACAGTCCGAGAATTCACTGGATTAAAAATTGAGTTTTTGAATATAAAAATTTCTTCACTATTATTACTTTTCTATTGAATGATAGTTCTTTTATAGTAAGAGATTTCTTGTAATAGAAAACACGCGTTTGAAATAAAAAAATTAATAGAATTCCACACCATCATGATTTCTGAACCCTTTAAAGTACGGAGGAACATTATACATCAAGCTAAATGATATTGAATGAACAAAAATTGCTTACTGGCTAAATAAATCAATCGTTTTTGAGATGTTCGGAATAATTTTTATAAGTTTTTTCGAATATTCGACTCCTTGAGACCGTGTGTTTCAATAGGTACTCGTACTGATAATGGAATCTCACCAACCAAAGGCTTTTATATATTTTTTGGATCAAAAAACCAACATTCAAAGGTAAAGCACCTTAATACAAGATATCATGTATATTATACATAATATTCAACATTATTTAAATTTTGAGAACTTCATAGCATGAAATAAACTTTAAATAATATAAGATATAAGAATATACAATCAATATATAATATCAAGAGAATGATATTCTATTGTGCTCCTCAGTCCCAAAAGCAATAGAGCATCTTGATATTACAATGAAATATATCGAAAATTGTGTTATTTTTATATAAAATAATTAAAATTTAAATAAATCAGTAAGCACATATATATTATAGATTTCACTTACTCCGTTGTTATTGCAGGCAATATGCGTTGCACCGGATTTACATAATGTAGAACTGCAATAGTTAGTCGACAAAGTTAGTTCGATTAAAAGCGCGAAACTAAAAACGCCGATTAATTTTAAACACAGTGCTCTAGACATCTTTGAAAGTAATTAACTGATCTAATTCGATATTTGAGATGTTTATATACCAATTTTTCCTTCAAATAGAATACACCACAACACCACAAGTATTTATACAAGTGCTTCCAATAACAATAATTGTATACAATATTGTTTTATAATAATTAGTTTCTTAATTTTGGCCAAAAAAAGTAGATTATTATGTCGAAAACAAAAACATAGATTTATAGAAACATTGAAATCAAAGGTTTTGTGCGCGTTTTTTTTTCAAATGAAACATTTGGGAGCATAACGTTTTTCATAGTATCACGTACCCACACCACCCTTTCAGAATAATAGGATACTAACACTTTAACGCAGTTAAGTGCGTCATAATATTTTGATTATAATAATATATTTAATAAAATATTTATTAAAAACAAATTTGTTAAATTATTAAAACAATTGGTACACTTAAAAAAATATTAAAAACTTTTATTTATTATATTTTAAAATTATTAAGTGCGATTGAATTATTTAAGTTTTAGAAAATTAAGAAAATAATGGATAGCATTTAATCTTCTCCCTTGACCTAATAGTTCTTAAAATACTTCAGCCAATCATATAATAGCCGCCCGTTCTGGCTGTTTTTTTTTCAACCTTTTCAACTCCACCTATCTATTTTATTTATTACCGACTGATTCTTCTAAACCCTCGTTAGTCGTTGTACTTTGTGCTTTGTCCTCCTGTATTCTTCATTCTTCACGTAATAATGGTATAATGATATAATGGTATCCCCATTCATCAACTAATAAGTTATTATTAAACGTATACTATCACGACTAATAATTTAACATGGGAAATTTGTTGATAGTATAGATAAATAATTTTTTTTTATCAAGATTGGCATATAGTATATACAGTGTGAAACACAATTGAACTCCAGGGAACTTAAGGGCGATAGATGTGTCAAACCGATTACATTGTTAACTCGTAAAAGAGTGCGATAGATTACACGAAAAAAAAATTTAATTTTATCCGGGATGGAATTCATGTGTGATAATGTGGTTACCTTACATCTGATAGGAAAACTACAAGTTGGTATTTTTAAAGACCTGTAATACGTAAACATAAATAAATAGGTTGTGTCTGTTTTCGTAATACGAGTAGCTTTGCAAAACTTTATGGTAAGGGTCGAAAGAGACGTGTCACATCAGTAAAAATGGTCCTAAAAGTAAAAAACGGAATTACATGAAATTTATGTATATATAAATCTATATATATAAAAATATATACATATATATGTATATACGTATATTTATATAGGAGTTCGACTCCCTTCAATTAGATATGAATAAAGCATTTTGATTTCACATTTCTTTAAATTGTGGATATTAATAAATGTAAGCATCTTGATCTTTTCAATACAGAAGATACAAATTCATACTTAAAATTTTTGTTTTTAAAATTATGGGATGTTCATAAAAAATAACTGCAAAAGATTTTAACACCTGTAAATAATTAAAGAAATAATAATTTATTTCCGAAAAATACGCAGGGATCGTCGCTGAGTCGATTTAAATATATTTTTCATAATTCAGAACCTTACTGTCATTATGAAAAACTTTAAACATGACATCGCGAAGTAGATTATCCTGAAATAGATTAAAGTATGGGCGCTTTTCTCTTTAATTTACCCTCAAGCGTTATTATATCATCTAACCCATGCATTAATAATAAACTCGATGTATTTTTAGGCATATCTATGGATTGTAGTATACAGAGTGACAATAAAATTAATTTCAATCATTTATAATCTATTTTAGAGTAATGCCTTATAAAATTAATAAAGCTACATTTGTAGGAAATATCTGGATAACACTAAAAACAATTTGAAGAGAGCTTACAACCTACACAATGTATCAGCGTTGTGTTATCATCACTGGACGCTTATATCCATTAAATTGTGTTATTAAATATTCACAGATAAACCATTTACACTAGTTGCCATATGTAAGTATTATAATTATTTACATAGCTTATGATGTTTCATTAGGTGCCCTTCCGTAATCATTTGTAGGTGAGCGAACAGGTTTGGACTTAATTAGATTATTTGAAGACTGATATAAAGATGATGTCACCGACATTTTTATGGTTTTAAAACTAACGAAGACGTGAAATGTTGCAACGTAACCAATTGCAGCCTATAAAGAAAACGCCTGTGACGTGACCCCAGATATATAAACCTATAAAGTGGTACAATTATAGTATTTCCATCTTATATATATACTCAATACCATTTATTCAGGTATGTTGACAAACTGAACCGAAGCTATAGAGACATTTATGAATTATATCCTAGATAATTCAAAAGTTTGAATTATTCTACATAATTTTCTCGTTCACATTTTATTAATGTATGCATGTAAGTATGGTTTGTATATAAATCATATACACATTGATTGCACTTATGCGTCTGATAATGTGTTGACATCATATGATTCAGCGGTGGAGCATAAATTCTTATAATTTTTATTGCGTCCTGTGGTGCAGCTTGATGCTACAGTCCCACTATTATAAACGGCCTGATCCAGTACATTAGTGTATGCATAATTGCAAGCAATGAATTGATAACTAAATCTTCCTTTTTGTTGGCGTAAAATACCACAGCCCAAATGTGTAGCTTTCTCTTGAACCATTTGTGTGAAATGTCCAATCTTTTTACTAAAAATATAATTATACAATATTTTCAAGTAAAAAACTGCAGAAATTTGAGTTTGCAAAATACACACCCATTTGTTGGATTTGAATAGCTATTAATATAACTCATAGAAGCATCTTTATATTCATCGAACCACATCTGTATGTGTTGCATTGCAAGAGATCGCACCGTTTTAGTAGTACCATACCAAGCTGAATTTGCCAAATTCTGTCCGGCATATTTAAAACTATTGGTGCTTCGACACTGGTCATGTTTCATCACGCACTGCTTTACATTTAACACAGCTAATTTAGCTAATTCATTATTCCAACGCACTGTCGCCATACGTGTGGCAGCTCGATATCCCGATATACTACCACCGGCAACCTGATTCCGTAACTGATTATGTTTTTTAACTATAGCGTTACGGAGGTTTCTTGATATTGGCATTATTTTCACATTACTTCCACATGCTGAACTAAAAGCCTGCAATACGAAATAAGGAATAACCATCAAAATGTACACCCATTTTTATGAGTTTTGGTACAGAACCTACACCATTATTTCCACATGCAATATGTTTTTTTCCTCTACAAAGTGATGAACTGCAATAATTTGTTTGTGAATATATTTCTCTTGCAAGGAAAAATATTAGAAATAGACGAATTACAACCGCTTTCATTTTACTTTAAATTAGAACTAACCAGATTAAAGCCTAACAAAAGGCAAAAACGTGAAGAATCTTTTATTTAAACAACTGCGATTATATTTTAAACAATTTAACTGCTTTTCATTTATAAGATTTTATAAGCTTTTTATATACATAAGACAACGTATTTACGTACATTACACGTTCGTTTCTACGTATATGAAATATTGACTTTCATAAATCTTCAATAGTAAACATTAAATAAAAATATATATATACATATATATTTATATATATGAAGAAAATGGGTAATAGCGAGAAAATTTTATGTCTGAGAAGTGTTTTTTAATATTTAATCATGGTTTAATCCTATAACTGTTTCGGATACCATCAGATATCCACCAACAGTGGTATTTGGAAACAACTATTATGTCCTCGGACTTTTACTTGAGGATCTTGAGAATCCTTTAACATTTAAAGAAAAGAAACGGTATGATACGAAGACAAAACAAAGTATTTTCCATCAGGAAATTCCAATTTCGACACTATTCATCTCTATATTAATAAATTGTGTATTTGAATACTCAATGAACTACTTTAAACATAATTCTTACAGCAACCAAGTTGGCCCGAATTTTATTTACCAACTCATTTTAAAATAAAAAAACAAATTAACGACTACGGAGAATGTTCGCATATGGATTGAAAAATGAAAACTTATTAATGTCACATTTTATTAACATGATTAATATTCGATATACTATTACCAAAATCAAATTTATTTAATTTAAATATATACATATCTTTAAAAAATACTTCATATCTAATTGCATTTTTTTAATTTCAACCTTTGTCAAGATTTTGTGATGAGTTACAGACCATTTATTGATTGTGCCCACAATTTGTTCAGCCACGACATCTCAATTCAGTACGCGTATTTATGATTCCATTTGTTCCTTCCACTTGTTTGGCTACAGTAGTTATTAGAAATATGATACCCTACAGCTCTGGAAATCTTCAATATAACTAAGTTGAATTCACAAATACAATATCTCTATTTGAACACGCTAGTTTAGGAGATGGTTATGACGAATCCCTAGCGGAGGTAGTTGTTGCAGTAGAGTTAAGGTTACTTACTGGAGATACAGTAGTGGCAGATGCTGGACTTGTGGTTACCGAACCAATAGTTGTTGTTGCATTTCTTACTGGTTCTGTGCTCTCTGCACCTTTAGTTGTTGCAGAGGTTGAAGATGATACAGTAGAAACTACAGGTAGAATATTTTTATTTGCACTCAATGGTTTGGGAAACGGTTGTGGTGAATTGATATCGGATGTAGTTGTTGCAGTAGAGTTAAGGTTACTTACTGGAGATACAGTAGTGGCAGATGCTGGACTTATGGTTACCGAACCAATAGTTGTTGTTGCATTTCTTACTGGTTCTGTGCTCTCTGCAGCTCTAGTTGTAGCAGTGGTTGAAGGTGATACAGTAGAAATTACAGGTAGAATATTTTTATTTGCACTCAATGGTTTGGGAGACGGTTGTGGTGAATCGATATCGGATGTAGTTGTTGCCGTAGAGTTAAGGTTACTTACTGGAGATACAGTAGTGGCAGATGCTGGACTTGTGGTTACCGAACCAATAGTTGTTGTCGCATTTCTTACTGGTTCTGTGCTCTCTGCACCTTTAGTTGTTGCAGAGGTTGAAGGTGATACAGTAGAAATTTCAGGTGGAATATTTTTATTTGCACTCAATGGTTTGGGAGACGGTTGTGATGAATCGATATCGGATGTAGTTGTTGCCGTAGAGTTAAGGTTACTTACTGGAGATACACTAGTGGCAGATGCTGGACTTGTGGTTACCGAACCAATAGTTGTTGTTGCATTTCTTACTGGTTCTGTGCTCTCTGCAGCTCTAGTTGTTGCAGAGGTTGAAGGTGATACAGTAGAAACTTCAGGTGGAATATTTTTATTTGCACTCAATGGTTTGGGAGACGGTTGTGGTGAATCGATATCGGATGTAGTTGTTGCAGTAGAGTTAAGGTTACTTACTGGAGATACAGTAGTGGCAGATGCTGGACTTGTGGTTACCGAACCAATAGTTGTTGTTGCATTTCTTACTGGTTCTGTGCTCTCTGCACCTTTAGTTGTTGCAGAGGTTGAAGGTGATACAGTAGAAATTTCAGGTGGAATATTTTTATTTGCACTCAATGGTTTGGGAGACGGTTGTGATGAATCGATATCGGATGTAGTTGTTGCAGTAGAGTTAAGGTTACTTACTGGAGATACAGTAGCGGCAGATGCTGGACTTGTGGTTACCGAACCAATAGTTGTTGTTCCATTTCTTACTGGTTCTGTGCTCTCTGCAGCTCTAGTTGTAGCAGAGGTTGAAGGTGATACAGTAGAAACTACAGGTAGAATATTTTTGTTTGCACTCAATGGTTTGAGAGACGGTTGTGATGAATCGATATCGGATGTAGTTGTTGCAGTGGCAGATGCTGGACTTGTGGTTACCGAACCAATAGTTGTTGTTGCATTTCTTACTGGTTCTGTGCTCTCTGCACCTTTGATTGTTGCAGAGGTTGAAGGTGATACAGTAGAAACTTCAGGTGGAATATTTTTGTTTGCACTCAATGGTTTGGGAGATGGTTGTGGTGAATTGATATCGGATGTAGTTGTTGCAGTAGAGTTAAGGTTACTTACTGGAGATACAGTAGTGGCAGATGCAGGACTTATGGTTACCGAACCAATAGTTGTTGTTGCATTTCTTACTGGTTCTGTGCTCTCTGCAGCTCTAGTTGTTGCAGAGGTTGAAGGTGATACAGTAGAAATTACAGGTGGAATATTTTTATTTACACTCAATAGTTTGGGAGACAGTTGTGATGAATCGATATCGGATGTAGTTGTTGCAGTAGAGTTAAGGTTACTTACTGGAGATACAGTAGTGGCAGATGCTGGACTTGTGGTTACCAAACCAGTTGCAGAGGTTGAAGGTGATACAGTAGAAATTACAGATAGAATATTTTTATTTGCACTCAATGGTTTGGGAGACGGTTGTGATGAATCGATATCGGATGTAGTTGTTGCAGTAGAGTTAAGGTTACTTACTGGAGATACAGTAGTGGCAGATGCTGGACTTGTGGTTACCGAACCAATAGTTGTTGTTGCATTTCTTACTGGTTCTGTGCTCTCTGCAGCTCTAGTTGTTGCAGAGGTTGAAGGTGATACAGTAGAAACTACAGGTGGAATATTTTTATTTGCACTCAATGGTTTGGGAGACGGTTGTGGTGAATCGATATCGGATGTAATTGTTGCAGTAGAGTTAAGGTTACTTACTGGAGATACAGTAGTGGCAGATGCAGGACTTATGGTTACCGAACCAATAGTTGTTGTTGCATTTCTTACTGGTTCTGTGCTCTCTGCACCTCTAGTTGTTGCAGAGGTTGAAGGTGATACAGTAGAAACTTCAGGGAATATTTTTGTTTGCACTCAATGGTTTGAGAGACGGTTGTGATGAATCGATATCGGATGTAGTTGTTGCAGTGGCAGATGCTGGACTTGTGGTTACCGAACCAATAGTTGTTGTCGCATTTCTTACTGGTTCTGTGCTCTCTGCACCTTTAGTTGTTGCAGAGGTTGAAGGTGATACAGTAGAAACCAGGTAGAATATTTTTATTTGCACTCAATGGTTTGGGAGACGGTTGTGATGAATCGATATCGGATGTAGTTGTTGCCGTAGAGTTAAGGTTACTTACTGGAGATACACTAGTGGCAGATGCTGGACTTGTGGTTACCGAACCAATAGTTGTTGTTGCATTTCTTACTGGTTCTGTGCTCTCTGCAGCTCTAGTTGTTGCAGAGGTTGAAGGTGATACAGTAGAAACTTCAGGTGGAATATTTTTATTTGCACTCAATGGTTTGGGAGACGGTTGTGGTGAATCGATATCGGATGTAGTTGTTGCAGTAGAGTTAAGGTTACTTACTGGAGATACAGTAGTGGCAGATGCTGGACTTGTGGTTACCGAACCAATAGTTGTTGTTGCATTTCTTACTGGTTCTGTGCTCTCTGCACCTTTAGTTGTTGCAGAGGTTGAAGGTGATACAGTAGAAACTTCAGGTGGAATATTTTTATTTGCACTCAATGGTTTGGGAGACGGTTGTGATGAATCGATATCGGATGTAGTTGTTGCAGTAGAGTTAAGGTTACTTACTGGAGATACAGTAGTGGCAGATGCTGGACTTGTGGTTACCGAACCAATAGTTGTTGTTGCATTTCTTACTGGTTCTGTGCTCTCTGCACCTTTAGTTGTTGCAGAGGTTGAAGGTGATACAGTAGAAACTTCAGGTGGAATATTTTTGTTTGCACTCAATGGTTTGGGAGACGGTTGTGGTGAATCGATATCGGATGTAGTTGTTGCAGTAGAGTTAAGGTTACTTACTGGAGATACAGTAGTGGCAGATGCTGGACTTGTGGTTACCGAACCAATAGTTGTTGTTGCATTTCTTACTGGTTCTGTGCTCTCTGCACCTTTAGTTGTTGCAGAGGTTGAAGGTGATACAGTAGAAACTTCAGGTGGAATATTTTTATTTGCACTCAATGGTTTGGGAGACGGTTGTGGTGAATCGATATCGGATGTAGTTGTTGCAGTAGAGTTAAGGTTACTTACTGGAGATACAGTAGTGGCAGATGCTGGACTTGTGGTTACCGAACCAATAGTTGTTGTTGCATTTCTTACTGGTTCTGTGCTCTCTGCACCTTTAGTTGTTGCAGAGGTTGAAGGTGATACAGTAGAAACTTCAGGTGGAATATTTTTATTTGCACTCAATGGTTTGGGAGACGGTTGTGATGAATCGATATCGGATGTAGTTGTTGCAGTAGAGTTAAGGTTACTTACTGGAGATACAGTAGTGGCAGATGCTGGACTTGTGGTTACCGAACCAATAGTTGTTGTTGCATTTCTTACTGGTTCTGTGCTCTCTGCACCTCTAGTTGTTGCAGAGGTTGAAGGTGATACAGTAGAAACTACAGGTGGAATATTTTTATTTGCACTCAATGGTTTGGGAGACGGTTGTGATGAATCGATATCGGATGTAGTTGTTGCAGTAGAGTTAAGGTTACTTACTGGAGATACAGTAGTGGCAGATGCTGGACTTGTGGTTACCGAACCAATAGTTGTTGTTGCATTTCTTACTGGTTCTGTGCTCTCTGCACCTCTAGTTGTTGCAGAGGTTGAAGGTGATACAGTAGAAACTTCAGGTGGAATATTTTTATTTGCACTCAATGGTTTGGGAGACGGTTGTGATGAATCGATATCGGATGTAGTTGTTGCAGTAGAGTTAAGGTTACTTACTGGAGATACAGTAGTGGCAGATGCTGGACTTGTGGTTACCGAACCAATAGTTGTTGTTGCATTTCTTACTGGTTCTGTGCTCTCTGCACCTTTAGTTGTTGCAGAGGTTGAAGGTGATACAGTAGAAACTTCAGGTGGAATATTTTTATTTGCACTCAATGGTTTGGGAGACGGTTGTGATGAATCGATATCGGATGTAGTTGTTGCCGTAGAGTTAAGGTTACTTACTGGAGATACAGTAGTGGCAGATGCTGGACTTGTGGTTACCGAACCAATAGTTGTTGTTGCATTTCTTACTGGTTCTGTGCTCTCTGCACCTTTAGTTGTTGCAGAGGTTGAAGGTGATACAGTAGAAACTTCAGGTGGAATATTTTTATTTGCACTCAATGGTTTGGGAGACGGTTGTGGTGAATCGATATCGGATGTAGTTGTTGCAGTAGAGTTAAGGTTACTTACTGGAGATACAGTAGTGGCAGATGCTGGACTTGTGGTTACCGAACCAATAGTTGTTGTTGCATTTCTTACTGGTTCTGTGCTCTCTGCACCTTTAGTTGTTGCAGAGGTTGAAGGTGATACAGTAGAAACTTCAGGTGGAATATTTTTATTTGCACTCAATGGTTTGGGAGACGGTTGTGGTGAATCGATATCGGATGTAGTTGTTGCAGTAGAGTTAAGGTTACTTACTGGAGATACAGTAGTGGCAGATGCTGGACTTGTGGTTACCGAACCAATAGTTGTTGTTGCATTTCTTACTGGTTCTGTGCTCTCTGCAGCTCTAGTTGTAGCAGAGGTTGAAGGTGATACAGTAGAAACTACAGGTAGAATATTTTTATTTGCACTCAATGGTTTGAGAGACGGTTGTGATGAATCGATATCGGATGTAGTTGTTGCCGTAGAGTTAAGGTTACTTACTGGAGATACAGTAGTGGCAGATGCTGGACTTGTGGTTACCGAACCAATAGTTGTTGTCGCATTTCTTACTGGTTCTGTGCTCTCTGCACCTCTAGTTGTTGCAGAGGTTGAAGGTGATACAGTAGAAATTACAGGTAGAATATTTTTGTTTGCACTCAATGGTTTGGGAGACGGTTGTGATGAATCGATATCGGATGTAGTTGTTGCAGTAGAGTTAAGGTTACTTACTGGAGATACAGTAGTGGCAGATGCTGGACTTGTGGTCACCGAACCAATAGTTGTTGTTGCATTTCTTACTGGTTCTGTGCTCTCTGCAGCTCTAGTTGTAGCAGTGGTTGAAGGTGATACAGTAGAAATTACAGGTAGAATATTTTTATTTGCACTCAATGGTTTGAGAGACGGTTGTGATGAATCGATATCGGATGTAGTTGTTGCCGTAGAGTTAAGGTTACTTACTGGAAATACAGTAGTGGCAGATGCTGGACTTGTGGTTACCGAACCAATAGTTGTTGTTGCATTTCTTACTGGTTCTGTGCTCTCTGCACCTCTAGTTGTTGCAGAGGTTGAAGGTGATACAGTAGAAATTAGAGGTAGAATATTTTTGTTTGCACTCAATGGTTTGGGAGACGGTTGTGGTGAATTGATATCGGATGTAGTTGTTGCAGTAGAGTTAAGGTTACTTACTGGAGATACAGTAGTGGCAGATGCTGGACTTGTGGTCACCGAACCAATAGTTGTTGTTGCATTTCTTACTGGTTCTGTGCTCTCTGCAGCTCTAGTTGTTGCAGTGGTTGAAGGTGATACAGTAGAAATTACAGGTAGAATATTTTTATTTGCACTCAATGGTTTGGGAGACGGTTGTGATGAATCGATATCGGATGTAGTTGTTGCCGTAGAGTTAAGGTTACTTACTTACTGGAAATACAGTAGTGGCAGATGCTGGACTTGTGGTTACCGAACTAATAGTTGTTGTTGCATTTCTTACTGGTTCTGTGCTCTCTGCAGCTCTAGTTGTTGCAG
>NC_051846.1:203847723-203855027 GCF_002237135.1 Teleopsis dalmanni
GTATGTGCAACTGAATGCATGTGTAGGTGTTAAAGAGCAAAATAGCCCAATTTAGGCTCATTTCTTCGGAGTCTTATATATTATCAATTTTATTAAACGTTGATTGCTTTCCACTGAAATCAAATGCACTTTGTCTTGCTTATCTGTGAGTATATTGAATTCATATTATTATTATCTATAACCGTTTTAGTTCTCTTAATTTTTAATAAATTACTAGGCGACAGTTTTCTTTCTCTTAAAGTTGAATGAACAGATCTTCATTAGTCGTACATATTTTATTTAATACTAATGATTTTTATTATTTTACGATGGTGAGAAAATATGCTTGAATGTAGTAATTGTAATTCTTTAGGATTGGATTAACAAAAAAGTTCGTTAAACTTTGAAAGGTGATGGTCGGTACTCAACAAATTTGATTTTAACAGTTATTGTTCTTCATAATTACAAGAGAGATAAGTTACACATATTTTTCACATTAATTTCTCGAACGATTGTATTAAACATTTTAGGAACATGTAATCTCTTTTGGAGATATATCTTTCATTTGAGACATGTGATTAAATGTCATCTATAATAATCTTCAGATAGCTCTCCTATATTGAATGCTTATGAGGACGATATCAGCTTGAAACTTAAACGATTTTACATAAAAATCAACTATAGTAAATATACTCCACTTACGGAAATCCTGTTCCTCCATTCATTTAGTGTAAGTATTTAGTGCGTTACTTAGAAATAAAATAGGTTCCTTAATAGTAGTTAACAATGAATATATAATTGTTGATACGTGGTAATGTAGTATAAACGTAATACTGAGAAATTCAGTTTCTTAGTTTCTAAATGTGTTTTAGGCATTTTTCGTAATAAGTATACGAACATGGTTGATCTTTTGCGCTTATTACCGACCCTAAATGAACAGAAGATACTCTGCTTTTCGAATAAAAGTCAAAATGTCAGTTGCTAAGAATATATGTTGAGAGAATCTTCTTCAAAAGAAAAAGAAAAAAAAGAAGAGGAAGATGGAGATAGATAGGAAGAGACACGAGAAGAGAGAAAGAGATAGATGGAGAGATAAAGGAAGACAGAAAAAGCGTCAGATAGAGAAAGAGAAACATATATAGAGAGAGGCAGATAAACAAACATATAAGCAGATAGAGGCAGATAGAGAAACAGAGTGAGAGGTAGATATAGAAATATAGTGGGAGGCAATTAAAAAGACAGAGAGAAAGAGACAGATAGAGAGAGACGAAAAAAAGTACATGTTCACCAGATTATATGCGCTTATACACAACATGTGGTAGCCAACAAAAGCTACGAGACAAACTTTATCTTCATTGCCTTCATGGAGAGAGTCAGAGTCAGAGAGAGAAAGGCAGATAGAAAAAAAAAGAGGCAGATAGAGAGAGAGGAGAAAGAGGATATTTTCACCAGATTCTATGCGCTTATACACAACATGCGGCAGTTAGCAAAGGCTACCAGATAAATTTCACCTTCACCGCCTTCATGGTCATGAATCCACTTAACTTCCTAGTATGCTGCATTTTCCAGGTCAATATCTCCACTAAGAAAAAAATTTCATGTCTCATGCAAATTATGACTTTTTGTATATCAATCATAGAGCCATAGTTTATGATAAAGGCAAGTACATAGAACAAAAATCTGAAATTTAATTCCATTCCAAATAAAATGAATATAGATTTTCTAAAAATTGCAGTTCAATTGAATCAGTCCACATTATTGGTATTCATAAATTCTAGCATTGAAAAAGCTTTAAATATTTTGTAAAAGTAAACCGCTCTTGTTAATACTATTACGTACAACTTCTGTTACACCCAATAGGACAACTATATATTTTCTACAAAATTATGCGAAAATAAAAATGTGAGAAAAACCAAAAAATATTACGGCATGAAATGGTCCCGCGGTAAGTCATATAGTTGATACGGGCATAGCACATAACCAGAGTGTGGCTCTGGTTGTGACTGTTGTGTAAATGTGTAAATACGCTTTTATTGCCGCATAATTCGTTGTTATGCAAATATAATAAAGCAGCAGCATTTAGCCATAAATAAGCCACAATGCTAACACCGTCACACCATCACACATAAACGCAAATACCAAAACAACACAGTTGCCCTAACACCACTAACATGTGTTGATATATCTCTAACTCATGAGAACACATGAACGCATATGTGCAGATACATCCATTCAACGTATGATTTCCGTTTGTGGAACACATGAAGGGAAACATAGGAAAAAAGGCACATAATTGAGGAACATAATTTTTTATTAATCCCATTTTCATCATTTCATAACGACTAACTTTTTTTTACTAGGGTTAGGAGTTGTTATTTTTTTTAATGTTTTTTTTTCTAATTGTAATATTGTTTTCTGTTTATCTTTTTTTATTATACTCTGAAGCGGATACGATAATTTCACAATCCTTTGAGCTTCACTCGTATGCAGTTCTACTGTGTCTTTGACACTTTATTTGCTGGGGTGTGACACACACCGGGGAAAACATATTCAATTATACCTTAATGATCGGAAGTACTGACATATTTTTATGCGAACATATACTTTTGTAAATAAATATTTTTCTTTAATAAAAAATGCAATTTTAATAAAAATTTTAAAAGAAATTAAATTGCATATAAAATTTTAAATGTGTAGGAAGTACAGCATATGGGAAGTGTATAATTTTATGTCAGCTCTTGGACAAATATGTAACCCACGTTGGATATTTGGATATATCACGTATACACACATATACACATACATGAAAATACATATATACGGGTGGAAAATTTAAAATTGTTTTATGTTTTATGCACTTCGTTGGGTGCTAAAATGTCGTGCTTTTATGAAGACAGCAGCGAGCACATCTTCACGTTTTATTATGATGGATCCACTGACTTAAGTTCATTTCGAAGTTATTTTTTTTATATTATTTATTTTTTTTTTTGTTTTTTTGAGGAAAATTGACTGCTCTTTTTATTGAGCATTTAATTTACATAAACTCACAAAAACGCTGAAATGCACAATTTTAAATTTACAACATAAGCACGAGAAATGCATTGCAAATGAGTTCGGGAAAAAAAGTGTTGTTTCATGTTCAGGACATTTTGTAAGGAAATTGACACATAATTTAATTTTTATTATTCTTCATATTTGCATATTTACTTTTATGAATTTCGACATGTGAAATAACAAAAAAGAACATTTACATCGGCGCGGTACCTTTAAACACTTGGTCGATGGTTGAGCGATAATTTACACATATGAAGTTGAAGTACTGCCGCAGCAAAAAAGGATATTATGTCCTGAAATTATCTTCCCACAATACAAAGAATTCATTATTATATTAAAGTTGAGTAAAACATACCAACACTGCGTTAGCGAATCTCAGAATGGTTACGTAGAGAGGTGTCATGAAGAAACCTTGCAGTTAATAGAGAGTAGAAGTGTTTAAGTGCACTGACTTAACTAGCCCCAATATAATAATAATAATAAAAGATAGAAAAAATATTCAATTTATTTCAATGAAAAAAAAAATTCACTACGATCTAGAGTAATTTGATTGCACAGTCATAAGAAAAGTTGGGAATATTCACCTCTTTGGTAAATATATAATGGTGAATGTATAATTTTTATACAATAATACCCCTTAGGTCAACCAATGATAGGTTGACTTCTTTCTCAACCCTGAAATGAATCGAGGACCCAGTTCTTATTTTCCACACCTAGTATCAGTGGTAAAGGAGTAAATATTTTAAGCAGTTAAGTCGGCTATAACTATAGGTGCTGAAACATTATTCATATTGAATTGAATTCAATTCATAGAATAATGAATTCTATATGAATGAATAATAAAAATTCTGTGTTACAAATTTAATCTCATTTTTGCTAGGCCACATTTAATATAAAAACTGCAAGACCAAATTCATTCCTACCGGTAATCTATTAGGAATCGGTTGTAAAGCCCGTTTTTCTCAATAAGTACTTAATTTTGGTTTTTCAATATTTATTTAAAAGACTATTCAATACGTCAATATATTACTCCCACTGGAGAGAGGATAGAATATTCTAGATGTAAGGCATGCTTTGAACGGGATTTTGTTCAATACCATCTAAAATTGTTTGGAGTATAAATTACAATGAGTGAGCTTTTTTTACAATTCTCAACCGGAGATGTGTACCTGGTACTACAGAGGTCAGGAGCGACAGCTTTGGCTGTCCTGACCAATTGAGGGTGGCCTGTTTGATGGGAGTATCATGGTGACTGTGATTAAAAGCCAAAGTTACGGGGGTAGAAATCTAATAATTACTTTCATTCGATATGGAGTTGCTGATCTACATAACAAGAACAGAGGTGTTATGTGGGACTCGTTCCCACTTAAGAAAAAATTTATATCTAAACATTTGGCTTCAACTACAGAGGTGTTATGTGGGACTCGTTCCCACTTAAGAAAAAATTTATATCTAAACGTTTGGCTTCAAGTAGTATTGACTGAATTCCATGGAAGTCCAATAAAGCCGTTAATCGTGTCATTATATTGATACGTGTGTTACGAACATAGATGTTAATGATAGGTATTTACGTTAAAAAACTATGGACTCTATACTATATTGGAATTAATAATATACATTATTGGAGACGAGGAAAAATTTATTATTAGATTGATATGTGTACTTACATGTTGTCTAACCTATCTTTATATTATCAGTTTAATTACAACTATCATTATATATATTTGATAAAAATTTATTTCTAATTAATTTATTATTTTCCAATGCATTCATAATGCAATATTATACTCGTATTTTTGATTTTGTTTAAAAGTGGTTAAAGAAACTAGCAGTGATATGAACTTATTGTTACTTGACGTATGTTAGTTTCAACAAAGCATACATTTTTTGCAACTGCATTTTTAATTTGTTTTAAAAGTGAAGTTCTTAACTTTTTCTAAAGTTTATGTGTTAAGTTCATTGCTTGGAAAACTTACAAATCAATTTTAAAGCAAAAAAAAAAATAATAATACAAAATAGCAATAAACTTGCACATTTTTTTCTTACTGAAGCCTTATTAGTGCTGGAAACCAGCAACAAAAGCTTTGTAATGAAACTATAGAGTTTTATGGATTAACTAGTAAGCGTGTTATTGTTAAATGAATTATACTAATTATAATTATTATTACAACAAATTATACGTATAATTTGTATTGCAACACTGAAGTGTCAACGATATTCTTTGACTTTCTTCCAGGGTTAAAAAATTCTAATGTTCTGTGAACTAGAAATTACGAGCAGAAATGTTATGTTCTTTTGTGGGTACACTTAACGCAATTTATTTTTGAAAGTAAATGAGCTTCTATCATAACTACACATGGTACAGATATAGGTGTAAACATTTATCAGGTTACATTAGTAAAATGAAATACTGGTTTGTGATTTATTTGTATTTATACGTATATTTTTTTACCATTGATTATCCTAAAGAAGAAAAATTGCTCTGTTACAAATAGATTTAGTTATTCATACCCAGTTATTTTCTGCTTCAAGAACAAATTAGGAAAGAAAATGAGTTCATTTCCGTAAAAACTAAATAAAATTGGACGTCTATTAAACCTTTCAGAACTACATAATTTAGTTGTCAGTAAATGACTGACAAGTAATATATCAATAATATGTGTAAATCTGTGATATACTCTTATTTTCTCAATTAAGCTCAAATTAGGTCGGAAAATGAGTTCATTTTTGTAAAAACTATTTGTTAGTTAATGTATCAGTTATTTGATATTTTAGTCATATCTGTAAATCTCTGATACACTTTTATTTCTTTATCTAATAATTTTAAAATAAAAAAAGTCAGTTTATTCTTATCAATAGAATTAATAAGTGAATTAACTTCGGTAAGACAGAAGTTAATATTTTATAAGAATGGAACGCTATGAGAATGGGTTCCTAGTTGGATGACACTGTACTGAATACGTACGTATCACTGCAATCTTCACTACTCTTATACAGACTACTATGTCACTGGGGGAGTTAGCAGATCTAATAATAATAACTTTAAGGAAATACTATACACCCATAGGCGCTATAGCTAGAGTTTATAGCATATTTATCTTCATGCCTAAACGAACCTAATAATAATTAATATTTTTACCATATAAATAAACTGCTATTTTTTATGTATATTTGTTTTAGATTTGTCTTTTCATCAACTTTTTTTTAAACCTATTATCAAAATTGAGCTTTCCGACATTATTTCAATGAAAGCAACAACAAAGTTTGGAATTAAAGTCAAAAACTTCCAATGATTGAAATATATCTGCAGGCTTCGCATATGTTAAGCCTACGCATATCGTTTATGTGCTGTACATGCTCCAGCAAACAATTGCCGCATTAATATCCTTCCTTGCTCCTCGCTCCCCGTTTCTCGCTCCTCGCTCATCCTTGCTTGCTGACTGTCGATTTACACGATATTATTGTGGGCAATTCACAATATTAAAAGTTCAAAGTTTAATTAATTGAGGCAGTAAAGTAAAACATTTTTTTGTTTTTTTTTGTTTCGTTCCACACAAAGAGTGGAAATGTGCTGTTGCAAATAGCCGCCATGAAAAAGCTGTAATTAACGCCAGATGACGTATCAGCAAAAATCTTCATCAACACCATTTGTATTATATGAACGTGTTTATGCAAATGTATGTGGGACGGAGGAAGACAGCGGGAGGGAGAGAGAGAGAGAGAGTGAATACGTGCACTTACGTTTGTGACTCTGTACAATTAGAGTTCGTGCACAGCCGTGCGTTAGGCAAATCGATAAAATAATTGTGGGCTGCTGTTACGGGTGTGGGGGCATGTAAATACACTAACTATTGAACATTTGTTACATGCGAGCAGATAACAGCAGTTTAAAACAAAAAAACCGTATTTAAAATTGTAACAATCCTGTTTTTGTTGCAATCATTGATGGCAGGTGCGAGTGGTAGTTGAGTTTCAATTCAATAGTGCAATATCATTAACACCAAAGTTCAACATTCCATTCATTTTTCAGGTTACCTCCAAATAAATAGTGCTGTTGAGTAGCAGTCGAAAAAAATATATATATCGACATTATATATATAGGGGTATGTAGTTTTACATAGATCAAAGTTGTGTTGTAAGTTTAATATTATTCATCTCTACTTTCACTTATATTTTATTTGTCACTAATATAACTCTCTATATTTTTAGAAGTATATATACATATTTTAGTTGTAAACTAAAATAGAAAATATTGTACTAATATTTTTGCA
>NC_051846.1:203855127-203908480 GCF_002237135.1 Teleopsis dalmanni
TATCCTGGTATTTTCGTGTTGTAGTCTCATTTTATAATAAACGGCTTTCGAAATTTATTCAATTATTAATAAAATACTTAATAGTGAACCTATGAATACTAAATATTTCAGAAACTATCTCAGTTCAAATAACTGAACTTTTATACCAAATCATTGTCAATTAAATATTCTTTAATGCAGAATCCATTTTCAACATTTACCAAGATATAATGTAACAAAAAAGCGCGTCCACTGAATATATAACTTAAAAATGGACAATTCAAATAGTTTTATTTGCATAACAATTTTAAGTTAGTTAAATATAACTGAATTTAATAATTAATACGTTCTAAGACTCAAGTGGGTTTTGATATTATAAAAATTTGAAAATGTTTATTTTTTCAAATACGGCTTTGGGTCAGTTGGTTAAGGAGCGCTGACTCTGAGTTTCAAATTTGGCAGGACACGAGTTCGATTTCTGGTACTTGCAGTCTCAAAAAATTATTTACGAATGATTTAATACAAAAATTATTTCCAAGACAACTGATGATGGGTATTTGGCAATACTCGAAACAGCTGTATGGTCAGCCAAAAATTCAATTAATTAAAATAATATAAAAATGAATTTTTGTTGTTGTAGTTCACTACTTTTTGAAATCTCTTTACGAAATAAGTTGTATTAAAAATAAATACTGAGCTTGATTTTTGCATAGCAAAAGAAAATAATTTATAAAATTTCCACAATCATTTATTTTTCTGTAAACAATGTATCTAAGCCTTTAATCCATTAATGTAGTATTAGTCATATGAAATAGCAACTCATCCCACATTCAATTTTAATCCTAATAAATTCAAATTCATTTCTAAAATATATATTCTACTTATAGTAGATATCTCAGTTGATATTGAAATATATTAACAAGAGCTAATAAAAATATTAGAATGCTACATTTTTTATGAATGATTTAAGCAAATATCATGTAAAGTCATAAACTGCAAATGACCTATGGGGAGCCATAGAGGAAAACAAATAAAACTTTGTAAACAACGATATGATCCCAAGCTTCCCCGAATGAATGAAAAAACCATAGATAGAACGTAGTTATGTGGAAGCACATGGTCAACAGATGTTAAGCATTTCCAACAGGCAGTCAATGCCAATAACAACAAATCACTCAATGTTCTTACGGCTTTGGCTGAAATGCCAAACTGAACGCAAACAAAAAATGGACTGTTTTAATCCGATGAATGTGCAATGCATACTAAAACGCATTTTGCGGCACGTTTGGATGTTGCTTTGGTTAGGAACCAGATTTTTTTATTCGCCTTCTCTCAAATTTATTACCTTTCTAAACTTTGGTTTTTATGCTCATATTTCCTTTTATGGTTTTTTCTTTATGAAGTTACATCCTTTCTTCGGTTATAAATGACTCATATCTATCTGACTTACCAACAATGTTCAGATACACTGAATGCCCAATCGGTGGTGTTGTTGAAATTTGACACTCATAGATGCCGGAATCTTTGCGTTGTGCATAGCGTATACGCAATGTCCAATCTTCGGCATGTGGTGAATGCATTGCTTCGAAGCGCTGATCAGATGTGTAGGTGTAACGTCCAACTGTCAACAGATGAATGTCACGATGACGTACCCAAGAGACCTGAAAGGATAAGAGAAAATAAAGATAAAGATAAAAATAAATAAATGCTAAGTAAATGGTCGTATTTTGATTGTTGGCTATATAGTATGTGTTATTGTTTTGCTTTGGTTCACATTACTTTGTTTTGAATTGATGAATGATAAAAATCTTGTTCACATGACATATGTCCCTCGGTGCAAAAACAATTTTGATATATTCAAATGTTGTATCAATTGAATTTCAAATGATTTAGGAAGTTTTTATTGTCTTTTCGTTCAATGTAACATAAAAAACCTCAAGTATATTTAAGTAAAATAGATCAATAGAATAATTATTCTATTCTATTAATCAAAAAGATAAACTTTTAAATGAACACTTAAATAAATTAACAAAATTCCTTTCGATTTCGAAACAGTTTTTTAAATATTACAGTTGTAACTGTAGTCGGTAAAACCATTTAGCTAATTTAAATGGATGTAAATTCAATAAAGTCTTATTGATTTATACCATATGGATTAAGATTTCTATAAAGAGTAGTAGAGGGCATCATCCAAAATGTCAAATAAAAGGATGCTTGAAGCTCTTTTCAGAAGACATGAGCTAACTTTACAATATTAAAGTTAAATCTAGACTCATGTCCACCTAATGCAACAATTTTGCTTCGAGAGCTGGGATGTAGCTTTCCCTATTCCACTACCTTAATGTGATAAAACCTGGTTTCCAATAATTTAGCTCCAATAACTGAGAAGTAGTTGCAAGAAAGTTGTAGAGAATAGCTAAAGTGAGCTTTGCTGAATTTAGCTGTAGCATAAATTAAAAGAAATATGATACTCAATTAAATCGCAATACTTCTAATAATGTAAACATTATTATAATATTAAAAATCTTTCCGATTGATTTTTTGTTTTGTTTTAAAGTCCTTTCTACAGTATCCTCCTAATGCATATTAGTGTGAAGCACATTCTATTCTCTTCAGTTATATAATGATGTGCTTAATCGCTCTATGAGTCCTGTCTATGCTCTATAGACAACACGTATTGAAGAAACCCTCCAATCAATTTTAAAATTTTAAACCATAACTGAGACTCTATGTAGTGAGCTCGTTTTAACACCACAAAGAATTTGTACTTAAAGCATGATAACTACTTACAGAAGCTTTGAACACGATTATTTCTATTTTAGATCTAGAAATCACCGTGTAAAATAACCTATAATTTTCATACAGAAACTCATAGTACGTAGTCATCTGAAAAGTCCCAGGACTAACACGGTAGTTAACCAACAATTTGTTTCCTATTTAATCAACACATCTGTATATATTAATACCCAACTAAATAATGGGTAACAATTCCTTTAATTGGAGAGAATCTCTATTTGGTCGTTATAGATATATGCATTATGTATATGAGTAACAGTACAAAAAAATATGTAAAAATTTATATTAAAAATAATATAACACTGCGTTTTTTCCGAAAGAGTATTTATTAATTAAAAACGATTCAATTTTTCTAAGTCCGAGTATTAAAAATAAGGTTTTTTGGTATTAAATATAAATTTTGTTCTTTCGAGTTTTCTTTATGAACTTCCTTTCTACAAACCATTTAACCAACTCTTCCAATGACTGATTCATACAAGAAACTCTTCCATCAATTATTTAAGCTTATTCATTAACTTCGACATTATTTTGTTCGTTTGGTGGAAATTGAATTTCTATTATAATGCCTCTATCGTCGACATCATTGAGATCGTCTTCAATGTTATCTGGGTTCTCTATTTCTAGCTCTTCATCAAAAATGGGATAATTAAAATCTCCAGCTGCGGTAAAGTCGGTTTCTATTTGATCAGTTGAGGGATTTACACCTAACATTTCATTTAACACATTATTAGCTCTTAGTCCAGGGTCTGCAGTGATTTTTGATACAAGAGAATAAAGAACGTCTGTTTCGCTTACATTTGAATTTCGTATGTAAAACTTTATAACTTGGTTATAATTAAAGGGCTCTGGACTAACTTGCTCGATTAAATGGTGTAAAATATGAGGATATATTTGTTGTAGCATCTCACTAGTAATAGGAACTGGTTCACTGTAAATACTTTCATCATCATCACCATTTGCATTATTTAAATTAATTAAACCAGATCGACTACGAAGTTGCTGTTGCCATATAAAAGGACCATCATCACCATTGTCCATATCAAGTCGTACCACAATATCGGGTAAGCTTTCTTCAGAGAGTCTATCTGTTGGTATAAGTAATGACAAATTACTAGGATTACGATTCTCAGTTCGACGTGGCCAAAATAGTTGATGGCCTTGTCTTCTATGCCTAGTAGCAGTGCTTGCGGATGCAATTTCATCATGATTTGACAATGAATTTAATCTATTATGGTTCATATGCCCATTTTCACCACTGTACGAACTTGGATGATTCTGTCGACGATCAGTATTACTTCGCAAACCAGTGTCACCAAATATATTGCGGACTTCTGAAAGAGTAAGCAACTCATGATAGGATTCTACATTTCTTTGGTCAGCTTGCGGGGAACGACTTCTGCTCATAAGTCGATGGTTATAGCGATTATAACTAAGGAAATGACGATTATTTGATCGCCTTCTACGTGTAGGTATGTTGCTGGAGTATACAGTTTCGTTAGATGGATCGAATCTGTCTAAATCCCTTTGAGCATCACGGCCGATTCGACCTCTGAGAAAACGTTGACGACCATAACGATTATACCTACGGCTATTCAAATCGACATAGCTAGAGGGTGTAACTTCATTGCGAGATGGACTAGCATCAAGTAATTCGTTTGATTGATGCGAATATAAATTGCTTTGACCAACTTGTTCAGTTCGATTATTGTTTAAACGTCGAATGCGACGAACGTTGTGCCTGCCGTTGTAAATGAGATTTCTCCATTGACTGATATGTATTGTGGTTCTGTTACGAGATGCAGGCTCATCGTTAAGGTGCGTAGCAAGCAGTACTTCTATAGCATGCTGTCTGCTCGCATCAAGAGTGTGTCCAGAATCATAGCTGTTATGCTGTCCAATTCTGCGCCCGTCAACATTGCTAAACGATGCTAATTCATGATTAGACTGATTATTAACTAATGGTTCTTCCGAATTATCTTGCTCAGTATGTTCACTACGCATACGTCGATAGCCGCGATTATACCTGGGATTGTAGCGTTCGTACTGTCGCCCGTTGACATTGCTGAACGATGCTAATTCATGATCAGACTGATTATTAACTAATGGTTCGTCCGAATCATCTTGCTCAGTATGTTCACTACGCATACGTCGATAGCCGCGATTATACCTGCGATTATAGCGTTCGTATTGTCGCCCGTTAACATTGCTAAATGATGCTAATTCATGATCAGACTGATTGTTAACTAATAGTTCGTTAGAATCATCTTGCTCAGTATGTTCACTACGCATACGTCGATGGCCGCGGTCATACCTGCGATTATAACGTTCGTACTGTCGACGTCTCCGTTCGGTGACATAGTTGGAAGATGCATTTTCATCGTACGACTGAGTGAGAGCAAGTAATTCGTTGAAATGCTCATGACGACCCCTTCGCAAACGTCTGTGGCTATGACGGCTATACAAACGATTATAATATCGCCGGCGCATACGCCTCCTGCGTCGTGCATCATTTCTGGATGATAAAATTTCAATGGGCGCCTGAGTGGTAGCAAATAGTTCGCTGATATGGTTTCTGCGACGATGATGGAAACGTTGGTTGTGCGCTCGGTTGTAACGATTGCGACGAAAAACTACATTATCAATTGTTGGAATGATGTCTGACGAACTGCGATCTTCATCAATAACCGATTCAGAGAAGTCTGAAATAGAAGTCCCATGATATCCACTTCTGTCCATTACTTTCAATTTAATTTTCAAACAGATCGAGATAAATTTATTTGCACAAAAATTTTGATTAAATATTGTAAAATGAAGAAATTTTTATTAGATATCATTTAAGAAACAACATTTAATAAAAATTAAGTTTTTATGAAAAATGTTGATTGTTTTAAAAAGGTAAAGAAATGAATGGATACGTAAATCCTTTGTTTTTTCTTTAAATATTTAAAATTTACTAAAAGTTTTATACCTTTCTAGATGATATGCATATTACTCATATGTGAAAAGCAAGTAAATGTGTGGTACATATATATTTTTTCAAGAAGTGGTATTTACATTATTCGAAAGTGGTTATACCTTGGGAAGTAGGGGGATTAAGCTCTTATTATCAGTATGCTTAAAAACTGTACATTGTTAAAGTTAATCGTTTCATGTCCAGCTGACACATCAATATTTCTTCGTAAGTTGGGATTAAATAGTGTAGCTTATCTTATCTCGCTAACTTAATACGACTTGGCCCCGAAAATCTGCATAATGTTTCCGATTCGAATTTTCTTTCACCATATTTTTTGTTTGGTTTTGGAAGCGTTCCTTTTGTAGCAACGCATAATAGTGTTAAGTGTCCTATGTTACTTCCAACTATATAGGAGTATGTTTCATCGCTCTATGACTTCTGACATAGAATATTTACAAAGCACATATTTAGGATATTGTGATGGTACCTCGTTTACTCTTTTTTTACGAAAGTCTACAAGAAACTGACTGTGTAATTCTCTAGAAATAGATTACAATATTCACTGTAGGAGTGAATTACACTTTTTCATGGATGAAATCCTTTTTTAATCCGAAGCATGTACGAACTTGTGGAGGTATAACCTTCTATCAAGAAAAGTTGTAATATATAACCTATTGGTATATAACCTATTGGCATCTGCAGAGACTATAAATTTCCATTAATCCGATTTAATCAAGATTTCGTATTTATTAGCAAGAGGCAAAACATTGAACATTATTTTTATGTTTGTTGTTGTTATTATTCAGTTTTATAATGCCAGGTTGGTGTTGTTTTAGTGGTCTGAGCACTACATAAGTTAAGTAAACTATGTGGGGTCAGCAAGCAGTTGCATTTCTTGATTTTCATTCTTTGCGGGTCTTTAGTTTGTCAAAGCCATTTTCTTGCCAGTAACAGGTTAGGTTTTGTTGGTTATATAAATATTAATATTTTTACTAACGATAGGATAGGATAGAAATAAACGGGGTACTAGCTCCCGACGGAGCAGAGCACTGCGACCAGATTGATCTTTTGTGCTTTTAACAGACCCTAATTGAACAGAAGACATTCCGCCTTTCGACTGAAGACCAGAATGTTGTCCGCTAAGGAACTCCTAATGTCAGAAGGAGAGAGCAGCTCTCCTCTCAGTGACCTCCTCCTGGTCCAGATCAAGGCTGCGCATTTATTAATGATAATAATAGAACTTTTATTTAACTTAGTTAATATTAAGTTTAGTGCATTTAAAAAACTATATGATCAATATCTTCTTTCATTTCATATGCCCCGCGGTTTTACTACAGTTGATATTTATATACGGGGCTCAGAACTAGCTTTGGTAGATCTTCATGCTTTGCATTTAAAAGTAAGTTTATGAAATTGATTTAATTTAATCAAACTCAAACTTAAGTTTTATAATTGTATATTTTAGTTTAATTAATGCAACTTAAATAATATTACTGAAAGCAAAACTTATAATCTATAATTTATTTTCTATATCTATATTTTTATTCATTAAATATATTTTGTCGGCAATTGTTTTTTATAAGTAAATCCGTAAAAATTGCTTCCTCCTCAAATATGCTGTACGTAGTCTACTTTTCCATTTCCAATGGCGCATTTAAATATTTGTGCCCAACGGGCTTAAAATTCAATTATTATTAAAATACAAAATAAAGATTCGTTACAAGAAATAAATATAAAAATATAAAATTTAAATTTATTTATAGTTCTAGAATGTATTCTACTACAATTTAGATATGAAGTGAAAAGGATGTTGATCTCCTGTTCAACAAAAATTTACTGCTCTTACAGCGAAAACATATAAAAATAAATTTCAAAAATTCGTTAGAAGTTAGCTTACGGGCGTTTGGCGTTACCATAAGATGTCTCTAGCATTGTGCCAACTAAAAGGACATTTCCATAACGAAGACCAATAGCAAAAAATAGAATAAACTTTTGATTGGAGTACAATTGCACAAACATTGTTGCAGTGTGATTGCAATGCTAAAGTGGAAAAAATTTATTATAAATATTAATAAAAAAATATAATAATATAGAAATTAACTTTTTTTCCTTCCCTCTTTTTTTTTTGGCACAAGAGATCTACAGTTATGAACTTTGTATTTTCCCTCCACCATTTTTTTAGCAACACAGATCTACTATATTTGTGGTGGTCCGTTCCAATGGGAGCCCAGTAGCTTGTTTATCTTGCTTTCCCCTCTTTTTATTATATGAAAATTAATATATTTTTGGAAACTAAATTTTGTGTGATAAGACAAGACTACATCATTAAAGTATAAGGTTAGTTTATTCTAATGAAATCTTAAATTACTTTAAGTAATTTTCGTAATAATTAATTAATAATAATGATTGAAATTGATTGTATTTTGGATGCAGTGTTCCAATAGCTTAATTAAATCCTTTGTGTAATATTCATTCCATATAAAATAATTTCATAACTCAATTATTATTTAACACAAAATATCGATATAACGCAAAACCGAGGATTGTTGTGCAATGCACACTCAAAAAGAGCAAATCCTTTGTAATCCCTGTTAATAGCACTGAAATCTAATATTTGCAACACAGTCAGTCAGTGTTACAAATGAGTTTAGATCACTTTCATCCATAAACAAAACCAAAAACAAATCAACCAACTATAAAAGTTAAGTAATATTGCATTTAGTGGCAGTGCATAAAATTTAAAATGGGAATATTCCATTCGTGCCGCGCGTATTATGGCAACAAAGTACGGTCGAATCAGTGTTGCCATAACAAAATTGGTTTTAATTAACCAAATAGCAAAATTATCTGCTGCAAAGTAAATTTTAATTAAATAAAATTTTGTGCATTACTATTAAATGTTAAACAATATTTTTGTTATGCTGTTAATTATCAAATGAAATGTGCCGCCATTTTATACTCCTTCCTCCCTGATTTATTTGAAATATTCTGTTACCAAACGCAATCAACACAACACACAGCAAAGTGGCGGCACATGCACCAGCCATCAAACATGCGGCTAAGCATGCCTAACTGCAAAACTGTTTTACACGACGTGCATGCATGCTGCATGTCGTGCTATCTGTTTGAGTGTTTGATTGTGTAAAAGCCTCGATTTTTGGCGTGCATGCATGTCCACTTGTGTTTGAATTCGTTTGCAGTTGTTTACATTTTCCGAATTTCGTATCTGATAATTTGTTCGAATTTTTGTGGTTAGGCGTGTAAGTTAGTCCACGTGTCGATGTGCCACACTAGATTGAATTTTTACACGCGATTTTGTTAAAAACTTACACTGCATTTCTATTTTTATTTTTTTTTTTTTGGTTTAATTCTTAATTGCGTGCCTTTCGATTTGGTTTTTTGGCAGTTATTTGCTGAATAATTTTTAAATGTTTTATATTCTGTTTTAATTTAGCAAAAAAGTGATTTGCAATGTTATTCGATTTCGGTGTGAAATTATATCAAAACTAACAACAGCAATTTATTCGACATAAATTCGCATGGCAGAAGCAGAAATTGTTAAATAATTAATGCACTGTAATTGACGTAATTAAGCGCATAATTCAGCTAACGATTTCGCTTGTTAAACCTAATGAATTGCTTTTATTTACACAAATTATTGTTCATCAGAACACATCATTAAAATTAAACGAACAATTTAAGTACATAAATAAAAAAAATTTTCACATTAAATCGTATATAGTAATGTTTAGATGTAGCCGCGGGGCTTTCATGTTATAATTAACTTTTTAAGCGTATATGATATGTAGAGTTTATATGATATAAGTTTATTTGCAGTCGTTTATATTTTCTTTAAGGTTGCTTTCTTAACATAAAATATTCCAGAAGAGATCGTTTTTTTATATTTTTTTTTTGAACTTTATATTAATATGAAAAAAAAAAACAGTTTGAGATTTAAACCCACTAAAATCATTAAAGTTCTTTACGTACTAAGCACGTATATACAGCGAAAACTCTCTTGAGCGGAAAAGTCCCCCGAGAATCGTAGAGTTCTTTCAAATGCCAATAAAAAAAATATTTTACAAATATGTTTTCTCAAGAGCGAACACCGCTCTCGTGAGCTGAATATACACTGTAATAAATAATACATAAAAGAAGTCAATAATTAGTTTCTTCTTTTTTATTTCTACTTTTTAATGTCAATACGACACAGTCTTTTTGCAATTGTCTCGAAAAATGAATGAATTTCAAACTATTATAAATAAAACCCAATATGACCCAGTGTGCCCCTGGGAACGTACTGGAATAAAGAAGAAGAAGTTGAAGATAAATAAAACCACTCCTTATATATGTGAGCAAAATTAGGCAAATAAGAATTATTTATTCGGTGTGTAACTGTATGACATAAATTATGAGAAACGAAAGCAGTGTGAATAAGCCATTATAGAAGCATCTTAATAGTTATATTTTGGAGTTTAAGTTTTTGATATCAGGTTGTATACTTTTAATTCTGGAATCTACGTAAATTTCTTTAAATAAACTAATGTCTTCAAAAGCTTTTATAAAAAATATATGCTCTTATATTGATCAAAAACTTCTACAAGAAAGATTGTAAACTTCCGATCAAATATTTCTTAAAGACATGCTTTGACAAGCATATTTGACAAAATATAGGATGCGACGCTACAGCTCAATTTCTGGAGACAATAAAGGCATCGCAAACTGGCTTTAACAATACATTGATTTCTATAACAAGAAATTCCATTAAAATTAAATATAGAAATCTAACATATTCACAAAAACATAGAAAAACAAATAAGAGGTATCAGGGAATATACTGATATCTCCTAAAAAATCTATTGTTTGATGCTGTTTATGGTAGTCGTATATTGTCATTCTTCACCAAAAATAAAGAAAACAAAGTCACTAGCAATGATTTGTTTTTCTATGTTTATGTAAACACGTTAGCTTTCTATGTTAGTGTAACTGAAAATTTATTTTCAATACATATGTTAATGAAATATTTTATAAACACTACTTGGATGTATACTTTATGCTACTCAAGAGTTTTCTTTTAAATTTACATTCTTTATAATGCTTGAATACAGAAAGCATAACTTCACAACAAATATTTAGCTATCAACAATTACCTAAAGATATAATTAACGAGTTTAAAAAAATTAAACCGGAGAAGATATCGGTTTTCATCACGAACTTCTAAAAATTAGATAATTGGTCCACGTAATCAAACCACTCTAGAAGCGAGTAATTATTACCACAATGCTTAAAACAGTGACTAAGAATTAATGCCTTCGTATTACTGAAGATCTATCATTGTGGTTAATGCTTTTATTAAAAGAGTATAGTGTAGAAAAGTATAAATTAAAGTTTCAAAATCGTTTGTAAGCCAAATAAATTTTTATTCTTTTTAGTTTTAATGGAAGTAAAAATACAGAAGATTATTTATAATATCAGCGGAAACTAAGCAAGGATGGGTCTTACACACAGTGTAAGCTACGAGCATTGGATGACAAACCAGCAACCTTTGATTGGATTTTAAAAAAGTACAAAAGATTTCAGTTAATCACATCAGGAATGATGTACAGTTTCTGCAGGCGGTTAGTTTTGTAATAGATTTCAGTTATTGATATGAACGATGGTACAAGGTTTGTGGATTTGTTCCTTCAAATTGCAGTAGTTCTGATCATTCGATAAATAACCAGCATTTAACTTCAATGTATGATTTTCATATAGTACTATAGATTACAGTTATTGATACCACAGATGCTGCAAGTTCTCAATAGGCGTTTTAATATCAAAATTTTCAATAAGCACTGGAAAATAAACGGAAATAAAGCTATTAATGGTATTTCATATACCGCAATATGTTTCTATTGTAAACATTATCTAAGAGCACAGATTAACTTAGACGCTACGGCTTGTAATATATTCTCTTAGTTAAGTTAAAGTCATATGCTAGTCTTTTCACTAGTCCTGATAAGTCCCTGATTTTCAGATTTCAGTGATAACACTAATCTTCCAAGCTTTTTTCTCTCTCTCTCTATCTTACATTTCGAAACATCAGACCTGCCAGTGCCAGAATGGAAATGAAGCAAATAAAGGATGATGTTGTAATTGCTATAAATAACGTTTAACTTTTGCGAGGGATATTGAAGGTTTTAAGTGAGGCTTTTTACCTGGATACCTAAATGGCACGCTAGCTGCAAAAGAGGTAGATGGCTCAATACCATCACATTCAAGTAGGGACTTCTCCGGTTTTATGACGTTGATTTCTTGCGGAGAGAGCATATCAAAATCTTCTACCTCTAAGTCTCCTAACGCTTCCAGTATTTCAATGTCAAACCACTCGTCAGCATCACTTTCGGGTTCACTTTCTTCTGGATTAATAGTACGACGACCGCTAATTAAGGCTCGGGCTAAAACTTTAAGTAGTCGACGACGAAATCGATCCTTTTCTACGCGCTTTATAATACTCTGATTATAAAGATAGTTTTCTTCGTATTCTTCTTCCATTTTCCAACTAAAATTTAGAGAAACTTGTCGAAACTTTTATTAATTTTAAATGATTTTTTTAAATGTTGTTACGTGTATTATGATATGTTTTTATTTCATTAAAATTATTATGATAGCAATCGCTTAGGTAAAATGAAAATTTGTAATTCAATTGAAAAACATTTTCACCTCATTTATTGTAGAATTCATGAAATCTCCTGAAGTCGGCGTATCCTCAAGCGCGTGTCGTCGCAATATAACTGAAGTAACGAAATAATAAACTGAATAAACTGAAAATCGCCTTTTCTATTTAATCCCCATAAATGGTTAACGAAAGTAGAAAATCCCCTTTGGCTTTTGGTTTAAAAATTTGCGGTTTTGTTTTAAAACAACACGAACAACAAAAACTGCTGCTGCGAAAAATGTTGTAAAGTTTTAATCTCAAATCAAAAGTCGACAAAAATGTTCTCGCAACCAATTTTTGTAGCTCAACAAATATTTATCCAATAAATTCCATTAAAACTAACAATTGGTTTACATTTGGGCTTAAGCTGCGACGTCAGCAACTTGAACTGAACTTAACGTATTTTAGCCTGGTTTATGCGTTTTTATCCCAGAGCGAAAGGCTGGCTGCTTCTCCTCCCTAGTGAAGTACACGAGAAGATTTCATCGAATCTCGGTGGTGGCGAAGTTGGAAAAATGCGAAAACATAAAGAAAATCAAAACAAATGCACACATTCATTCACAGCATTTTAAGTGTTAAAAGAAGGAAAAGTAGGAAAAACTACTTAAGAAAAAAAAGTAGCAAAATATGTACGGAATTATTTATACCACAAACAACAACAACAAAAACTGCAGAAAACCCCAAAAAATTTATAATAAAATTTCGAACTCGCACTGGAACATCAAGAATTTGTAAACAAAAATGGCGTAATTTGCAACAACAAAATAAACGCTCAACAAAAATAACAACTGAAAGAAGAGAAAGGATGTCAAAAGGAAGGAGTGGAGTGGGAGTTGAATTTCCCATTGCGACAGCTGGAAAATGACGCTGCTGTTTGCGGGCGGAGGACAACGTGAAAAGTTTATTAGTTGCGGTAGTTTAAGCATTTCGTGGTCGTTGCGATTTCAACCAAATTTGTTGGCTCAAGAAGTTGTTGTTGGTTTCTTCAGCCGCCCGTGAATTCCCGTAATGCTGAAGCCTATGTATCCTCTCAGTTGTCTAAGAATACAACGAAGTAGGAAGAAAAACTTTTCGCTTGCTTAGACAAAGCAAGACAAAGTTGTGGCATTTTTCTTATTTGTAGATTTTGTTGACATAGAAAATTATGCGACATTTAAAGTTATCCTGAGCATTTTAGATTTCTATATATGGCATCGCGTTCACTCGCCGCCGCTGCTGAAATTTTAACCAGTCTTTTGTCAAAACTGCCAAAATTGACTTCATCAAAAATATACAAAAGTTCTTCAACAAAACAACTATCAGTTTTTTTTTTTTTTAAAGATATGAAAAACTTTCCATCGTTTGTATTCTGTTGGAAAAAAAAGGGGACACAAAGGTGTTGAGAAGAAATGCTCTCTACAATATAACTTTGAAGAGGAATTTCAAATCAGTTTGTTTTTATTGACTTCAAACTTTGATTTGATTCAGTCAAATGTGAAAAATTTGATTGTCATATACCTCACTTCTTGTAGTCTGAATGAGGTCCTTTAAAGTTTTTAGTTACATAAAATATGCTTATTTAGTAAATTTGTTAAAATAAGTTAACAAAACATAAATTAAATCTATGAAAATATTTAAAAAAATTTTTAATATTTATATATATAAAGAATACTTAAAAAATCTGTATGATTAGCCAAAAGTTCAATTAATTAAAAATAATAAAAAAAAATTTTTGTTGTTGCAATTTCCCGACTGTCTCTATTAAAATTAATAGTTTATATTAAGAACTTAGTTTCTTTTGTCAAAACGGACCTTAAAAATCAATTTAATGTATATGAAATATTTAAATTGTGTTCTTTTAATCAAGGTGAGGTGTATCTCACACCTTTCGTATTATAAACTACACGAATAACTTTTTTTTATGTATAATACAACAGATGAACACATTCGTCTCAGACAAAAAAAGAAGATTTTAAGAATCATTATAGTGTATGAAATTTTAAATAATATCACTATAACTTTACAAATTGTGATATATAATTGACACTACAATCGATGTTCTGTCTTGTGCTCCTTTCGTTTAAAGCATATACTAGCCAATTCCAATAGGTTGCTAAATCCTTTTAGAAACTATTCGAGGATGCTCTTACACTTTCCAGTGCAAGTGTGGTTTCTTCACAACGTAGAAAATGATAATTGTTATTGTTATTACTTACAAAGAATATATATATTATCGTGACCTAAAGTATTCTAAGTATGACACATTCAGTTCCCTTTCCACAATAGAGAATTAGTGTTTTGTATATGCAATTCTTTCGTTGTCTTCCTACTTATAGCACCTTTAATAGGATAAAAATATTCTAATAAAATTCCTATCATTTCCAAATTGTTTTACGTTAAGTTCAGACAATTCTTATATTGATACAACTTCAGGTTCACCAAAAGCAATGAGATATGTGATAAACTAAGCAGAAATTTGACTCCGTATAATATCCTTTGTTTTTTCTTCCCAGGTATAGGAATAGTTCTGAAACTTAGTGTTTTTGTCGTGCAGTTATATATCGACATATTGCCTTCTGAAAGCAGAATCCCCAAAGATTACTTTGGCTGTTGATGCAAGTATTATATTTGCCATTTGGATGAAGCAAACTAAGGTTAAACAATTTTTCGCATACTTATCAAGACCATTATCTTATCAAGACCATTTTGCAGTAATTTAGAAAATTAGAGAAAATTTTTTTAAGATTTCAGTTGATTAAATCCGGCATGGGTTTTGCAAAATGTCATCAATAAATTGTAAAGTAATATCAAAACACTGCAACGGAACAGTCTTCTTTAGAAATTACATATTTTATCTATTTTGTTGGCCTGTCTTCCGTACGTTCGTAATGTTACTCCACTACTGCCTTTCCAATTCTGTCTTTATCGACACTGAGTTAATTTTTAAGTTAGTTTATTTCGATCTACCCAACTATAAATAAAAACAATGCTTGGCGTTTCTTACAAAAGTTTGTAGGACAATCTAATATAAATAAGATGGAATTCTATTTTGTGGCATTTATCGTATTAAATTCTTCATATACTTCATATAATGAAAGAATGTGCTGTGGCTAGAAAGGCGTTTGATTCAGTAACCGCAGGTGTAAAACGCGGAAGTGGACCTCTTCTGCATATTCGGTAGAAGAACCAGGTAGGTAACTAACGATTTGGGGGTACTCTGCACTACCAACTGGTGACATTAAACCACTTATCAGACTGATTAGCGGAGATTACCGAACGTGGCCAAGAACGTCTGTAATGGCCAACTAATCAAAGTAGGCAAGTATTCTTCATATATAATGTTTCCCCAGAGGTTCAAATATCTATACAAACTAAGCGAAACCAATTCATTGAAGCTTTTTTAGTCGAAGTTTTCTTTTATTTGCTATTTGCTTTTATTTCTAAGTTCAACACTAGTAACTTTTTCGATATGGAAAAGCAAAAGAAAGGCTTAAATATACTAAAGCAACAATCTTCATAGACAGAAGAGCAACTCATCATTTTTGTGAAAGTTCTTCATATGCTCTTTGTCATCACTGCACCATGCAGTTTTGTTAGTCTCAATTTCCATTCCTCAACACTTTTCTGTTGCAATTTATTTGTATCTCAGTTCACTCTAAGGTGAAAATACAATTTTCAATTTCAATCAAACTCACTTTAAATGAAATGTTTATATCAAAGCCTGGAAGTGAAATTGCTAAAAATTCAAAGATTGTTTTACGATACCAAAAAATGCAGGGAATAATAAAAATTTTTTATTTATTTCTTTTTATTATTGTTGACATTATGGTAATTGCTCTGTGACAGTTGATATGAAGTTTATAATTGCTGTCAAGTCGAGTTCATAAAACTTCAATGGATGTTTCGTAGTCAGATAAGAAGACCATGGCCAAAATGCGAAAACCAAAAACTTCAAAGCTCATCATAGATGATATTTTAATTGTAAATAAAATTTTAAACCTAAATTCAGATAAATACATACAGTAAGTAGAATTATTTGCTCATCGAGACTGTTTATTATTTTATGGATGTTTTGAGAAATAGACAAGTGTGCAATATATTTTGTTTATTTACCAATAACGACATTAATAAAATTTCGATTTCTACGTCATTAGCAATTCAAATTTTGGTTCTGTTAGTTTTTTTTTATCTATTTCTGCTTTTTGTTTGGTGAGGATTAAATTCAACTTGAGTAGTCAGTCCCATTACCTATTCTGACAGGACAACTGAGAAATCCTTAATACACTTCTATACTACGAAAATGTCTAGACGGTCGCGTAAAGAAGTAAGCCGGCAAAAGCTACTTATAAACTTAAACTACGCTTGACTTAAATATTTCGATTTAAAATAACGAAAATAAAATATAAAATCGCCTGAAATAATTTTTGCTTTAAAATGGAAATGAAAAATATTCTCCTTTATTTGAGTTGATGGGCATAATAAAGTCTCTGGAAAATGCCTTTGAAAAAAGACCTACTTAAAGGGCAAATAATGTTAGCAGTGCTCTAGCAACGCGCAGGACAATTTCAGTAGCAATTTGGAAAAAACAAAAAAAAAAGAAAATTATAGTGAATTTCTTCTACATTATGAACATTTTAAAAATTAACTAAAGGTGATGGAAAAAATCACAAAATTTGTTGCTGAAGTCATTGTTGTTATTGTGGTATTTAAAGTTGTTGTTACCTGCAAATAATTGAAAAGCTGCTTTGGGAAATTGTCTCTTAGCTCAAAGGTGATTTCCTCATTGACAACAGCAAACAAGCAAGCAAGCTTCACATCTTTCACTTCCGTTTCCATGCTTACGTATGAGATTCTTCCATATGCGAGTGGTTATCGTCGTTGTGTATGTTTTCTGTAGGGTTTTCAGTCTTGCAATGCTTGTTGCTTGCTAACAACCAATACAGAACGACCTACGTGACCAACGTAACGACGGTGAGCATATCAGAATTGTCTCATGTATTGTTGTCGACGATGGTAGTGTGGGGACCTCCAACTCTTGTTGTTGCCTTTAAATTTCACTTCCCAACTATTTCGTAGATTGTTTAATTTTTTTCTTTTTTTGTTTTTTGGAATATCTTATAGTTGCTGTTGTTGTATATTTCCCTTGATAGGCTTCACGTGTCCAAAGTAAAAGTTAAGTTGCTTTTGGGATTACAATGATTGGAAGTTTGCTTATACTTTAGCTCGCGTCTCTCTCGAAGATGTGAACGCGTTCATGTGGAATAAATGGAAAACAGGCATATAACAGGAAAGGTAGTGACAGTTAACAAAGTAAAAATTTATGAAATTTTATATTTTCTTTGCAAATATTTAAGTATGCAAAAAATGTATTAAAATAAATCGCGTCCTTCTAAGAAAATTTTCTATGCAGCAAATTTTCTATGCATTAAGATTTTGCTTATGAACTTAGATTTACCAATGTTGATTATTTTAGTTTTATAAATTTTTAAATAAATTTAAATAATCAGCAATACAATCACGTGTCTAATTTTTTGAATTAGGAATTTTATTAATAACTGAAAAAAAAGTTTAAATACTACTTATGTCTTATGTTAAAATTGATCATTTAATTTTTTCAAAACCGTATCTTTTTTATACATAAAAAAATTGTCTAAAATTATTTATAAAGGGTTATCCATTTTTGGGTCTGAGTGTAAGAGTAAACAAGAAAATTTTTCCTTCTACATCTTGGATCTTGGCATTACGTGTGAAATATAAAAGCATTCAAATGTCTTTCACGGAATATCTCACAGTACTAAAACCTTTTTTGAGATAATTTTAGTTAACTTCTCAATTTTTCGAGTTTTAGAGGTTTTTTCGAGTAGAATTTGACGATTGTCTGCATAAACACGTTCTTTCTACAAGCCAGGGCATTTCAATGCGCACCAATAAAAAAATACGAACTGTTATGGTATCATTTTGTTGAATCTACTATAGTAGATTCTACCACAGTAGAATATACATCTACCATAGCTGTGCTCTTAATTTTGCACCATAAAAAAAAGCTCTAACGGTTTACCTCACACCTTTCTCGAGTTTAAAAAATATAAGCCTATGCTATATCCAGACCAAATGTCACGATATAGCATATAGTGATTTTTTGCGGATAAAATATTATTTCAATGGAAATAATAAGAAATTGGCAATGGTTCGTTCGTTATTTTGTATTAATAAATCGGAAAAATGTTTGTTTAAAGAAGCTTTTGAGAAAGTCGTACCTTCAGTATCGCATCCCAGTGCTTGCAGTATACTTGGGTGCGATCTTTAAACGCAAATCAATGGTAATTAAGAACATGGTGAGAGATTCGACATATCCATATGGAGAAGTTCTTTTTCCATCGGCTTATGTTCTCACCAATAGCTGTGATATTACTTAAAAACATATAAAAGCCAGGTTGGATAGTGATGAGATATTCGACATAAATCTTTAAACAGATCTGCAGATCTGAACTATGGAGCTATGGTATTAATAAAAAACTAATTAAAAGTATCTTTATTAGGGATATAATAATAATACTATTATGAACCGTAGAAATTTTTTATTATCACCAATAATGCTTTTTTTTTGACTACCATTTCTAATCTAACATCTACTTTTTAGCTTCTATTTGGGGTACTTATACTGAATTTTCAACACTTGGAATACTGAGAATGCTATTCTACTATTTTAATGAATTGATGATGTTATTAATTTTCTTATTTTATTTTGTGCTATTTTTTTCTTTTTTTTTATGGTATTGTTATTAATAATAATAATAATATTAGTTATTATTTATATTTTTACTAGTATTGCTTGCTCTCTGTTTTATTTATAATACAGTTTTAATGTGATACTACCACAAAATATAAAAGTTTGCTCTTAAAGATCCTTTTAACCTTTCATAAGTGCATAGCACATAACTTTACTTGTGGAAATGTCAACAAGTCAGAATTAAAAAAGAAAAAAAAATCAACACATCCTCTTTTTTTTGAGTAAAGACCAATTCTTAGAAAAATTTAACTTATTTTACACTGTCGAAAAATATTTAATAAACTTGAAATATGCAAAAGTATAATTTGAAGTTCATTTTTCACATAAACTACGGTTAGCGCAATGAATTCTCAAATACCGCTCCCCACCGTTCTGGATACGAGAATTCCTATTTACTTTTTTCATATTTTGAGCAACATATTGCCCTATTCTATTTGCCTTCATTTGTCTCCAACCGAGCGGAAATGATGAATTTCGGTTCACCAGAGTAGCTGCCATAGAAATTAACAAAGAGTGAAAAAAGTAATAAAAAAGAAATTCTGAAAAAGTTAACAATTTTCACAAAGACAACACAGATACTCTAGTATATCCTTTTTTAATACTTTTTCTCTGTTTGCCCCAGCTGCCAGTTCATATACACTTTTTGCACTTCGCTTCTCACCAAATGTAAGTGCTTTCCTCTTCATTTTTTATAACAGACTTTCCACTTTATTTTTTTTCCGTATCTATACCAGTGTAGATAGTAGATATTTATTTATGTTTTGTTTTTGTTTTTGTTTTTGTTTTTGTTTTTGTTAGTTTATTAGATACTTGTACCCTTCTTCATTTTACTTCATTGAACTGTGCCAACACATGTGATTTGATGCGTTTTAGCGCAAACATAAAACCAACGCTGGATTAAATCTCCTTTTACGGAAACCCATTCAGATGTGAGGAAATTCAAGTCGATTGAAGGACGGGGACCATAGTCTATCTATCCATGTATCTATGTAGGCGAATTAAACGTATGTGTTTTGATATGTGTTGTGTTGAGAGACAAAAACAAGAACAAAAACAAGAACAAAAACTACTACTACTTATATGGAGTAAATATAGCACAACAGACATTAACGACAACTAAAACTGCTGTTGTGGAACCTAACTCAACTCTTTTACTGGCCAATATTTCATGGTGACTGTGTAGCATTGAGATTCCCACATTTTATTTAATATTTTTAGCATTGTTTTATGTGTCCTTTTTTTTACTTTTTTTATTATTTCTGTTCTTTTGTGTTATCTTGTTTTGCTTTTGTTGATGTTCTTCGGTTGAGAGTTCAGATCTTGTAAGACCATGTAATCCTGTTTAGATATGGTGCGATAATATGCAATGAACTGCAATGGCATTACTTTTTGTTACGATGACTGGGTGTGCATTTAATGGCAGATTTGTGGAACATAAATTATTTTTCATTTTACTGATTGAAAATTTGTTCAAGATAATTAATTAAAATTTAAAAGAAAAAAATGTGTTTTAAATATACCATAAGTCATTGTTGCCTTTGTGAGTATAAAAGTCAGGGTTTTAGTGTTCATTTGTGAGAAGTCTTATTGTTGTGAGTTTATCTTCAATGATATGAAAATGGAAGGAAAATTAATAAAGTTTAACTGAAATACTAAAAAATATAATAATTACAGTTTTTTCTTAAATAAAGTTATATCTTGGAAAGCTCTGTACTCACTCTGGAGTAAAACAAAGTGATTTAATAACCATTACATGCCTTTAAGAATAAATTTGAATCATGAAAACGATATTTGCTTATTAAATCAACTTAGATCTTTACAGGTGTCGTTGTTATAGAAACTGAGGTACTCAATTCAGTGGCAGTTCTTAGACTTGGTCTGATAACTAACCCGAAAGAAATTAAAATAGTGTGTATAATTCTTTTCATGAGAAGTAGTCCGATAAAATCTTAACATTTGTGACCTCTCATTTCACGCGTTACAAACCTCATATACGTGGGTGCAACATTGTAAAATAATAGTACTTCCAATAGTGTAACATGTTGAACATACTTTCCGGTACTTAATCCGCTAATATGGCCTTAATGTAAACTTCATATTAATTCATTATATTATTATATCCGCCTGGTATTGTGTTGCTGTTCTGCAATAGGTATGCTTTTAGAAACTGATTAAGAAACGAAAGATTTGGCTAAAGTTTAAAAGAAAGTTCTTACGAACAATAAGAAATTCCATTGGGACCCTGACATGTAATAAAAATACAGTTCGATTTTTTAAACCCCATAAAAATTAACTGGACCGAATATGTAGTCAAAACATAATCCTTATCAAAGCAACCAGAACTTATGAACGAACATTTTTATAAGAGCAACCAGGATTAAAATGGTTTGAAGATATCGAGATAGATTATATTAAAGCATATGAATATTAAAAATTGGAGATCCAATCCGAGTGACACTCTTATTGAGGTAAAATATTATACCAAACAAAGTTTAATATGGTATTATTTTTATTATTAGAAGTGATAATGCTACACTGCGAAATATACGATCTATCTATGGAAAGAAGCTCCGAAACTATATCAAAAAAGAATGTTAAAAAAGTTTACAATATTTTTTGGCTCAGTATTCCTTATTCTATTCAATAAAAGCCGTATAAAAGTACTAGAGATAATAAACTTGTGTCCAAACAATCGTAGAACAGTAGCAGTTTAAATGGAAGTTCTATATATTTCTTAGTATCTGCAGATATCGGCGTATTTTTGGCCAATCTTTAAAAGCAGGTATTTAACCAAGGAATGTTCGGTTAAGAAACCAGTCATTAATCTGCGCTTCGATCTATAAAATAAGCTGTAAAGTCAAATGAAGATCTTTACTATACAGTAATCTCTTCTATCAAGCGGTAGATTGGTTCCGCGTTATAGGGGTATACCCGTATACACACTTGCAAAGGTACGCGAAGCTAATTATGAACTGTACAAATCCCCACCTTACATGGGAGAATGCCTGTGTTATACGGGGGATTGAAATCGCGTAATATGAAAATGTGTTATAAGGGTACCGCGTTATAGAGGGGATTACTTTATTTTAAAGCTGTTAATTAACGATTTCTTATTTTATTTTCTCAGTGTCACTGAAATGTATCTAAAATTATAGTTATTATAAATTATATAGCTATTATTATTTTTTACCTAAGTTGAAATAGCTTTGAAACATATACATTATCCTTAGATGCTATATATATATAATGTGAATTAAATTAAACATTGCGTTTCGTATCTATAGAAAAGTTAGGTTCGAAAGGAAAATAAATAATATTAAATAAATTTTTATTCTTAAGTTTTATCGTCCACGTCTGATAACAAAACAGTGCTAATGCACTTTTAGGACAGAAAGGGAAGTTCTGCATCCATTAAATCCAATCAAACAACCTAAACGAACGAAGTCCAAGATGTATCATTCATTGGGCATAAATTTTATAAAATTTATTACCATAAAGTGTAAGAGGGAATAAAATATTTCCATTATTAAATAAAAACCCAAACATTATTTATGAAAATTATTTTCAGATTTAATGTTCAGCCCAAAATATGAAACCACTGCTATGTTCATTGAATGCAATTTATTCAATCTGTTAAAAATGAAGAAGAAGAAATTGATAAAACGTTAAGTGTTTTGTTTTATTAGTTTTGCCTTCAATTGCACAATTCTTATGTAAATTTTAGAAACATCCTTTCGCTGCTTATCGAACACGAACCACACAAAGTCTCTTCCTGATTACACCTTTATCATCCAAGCCGCAGTTACGTACAAATTCCGCTGCTAAGTACACATCAAAAGTTAAATCCAAACATTAATCATCGCATTTGAATTCAAAACGGAATGTTGGAACGCAACGAAGTGGAGATGTGCAACAATAACTTTTACGAATTCACTTTGGTTGGAGTCCGTTAGCATAAAGCACCGAAATCAGAGAAATAATCCGTTGAAGAAGAAACCTTTAAAAATACCTGAAATCATGAGCAGCTAGCAGCCAGCTAGCAGCTCTGTTGTTTCAGGCAAGCACCACCAACCTCACAACTCTCATAACACCACTTCTCCTTCGCGTATTAAGAGTGCGGGAAGAAGGCAGTAACAATGTTACTTACGGAAAATATTTACCGCGCTTATGCGCCTAATGACACACTAAGGAAACGTTACACCAAGTGGAGCCACATTTCCTTTTGTATAATTTTGCACCAATTTTGTTCTTATTGTAGTTGTTGAGGTTGTTGTTGTTGTCGAATTTTATTTCATTTGATTTTTGTATTTGTATCTGTTTTTTTTTCTTTTTTGTTAGAAATTGTACATTTCTTTTCCGTTGCCGTGTATTGTTTGGAAAAGTTTGAAATTTCCTCGCGGGAAATTGCAAATTGTTATGCTTCTATGAAAAGGAATTTAAACCGACAACAATAAGAAAAGTAAAACATTAAAATTTGGCAATAAAAAAATTGAAAAATATGCAAAAATTGGCAACACTTAAATTTCAAATCTAAAACGGTTCAGGCTGACGGTGTCGATGATGGAGATAACGGCGACGGTAACAGCCTCAGCCTCAGCAACAGCAAAGAGCAATGTTGGTTGTGGTAATGCCATCAACAGTGACGGAAGTAACATAAACCGAAAATGGCGGCAGTTGTTTTTTATTTCACACACAATCAGTTTATTACAAACCACATCAAAAGTGGGCATGAGGATTGAACTGAACCTAAGAGAACAGAACAATTGTGAAAAGATATTTCAAGACCTACAGAACGGAAATAACAGGAAGAGGTGAGGAGTGGCGGGTAGTGGTGTGTGGGGTAATATCAAACAATGATTTACAACATTACAACAACACAGATATTGTAATTGAATTGCCGTGCCTGTTATGCGTATATTGCAAATTACGGATTGTTGGATTGTTGGAAGAAAAATTAGCTTCCTTTCGAAGGTCGGAAAGGCATTATTCTGAATATTTAAAAGGAAGTGAAAATATTGAAATTTTCAAAAAAAAAACATTTGCCATTGTATCTGTAAAGCAACGTTAATACTTTGTGTGATGTGGGCAATTATTCAGCACTTGACATTAGTGAAGAAACCCGAAACACACATAAATATCCATAAATACAAAGATAAAAAAATGTATCCAGCCTTGACAGCTGAAGTGAACTTCACGGCATGTGTAGAACTGCTGGCTGTGCGTCGTGTTTTGCTGGCAAATGAAGTAGTTCATTCCGAGGTAGAAACCAAATATACACGATTTGGCCTCTCACTGGCACACATCAAATCTCAGTCGAAACGTAAATCAGGCTTTGACGAAGATAAATGACATTTCGTTATGTTAACATATGTCAAAAGTAAATTAGAACGGTAACGACAATATTTTAATGGATTTAAGTGTCATTTAAAGTGTAGACAGTTATCGGAAGGGCGTAGGGAAAATCCTTTCTGATTGAAATGAATTGAAAGAAGAAAAATTTTCATATAATATATGCGAAATGTGAAAGTTATTATTTTAGGCAAGAACAAGTTGATTTTTATAATCACTAATTTTTGATTGGTTATTTTTAATTAATTTCTTTCATTTATTTATTTTTAAATATTTTATATAAAAAATATATACTTATATATATTTATACATTTTAGATTTATTTATATATACATTTTAGATATATTTATGTATTTTAAATATATTTATATATTTTAGATATATTTATGTATTTTAAATTTATTTATATATTTTAGATATATTTATGTATTTTAAATTTATTTATATATTTTAGATATATTTATGTATTTTAAATATATTTATATATTTTAGATATATTTATGTAGGAATGTTTATTTAATAGTTATTCATTTGTTACAAAAATCAAAGTGTATAATACAATAATTAATGTTCGTATTGCAAATGTATATTATGTATTAGTTATATATTTATATGAATGTTTATTCAACAGTTACTCATTTGTTACAAAAATCAAATTTTATTATACGCACAATCGACCTACTACAACGACGACTTACTACGGACTGCCTGCTTCTTCATTCTCCTTGTTCCCTTTTCCCCAGCGTTGTCAGATCTTACCCTTACTGCCTACATTTATATATTTTAGATATATTATATATTTATGTATTTTATATAATACATATATAAAAACCATAAAATGTTTATCATTTCAAAATACATTAATAGATTTAAGCAACTTATTCTAAAAAGCGAGAAAGATATAAGCTCTGTCAATATTTGATTGATCAACAAGTTTATGAAGAAACTATTTATCAAAACCACATAGTTTCTTAGTTTGGAAAACCCATAGATAATTGAACCGTATAAATTCGTGGCAAGTGGAAAGAGAAGAAGAAAAGTTGGAGCTAATAGGATCGATCCGAAAGCAGTGAGTTTTCAGTTATTTTATATTACTTTTTTTATTTATTTTGTGTTTTCTTAATCTTGGTGCTGTTAACTGTCACTATTATCAAAAAAATATATAAGGGCTAACTAGTAGATTAACTGCTTCCGTGAAGGAAATTAAATAAGCTTCAGACGATCACAATTTTTGATAGTAAACAACAATTCTACATTAACACTAAATGGTCATTGTAATGACCTTTAAGCTGTTGTAAAGGAAGGCGAGCTAAACTAATTGTTCTTTCTAATATAACTCTGTGTGCTATACTTGTACGACCGTTTGATTTTTCAGATGTAATTGAAAAGATTCCACCAGTAGATCTACATTACATCTGACAGCCTGGTAAAATAACGATCTCTTAACCTTTTAATACACTTTGTTCTGTAGTTCTGGACGAAGACATGTAAAGTGATTGATGGGTGTTTTCTTTTGTTCATTATGACTACATCTACTCAATACGTAAAGTCAATAAATACCACCATTGAAGCATCGGCGCAATAACATAGTGCCCCCTTCCGACTTCAATTAGGACACGACCTGCAAATTTAGTGAAGAGAGTTTTCGTGGTTTTCTTTATCATATCTAGCTCATAGTGACTTCTCAATTTTAACGATTAATCGACAAGACTTTTGTTAACGTGATAATGAATTTATATACACACTTTAGTGTTTGTATTTTGTTTGTAAGGTTTTGTCCTCATTATATATGTCTTAGATATAATTACTAGATAATATCATTCTAGTTCAATTCAGTAGGGCTTTTCAAGCGGAGTGTAATATTTTCAGAGTATAACTAAATTACTTGAGTAAATAACAAATATTATGATTCAATGCAGCATTAAAAAATATTTTTTTTTTCTTTATATTATAGCATAATTCAATTCTCTAATACTTAAAATAATTTTTTTTCATTTACATTTAAAACATTTGATTAAAATAAATTATTTTATTTCTTTGTTAGTAAAAATAACTAATTGCACAAATAGATTTCGCACATATAATAAAAATTTATATTTTTATTATAAATATTTGTATATATATTTTTATTATTTATTCAGAATATTTTTTCTAATTATTCGTTAATATTTTAAAATTTATCGAAAGTTATTAATGTATTGCAAATTGCTTCCATATGCAATTTGTTTGAAAAATATTCAATAAAAATTTTTACTCTAAATTAAAAACTGAGCACATAGAATTATTGCAAATAAAAATTCATTGCTTTTTATATTGTAAACATTTCTATGAATGTAATTAAATAAATTTAAATTACCAAAACTGTTGAGTACTATGAACTGACAGAACAAATTTAAAAATATGAAATATAAATATATTCAATAAATTTGGAACTGATTGGTTTCATTCCAGTCCAATAATTTCACTGATTAAAAATGTACATAACAAAAAAAGAAAATAAATAAAATAAAAATTCAAATATATTAAAATAGCGAAATTGATCACTTTTTTTATTTTTTTAAATTTTAATTTTATTTTATTGCAATATATTATTTAAAATATTGTTTAGACAATTTTCGTTTTTTAATTCAAAGTATCTTCAGTTTTTTGTGGCATTAGAATTTTAAATAGTCAAAAGGTTTTATTCAATTTTTATTTTTATAATTAAAATTTTAACATTTGATAATTTTATTTTAAATAAAATTTTATATTCTATCACAATAAATCTAATTGAAAGAAACAGATAGATTATTACGTAGAGAAACTGCGCATTTCCTATAATCCTCACTGCAGAAATTGTGGAAACCCGCAGGAAAAATAAACCATAATACATTTTCTCTGTGAGTGCCCGGTTTTGGCGTCCAGAAGATATAGGTTCTTAGGTTCTTTTTTGATAGTTTATCAGACTGTTCATCGGGGAAGACGAAAGACCTATTAATTTACCTAAATTCGGCGGGAAGGATTTAGTCTCTACGCTTCTATACTAGGCTTCTTGCGAGGAATGTGATAGTAAAACGGCGAAAAATCGCTAATTGAGGTACATGGAAGTTATCTAATGCCCTGTCACTGCAACCTATCAACCAGATAGCAGATTTATATTTTAATCAAAATAAAAATATAAAACATCAATTATGCAAATCTGAGGTCAATTATTGCTTATTAATAAATTATTGAAAATACCTCGAGTTTTAATAGAGAGTAAAAGTGCTCAAGCGCACTGGCTCAAATAGCTTCAACATAAGGAGTAATTAATTATTTTGGAATGATTATTAAATTAAAATTAATTGTACAATTAATGCTTTATTTTTTTAGTTATATTGAATTTATTATTAAAATTTGTTGCAATAAATTTATTTTTCGCTTAAAAAAACAATAAAACAAATTTTATCAAAATTTGGCACGAAGGATATTTTTGCATACAAAATGAGTGACCCAATATTTCTACAGAGCCGGCATTAAGCCGATAATTTCTAATGAAACAAATAGCAATTAATTAGAATAACTAATATGCGCAATTATTGTTGCCAAATAAAATAAATTTTTATTTTAAATTGCTTTAAGTACACATAAAATATTGCTAAATATTTTGACCTCAATTGTTGCCAAAGGATAATGTTTAACTGGCATCGCAAACAGGATGTGCGCTTGTTCATTATATTTTTAACAAGTCTGCCAATTCCTTGTAATATTTTCCCTTCGGTTTTTTTCTTCTAAGTAACATGTTGCTTTCACATATTAAAGACAATAAACCCTTTTTTTACTTTTTCGGAAGAGCACATAAAATTGCCAAAATCCTTTTCTACTAAAATAAAAACACAAAATACAAAAATACACAAAACTTGTAAGAAAATGTAACTTTTGTATATATATTTTTTTACACGAAAAAAGTATATATATACATTTGAACATAAAGATATTTTGTTGCTCAGAATCTGACTTTTTTTCACAATTTTTTTTATTATTTTATACTAAATGCTTTGTGCGCTCTGCTCAATAAATCATTTAGTAAGTAAAATATAATTTTAAAATATTTGTTGGCTTTTGTTAGTAATGCTAGGAGGAGGAGTTCAACAAAAAAAGCATTCAATATTTTTATTTATTTAACATAACCTCTCATTAAAATAAAATATGTGTAATTTATTCCCAGCACGACATCATTAATGAAGACGAAGTATCACAACGGACGGCATTTGTTGCTTCAAATGCCAAATAGGTTCAATTTTTTTGAAACCGATTCACTACAAAACTAATAAGTGATGTAACTTTACCTTAAACTAAATGCAAATAAACTTGGATTGGGTTCAGACCGTATTCGGTATAGGACCAAATCTCATTCCATGCATTTCTAAAGGATTATGATGCCGTAGTGACCTGTGTGGCGTTCAAAAAATTTAACAATTATGCATAAATGTAACCTGTTTTCCAAATGTACATTGTATTATATACATACATATAACAATAGTCCAAAAATATTATCTTAGCTATTCTAAACTTTAACTAAGATTAAAGACGGTTTTATTTTTTAGGATTTTAATTTTTATTTCGGACGTTGTATTTTTTATGTCTCTATATTTATTTCGGCAAATTCGTTTTTGTCTTCATCAGTAGAATTCCTAGTATGCAATGCGATAATCAAGATCGAAAAATCAGTACCCATAAGAGTTTTCGAATTATACAAATCAATTAGAAATTTAAACCTATTAATTTATACTTTACTATAAAATATGGCTTTTCGGAAACGCTTTGGTCACTTTCGTTAGAGTGTTGCTTATCGGTACTCTATTTTTTCTCTCTTCAATTTCTAGTGTGGTCGATTGGTCACACTTAGTTTTTGTGATTTAAAGTGTTACCTCTTAGCAGTAATTCGTTCATTAAAAGGATGGCTTATTGTTACCATACTATGTATTTTTAGAATGATGGAATCTTTCAAAAGGATATGAAGAAAACATTCATTTGGGCGTCTGGTGAGTATATTCAGTCAAGCAGAGATATTCTACCGACAAAAGAATCGATTCATATTTTGATAGCAGGTTACTTTAACCGAAGCGCTATTTAGTCTGCTTAAAGGGATTACATGTCAACCTTGTAATTTTAGTCAATTTAGTAATCTAGTAATTCTAGTCAATTTCATCATTGTGACTGTTCAACTTTGATCTAGGTCAAGAGGCGGATGCTAAGATCCTGAGTTGCTAATTCTAAACTGTTAACATAAATGTCTTAGCTCAAATCACGCTGGGTTTCATTCGGAAGGAGAAATATCTTCTATATACTCGTAGCTAAGATTACACTAAGTACGCTGAAACGAGGTACTATGCTTGATCTAAACTCTTTTTTATAATTCGTTTTCTCTATTCCATACTATTTTATTCTATTTCTATAAAACTCCATCTAACTTCTTAGTCGTACACTACTTTCTTTGACACATGCAGGAGGTTGTAAATCTTTTTCAACTCACACCTAAATCATTTTATGTTAAATATTATAGTCAAGAATTAGTTTTTTAAATCTTTTACTTAAACTTAACAAAATATTGTGATATATTTAGGAACTTTAAACTGCAAATGCTCTTTGAAATTTATATTATAAGATAGCGCATGCAGAGTAATGAAGCATATCTAAAATCGTAACTAAGAAACTTTAACTAGAAACTATAATTTTGCACAACATTAACCCAATTTAATGGAAACATTAAGGATTCCGTTTTGTAACTGTTTATTTTTTCAACTAAGTTTGTGTTACTTTCTTCCTCTGCAGTTTCATCCATTTACTTCTTTCGCTCTACGGAAAATTCTTTTAAAGAAATTTCCATTTCAAGTGCGCTTTTAGCATAAAAACTTCATAAATAAATTTTTGCATATTTCGCATAAAGTACGCAATTCTACAAAGAAGGAAGAAAAAATAATAAAAGTAACAGCAAAAGGAAAAACAAAACAAAAAAGAGTAGCATAAAGTTAGGCGCTTAAGCTACGAAAATCTTAAGTCAACAAAAAAAAAATTTAAAAAAATCGAAAACGTATGCTTGAGTATTTATGATTTTCAAAAATTTTACTAAAATTCTTAAAACTTAAAAATGCTGCTTCTCTCCAAAGGACTGCCAATTATTTTGATTCAATTTTATTTTATGATATTTTAAATATAAGCTAGGCATCGCCATAGCAGTCTATACTTGAAGTTCACTAAAATTTTTATTTCAAATCCCAGAAATGCTGAAAATAGTTTAAAATTTCAGCATAAATTAAAAATGAAACCTTATGAAAAATGCAGAAAATAAGTTAAATTTACTGTATTTAGTATTTATTATGCATTATTTATTAATAATTAAATTGCAAAAAGTTTTGTTCCGTAAAAATTAGCATTTAATCTCAACGAAGTTGGATTAGTGCTGATTGTATGCAAAATTTCTATTTTAAATTATTTTTAAATTTGCTAAGCAAAACTTTTTCTAATTCCCTGAAAGTCGTTTCTCAATAAAAATAATTAAAATTCATTTTATTTATGTTAAAGATTTTAAGTTTAATTTGTTTCTATGATAATTTGTACACATTTTCCAGTTAGATATTTAATATTTAAAAAATATTTGTTATAATAAAATTTGAATTGAATAATAATAAGAGAAATGTCGAATATATTTTATGATAATTGAATATTTTACATTCATTTCAAAATCGAATTCAACAAGAAAAACTGACGAAAATGCTTCAACGACAGGTCTTTTCATACCGGTTTTCACAGTATGCATCGAAAATATGTCGAAAAGGATGAATTTTAAGCCAACGACAGCTTGTTTCATATTGGCATTATATCCATATAACCATTCCTATCTGCTCACATGCATAAAAATTACTCATCACATATTAATTTAATTAAGCTAAACTTTTAAAACATCGTGGTTAATTACAGATATTTGTATATCTCAAGGAAAAAAATTACATTTTAAACCAACTGCAACCAAAGAGCCAGCTAACCGCAATAAAATAATGCAATGAAATTTAGATAAGAATAAGCAAAAGCCAAAAATGACAATAATGTCACAAATTAGTAGTAATAGAAATCACAGTTCTTTAAAAGGATACACAGTTTCACCTTTAATATGTAAAAAACGGTATCAAATAAATCATAAAGACTATAAATTAAAATAGTTTTCGCCTATATCAACTTAAGTCAAATAACTTAAGCCTCAATACTGACTTTGCTGCCTTAATTCATGTTTGAATTAGTTTTCTAAATAACTTAAGTTACGACTCTAGAATCGACTCTAATAATACTGGTTCGAGACTGAGATTGAGGAATGAACCTTGTATAAGAGTTGTATAACGTTGTGGGTATTTATAGTCATAACTGATAGTAAAGAATAATGATGCTAAAATATCAATAGCTTAACAAAAAATGTTAAAATAAAAAAGTCTAAAAAAATAAAATGCTTGCTAATTGCACTAAAATTGCTATAAAGCTACAAGTATGGTAAGTTCTATATTAGGCGTATTTTTTTTGTTAGCATTGTTGCCATCAGTTGCCACCAAAAGTAGTGCTTATTCTATGTTGTTCTTTTGTGACATTCTTACAAACAAATAGGTCTACTATTACTGTTTTTTTTACACATTTATACAATGGATTTCTGATACCACTTTCAACAACCGAAGAAATCACTAGCTATTCGGTATTGTTGTCACAATATTGATATGATTCAGCGAACCAACATCTATCGGCTTTGACTTGACGTGGATGAAAGACTATAATTCAACTTAAAATGTGTTTTGAAGAGAAGAGAAAATCTTACGGAAGATCGTTAACTTGATGAAATGATTAAGTTAAGGAAGCATGATGTACGAAGCTGCGCTTATAAGTCCAACGCGTTTGTATTAAAATCTTGTCCTAGGTGAAATCAAAAAACCAAGTTTGTTAAAGCCAACTATACTTAATGATATCAATATTCAATAATGCCAAAAAGATAATTATTAATGTTTATATTAAATTTTCAAATTACGAGAAATTTTGAAAAAATATTTTTAAAATACTAAAACTGTAGTCAAACCGTACGTTGTATTGTACAAAGAACGAAAATCAAACAAAAATTTTAGCAATATCTTTGCAATGAAAATTCTAGTAATTTAATATACAATTTTAATTTAAATTTTGGAAATGATTTTTCAATCTCTGAGAGTACGTTGAGTTGTTAGATTATTTCACAAATTTAATATTTCAATTTCCGTATTACACAAGAATTTTCATGATTTACAAATTTGAACAAAGTTTATTGTGTTTGCCTCAAATCGATGGATGTACAACACTGACGTATACAAACTTCCATACTATATCTCATAGATGCATGTATCTATCCATGTATATTGCCACACAGCTAAGTGTATGTAAATAGCTAATGTATAATATTATGAAAGTTTCCAGCTAACGTTTGAGAGAAATATTTTCAGTTAAAAACTCATTTCGAAACAAAGAGTAAAACTATTTTAAGTAAAAATTGAATTCTTACTATAGAAAATTAAAATGCATCCACATGTATTGTTATAGATTTTGCAAAATGTAAAGAAATATTATATAAATTTCAGAAATAAAAGAAAAAATATAGAATGTAGTATCTCTTAATATAGGATATAAATCAGAATTGCAGTTCTTAACTTCAAGAAACAGAAAAAGAGGAAAAATCTAGTTTTCTTGCTTGACAAACTTTTAATTCATTAGGTTAGGTTAAGTTATACCGACGACCCCAAGGGAAGCACATCTAGAACAAGTTGCCAGTACATTATTGGCGTCACTTTAATTTAAAAGTAGAATTTTATATTTGAAATGGAAAATATATTAAAGAAAATAAGAAAGTAGTGATTTAATAGGAAAGTTTATATATATATTGACTCTTTTCCGAGTTAGTGTATCTAGAAAAATCATCGTGCCTGAGCCCCAAAATGGCGTTTTAGATCTACACACAAATGGTTAGACCCATCATACTATATAGGGTATTGGTATGGTGGGGAAAAACTTAACAAACTACAGCTATATCTAAACTGATCAAATTACAGAGGCTGGCGTGCATAAGTATCACAGAGGCCATGTGAACTATCCCAACTGCTGGCATGGAAGCACTGCTAAATTAACCACCGCTACACCTATCAATACAAGAGGAAGCTGCAATGCAAGCACTCTTAACTGGATATCTACAAATCCACACCAGGGTGGAAAACGTTACATATATAACCCAGGCAATTGACAACACAGACCCAGTACTCAATATCACAAAGAGATATAGAGTCATCTTCTTATCAAGAGAGGAGTGAAATGCCAACCGAACATGATTGCATGATGGCTCGCAGAAATGGTATACAGTTGGATCCTATACGCTTCACGGTGTTGGAGCAGGAATAGTGAGACTCAGAGCACACAAATCAATTACAATAAGCACAGACTTCACAATTTTCCAAGCGGAACTCTATGCTACTTTGAGCGAGTTCTTGTAAGTTAAATAAATGAAAAAAAATTACTTTTTCTTGCATGTAAATCAAAGCAGCTAATTACAAGTAAAACTCAATAAATTATCAATTAAATTAAAATAGTATAATCTTGAACTCCGACCATTAATTGCAATTATTGATGGTAGAAATGAAAACCCTGAATTCATAGGCATTTATGATGATATTAAATACAAATATTCATCTATTCTAGAGGCAGTTTCTAATATATTTAAGTTGCACTCTTTGTGCTTAATTTGAAGTACCAAAAAAGCTCACAGCTCTTTTCGGAATTTATTGAAACATATTTCTTTGAAATTGAATCTTCGAGACATTAATCACAAGTTACGGAAGTAATTTCTGCTTTTAGTTAAGTGACATCGTGGTATTGTAAATCTTCGGAAAAGCATAAATTTTAAAGGCAAATATCTCTACCTTTCGCAACATTTTTAAGTTGCCTTTCACTTATGTGACCTTTCCCTTAGTGTCCCATTTTTAGACCTTTGTCTTCTTAAAGCAAGTTTATTCGGTAAAATTCTGTTTCAGGTGCTCACAGGCGAAATTTTTAACCATGTATTGATTATTCAACTAGTGCTATTCATACTATTCGGATATTTAAAAAAAAATAAGTTAGTCGATTATTCGATTAATTGAATAGCAACGAAGACTGGAGTTGAAAAAAAAAATGGGTTTTTTTTAAATCCAAAGTCTTCGAATATTCGGATTTGCTATTATTATTCGCAGTGAAATAATGCGGAAACTTCATGAGCTAAAATAAAGGGTGAGCTAATAAAGAGGTGCTTATCCATTATTCGGATAGAGTAATGTAAAATATAAGCTATTTTTATTATTAATAGAAGTTTAACCGCATTTATAAGATTCGACGAGTATTTCTTCAATTTTAAGTTATTCAAAATAGAGAAGTTTCGAAAAATAGTGAAGTACAACAACAGAAATTCTTCTTATATTATTTTAATTAATTAAATTTTTGGCTGATCATACAGTTGTTTTGTGTACTGCCAAATACCCATCATCGGTGGTCGTGCAATTATTTCTTATACTTAATTATCCGTAAATAATATTTAATACTTAGACTGCAAGTACTAAGCGTTGAACTCTTGCCCCGCCAAATTTAATGCTCAGAGTCAGTGTTCATTCATTAGTCATTAGATATTAAATTTAGAGGAAATATATAATTTTTACAATAATAATAGTGCAAATTTAAATGATTGAAAACTAAATTGAGTAAATATATAGCACTTTTAATAATATATGGGTATTTCAATAGTTGGTTTTGTAGCTAGCAACACCAAAAAATTTATTTATCAAAACTATATATTTACCAGATACATATATTTAAATTATATATATTCAAATGCTCATTCAAATACAAATTACATTGCAATCCAATTACATCAGCTAATATAATTGTAGTTTAGATTCTTTCATGGATTCGTTCATGTAGCAAAGCTACTGTAGCAGGTCAATTATTTTTAAGTCTTTTACTTTTAATTTCTATAAACTTTTCACAGACTCAATATTTTTAATGCTGCAGTATACTTGTGTGTACATTCCACTTGACCACAAAAACCATGTGCTCTTACTAAGCACAGCAGGACACTTGATTGCATTGTTAGATTCACATATCTACTACGTTCTATGTACGACTCGTGCTGTAAAACTGTCAGTATCAGCAAAACCACAAAATATCTTCAAATGGTTCGGCACTCACACTCACACCGACACTGACACTCACACTCACATTCACGCAATCGTACCAACACCTAAATACAGAAGTTCATGTCAATAGTTAATAAAAGTGAATACATGAATGCTCTACATTGAATTCCATCTGCATCAAATTCGTAAAATTGCTTAGATACTCAGTTGCCCGTAGTTGTACGGGCAGCTGTTGTAGCTGTGGACTTGGTACAGTGGGAGAAGCATATGTTCTATTATAAAAAGTTCTTCTGCATCAAACCATACCAAGCCAAGTGAAACCAGACCGACACTTAAAATTTACTTTTCGTATTGACCACAACAATTTGGGTTGAAATTCTCCATGGCAAGTACATAAAATATCAAAACAAGCATTGACTTTAAGCAGACCAAAAGCATCCTGCATCCAATTGTCAATTGCAAATCTCTAAGGCACCATATGTTACTACCAAGCCCAGTAGCAGTGGCATCGTTGACGCATCCATGCAAGAAGACATACACTGCACTGCAATCGTACACATAAGTTGCCAGACTAACAACGCAAAGTGACAACTTATAAAAAATAGAAATAAAAAACAAACCAAAAAAAAAAAATATTAAAATAAAAATAAATAACCAATCAAAAGGTGAATTTGCATAGACCACGGAATTGGTGGGTATACAGCAGCTGTGCACACTACACACTACACACTGCACACATATGCATGCTATTTACTCTTATAAGTTGTGTGTTATGCATATGTTAGGATTAATGCAGAGGTGCACTGTTTCAATTTTGCACTCTGGTGGATGTTGCATGTCCTGTCCATTGTGCTAGTGAAGTGTTCGTTGCGCACTGAAAATTGTGGTTTCGTTTTCCTTTACTTTACGTAAATATTACGGCAAGCAAATAACTTTTGCATTTATTGGCAAGTGTTGCGAGTGTTGCAAGCGTTGCAAGTGGTGCGGCAAAGAGGGAGAGTTGAGTTGAGTGGTTTGAAATCGCAGTTTGTGGTTGACAAAGGTACATCTAACACAGGGAAGCATTCCTAATGTGTTGCTCACTGCTTGACTATAAACAAATGCAAATCGAGGATCAAACACTTATTGTGAAAATGGCATTGCATTCGATTATTGTATTTGTGGTAATTTCAATTAAAAACAAATTTTCGAGAAATTTTGAGAAATTGCATCCTTTCAATATTAAGTGAAATTGTTGCAAAATTGAAGGGAATAAATTATTTGAATAATATAATATTATTTCAAAAATTTACAATTGGTATTGTATCTTTAAATAGAATAGAAAAAGTGGCTATCCCATAAAGACTGAATTGATATTTTATGACTGTTTGAATTTCAGCTATATTTCTATTTATTTATAAAGGTAATATACTATTTAAACTTCGTTCAGAACATTTCGAAAACAGAACTATCCGATAAACAAAATGGTTCTAATTGTTAACCGTCTATTGTATATTCATATGTAAAATGTTATTTTGTCAAATCTTTAATTTATTTGTTTTGTTAATGATTTTCATTAATTTATTTTCTTTTTTCAAACAGAAATTCGGTGCTAAAATGGAGAAGTTATCTAATTCGATGAGTTTAACACAAATAATCCACAAGATAGCGTTGGATCCATTCGGGATAGACATTAGTTTAGGTCTGCTAGACTCGAATTCAGAGAGTACAAACTTAATACCAATTGGAGCAAAGATATCAATGGATACTTTAAATTCTCTATCCAAGCCAATAGCTATTACTGAAAATGCGAATGCAGTTGTAACTGACCCAGTATTTAATACAGTGCCGTTACCAATAGCAGACAACACTGTTAGTAAATATGAACTATTGGCACAATCATTAAAACCAATAGTGAGGATACTTATTAAAATTATGTTTTGTAATTTAATTATAAATTCTCTGAAATCTATTGAAGGAAACAACACCACCAGCACCTCAATGGATTCCAACGGAATCAGTTGATATTGGGTTTATACGTAATACGTTACAATCATCATTATTGAATGATATACTCATACTACCAACACCACCATCATCTCCGGAGTTGAATCAAGTGACTCTACGTAATAGAGTGTCTCAATCCCGATTATCTGCAAAGGATAATAAGTGGATATCTTATATTTCGAAATCACGTACTATACCAATGGAGGTGGTATTTATTTTAATTATTTTGTTTAATAATTTAAATAAAATTTATAATCTATTAAAGAAATCACGTACAATAGTGGAAATCGGTGAAGAGGAAGAAGGCAGCTCTTCTGTTAACATACATCGTCAAATAATGGGAGCAATGGCTTCGTTACCACCACCTACTTCCTGGTACTTTTCAAGTATAATTGAACCAGAATTACAGTAAGTAAATGCACAGCTAGTAATGAAAACTGTATTTTAAAAATTCTGTAATTAATTCAATTAGTGCTTGTGTTAATTACTTTTAAATTCCATAGAAATATCGTTTCTACAGCCAGTTTGTCATGCGTGCTTGATTTAATGGACATTTCATTAAAAGCACGTAATACCGAGTATTCTCCACTTCGCTTCGCCGCTATTATTATGCGCATACGTGACCCACGTACGACTGCTCTAATATTCAAGAGTGGCAAATTAGTCTGCACAGGTGCCAAATCAGTGGATCTATCCCGTTTAGCTTCACGTAAATTTGCACGTATTATACAAAAGTTGGGATATCATGTAAGCAAAAAAATATTCTAGAGTTCTTGCATACAACTTATGCCATATTAATTAATGAATTTATGAATTTATGTATATATTTAGCCAAGGCTTCAGAACTTCCAAATTCAAAATATCGTTGGTTCTTTTAATGTAAAATTCGAAGTGGAATTAAATGCTTTATGTGCTGGAAATCATCCCTTTGCTTGTTATGAACCGGAAATATTTCCAGGACTAATATATCGTATGGTAAAGCCACGCATTGTTCTATTGATATTCACTTCCGGAAAGGTTATTATAACTGGAGCACGTGAAGAAGCACAAATAAAGTTGGCGTTTAATTTAATTTATCCTATAATATTAAAATATAGGAGATCAAGATATTGTTCTGAAACCATAGATTAAAAATGGTTTACACCAATGTTTAGACAAAAAAAAAATTATGTAATCAACAGATTAACAAAAACAAAATTTTTATATTGTATTCATTTCAAATTCATTTAAATTTTTAATACCAAAATAAAATAATAAAATAAAAGAAAAAGATTGTCTTGTTTGTAATATTTTTGACAAAAAAATCGCTTATCATATCGTGTATACTTGTACTTTTTAAGTACATATGAGTATATATATGTATATAAGAAATGATATATACTTATGTGATTATACTTTCTAAGTTCATTCTAGAATCTTATAAATTAATTGATTGTAGTGAATAATTAATACTAATATTTTAATATATATTCAATTCATTGAATTTTCTTCCACTAAGTCTATATATGAACAATATATTAAAAGTATTTATAAATGAAATATAATATTATATTAATAGTATATATCTTATTAATATATTAAAATAATAAAATATTAATAATTAAAATTTTATTACTATTTGATAAAATATAAATAATAAAATATGATATATAAAATAATATTATAACCAAAAACTGTACTGGTTACTTAGACATCAGTCTCAGTTTATAGTGGAAAATAAAATAGTTCATTAGAAAACTATATAAAAAACTATGTGAACTCAATGGAATACAACTATGGACCATTCTTCGAGATATAAATATTGAAATTATATAAAGTTATCAATTTAAAAAGTTAAGTTGATCACTGCTTTTGGAGCAGAAATATACAGGCTGTTGGAAAACACTCTACAAAGTGCCATCAAAGACTGATCAATAACGTCAATGCACTTGCAGTTCAGGGTCTCGATAAAACTGATAAAAGTAAAAGATTTAAGAGGTAAGAAATATTATAATATTACTATATAGTAATAAAATTAAATCATTTTTATCTAACTTATTTGAAATATTTTAACGTCAATGATAACTAAAAGCTTCTGTTCCATATTACAGTTCTAAGAAAATTTCCTTAATATAAGATAGATATAAATAATAATATAATGAACTATTAAACAGAAAGAAATAAAAATTTCTAACAAAATAAAAATGAAATTGTATGTTATATATAAAATATTTTATATGTAACATCCTTAAGTATCTTGTAGATCTGATCACCAACAACAACGGCAGTTTGGAGAGTATTTAGAGATTACCCATAAGGATCTTCATAGATCAGAATGAAGAAACTTGCTCTTATGCTTTTATAAAGAGTAGTGATCTATTTAAGGGAATACTAATAAAGTATTTATTTAGCACTCATTTTAAAAATAAAGAAATGCGTAGAACCTTCGTTCATTTTTACATATAAACATGAGCAATTGGTATAGAGCATGGCTGTCCAGATCAGATAAGATCGCGGGCCAATACAAATTTCTGATTAGGTTGAAAGGTCGTAGAAATAAACAACTACATTTATGATTTATCCGGAGAAAAATAAAAATACGGCAATGTCAAATTCAGTTTTATTAATTTTTCATTAATTTATCTTTGACAATTCTATCACTATCAACATTATTGACATTAGTTGTTGCCATACGAAAAATATTTTATTCGTAATTAATGTCTTTTTAATTAATGTCTCCTTTTATCAAAATATGCAAAGAAAAATTTGCTAAATTGTGGTCGATAAGGAACATGTCACGGGCCGCACAAATATTATCTGCGGGCCGTATGAGGCCCATAGACCATGCTTTCGACAGCTCTGGTATAGAGTATTGTTATATATACCCACATCTGAATAAAAGTACGGCCATAACTAACGTATAACGTAACTCATAATATTTGCTTGTACTATAAAAACTTGATAATTAAATGCCAATTGAATTTATAATTCTGTATGTCTTAGAGTACCATCGAATAAAAGACAGGAGAAGTGAAGTTATATTTATGAGAATGTCTGTTAATTAGAATTTATGTTAATGAAAATTGTCTGTTAATAATAAGTTTATTATAATGAAAACGGCTTTTTCAGATATAGTAAATAGTACCATAAATAAGAACTTCTCTTCTTTATTGCTATGATAATTTTTGTCTGTTTATGAGAACTTCTATTAATAAGAACGTTCGTTGATCAGAATATAGGTCAATTTCTTTAGAATATCGGTTCATGAGAACGCCAGTTTTTGAGATCGTCAATGTATGTGAACGTCCATGGTCTACTACCACAATAAAGTTTATTTGTTTATGAGAGCGTCCCCGTTGATCAGAACGTCAGTTAATGAGAACGTCCGCCTATTCTCTACTGCCATAAAAAATTTTGTTTGTTTATGAAAATGCCACTTTCATAAAACCTGAACTGTATATATTGCTCTTATTTTATTAAGTGATATATATAATTTTGTAACAGTCAAAGAAATTTTATGTCTTAAATCAAATTTTTAAACCATTCATACTTAATAGTACTTAAGCACTGTTTCAAATTTAATTTAAGGAGATTATATATTAAAAAAAAAAAAATTGAATAAGAAAGCAATTAAACTAAAAAGATTTTAATTAATATTGTAATAATTCAAAAAGACAATTAATGAATATTTGCTAAGCTTTTAGATATTAAATGCTTTATACAATATTTACACACTCTATTCATTGAAGTACATAAACTCTGATTTGTTAACACACAAATCGGGACGTAGAGTACATACTTATGTATATATTTGATTGCAATTACAAGCTAGAAGCTAGACTAGAAACATTTCGGGCTTCAACATTTGTAAATATTTTACTTAAATAGTGGTAAGAATTACAGATGACATTAAAAGGCTACTCGTCGTACTCGATTTCAATTGCAAAAGCTGTAACAAAAATGCATTTAGGCAAACGGAAAGATACTAAAGCACACCACTTATATGTTTGTTGAATTTTGCAATTGGCTTAAAATCAAAAATAAACTTAAGAAATTGCATTAAGCGAAATTTCCCTTTGCTATTTTTATGTGGTTACTTTATATTGAGACCGCTTCAGCAGCAGCAGCAGCAGTAGCAGTCGCATCTGTGTACATTTACTATACGGGTATCTATCAACAGCACTGTAGTTAGTAATTGTGTCATTGCATTAAGTTTATATCTCGTAAAGAGCATGTCCTGGTGTGGCCACTTTGAGAAGTACATTCGTATATAACTGTGAATGCGATTGTATGCGAATCCAATTGTAGGATTGGCATTCGCATTCGCATTTGCAGTTGCCTGCATGCATACATGCTTCTTCTGATACGCTGCATCAGCTTTCGGTTACTTTTGCAAAATTAGCAAAAACGACATGCATCACTTCAATTTTGCAGTCAAATGCAATAAACGAATTTGAAATTCCGCATTGGAAATTCGGAATGCACTTAGCTAACAAATTGCATGAGCACCAAGCAAACGTAACGTTTCGAGCAAATTAAGTGCGCAACCCTAAACTTTTCGCCATTAGAAATCGGAATATCGGAAATATATCATCAGGATGTAATTGTCAAGGCGAGAAGGCGACACTATTACACCATTTCCACTCAGTTCCATTCAGAGGAATGCGAGCGATAAGAGTATTTGCTCGCACAATTAGCATTTTCCAATTTTCAAATTTGCAAACTAAGAAATTGCAAACCCTAAAAGTGGGTGGTGGTGTAGGGAGGTGGATTGCATTATCACAACTAACTATCCAAATTTTCTCGTTTATTTCTTTTTTTCATGATTTTTTCTTCTTCTTCTTTATACATTACACTTTCAAGTGGTATTCAAGACATTTTCCTTGTTGTTATTATTCATTTTCTTTGCATATTTTTTTTGTGTATTTCACTCTCTTCTCTGATGGCAACCGAATTGACTCCATCAATTTCTTGTAAAATTCTTTGAATTCAGTCTGAATTCAGTTTGTACAGCAGTTCAAATAAATTATTTAACCATTTCGGGCAAATCCTGACGAATTGTCCTATTGGACCTTTGCTGCTTACGTCAGCACAAAATTTTTCACTAAGTGTACTTATTTTATTCCATTTTTGCATTTTTGAAATTTATATGGGATTAGTTTAAGATTTTTATTGATTTATTTTCGATTTGTAATATGCAAAGGGCAGGGCATTAAGAATGAGAGATGATGGATGTAGCATTGAACGTATTCAGACACAGTAAAAAGTGTACCTATCAAGTACATTTTTTTCAAGAGCTCTGCAGATACTCTTTGCATTAAAGTTTCAATTTTTATATAAGTACTGAATATTAATATGCAAAAGATTCTACATTATTATTTATTCTTCTTCTTATTTTATGCATATTCTTCTCATTTTATTATATATATTCATGTTTTTTTATTTGTATTTTTCTTCGCAAGGACATGCGGCGCGATAGCATGAAAAATATTCCATTTAAATCGTTTAATCGTGCGGAAAACTACAAAAGATTAAAATTTGTAGCTTAAAGAAAAACAATTCAAAGGTTTTTTTTTATAATTTTATGTATCTGCCACTCATACTCGTACTCATGCTTGACGTATTGCGAAATTTATGAAATTTAAATTAACTGAAATTTTATGTTGTGGCAGCGAAAATGGATGAGAATAAAATTGCTCAAAGTTATTTAAAATTATGAAGAAAAAGTACTTTTAGACGATATCATAAAGAAAGATATATCACTATATAAATCATATATGCGTACATATAAAGCAATAAAATCAGAGTTACTCATTAACGAAAATGCTAGTAAAGAAAATTTATCATCATTTAAACTAAAAAAATGGGGCACAATAGACCCGCTGGTCGCAGTGCTACTAAAAAAAGTGGCATTTCAGTTACCACAAAATTGTTTATATTATTAAAAAAATAGTTAAGTTATTTTACTTCAGTGAAAATATTTAATTTAATATTTTACTTCCTAAAACTCTTAATGAATTAATTAAATTTAATAATATGCAGACCAAATATTGATTCCTATATTGATTGCCTTCAATATGTATCAGAGCTTATGGTAAGTAAACCTTAAGCAACTACTTTATGTGAAATATATAAAAACTATATTTTTTTTCCAGAGATTTATTTACGGGTATTTACGTTAACTTGTGAAAATCTGTTTTAGGTTAATCCATGTAATTTAAGTCATTTATCAAATCAACATACTTCCTTGATTGATAAGCTGTGATTAAGTGCCTTCACATATTGGCATGACTGACTTATCGAGTATCTAAGATACATGAACTGAACTGTGCTTGCCTTCCTGCATGAGGAAGCTAGTTTGCTGCGGGTGTACGTGATTCATAGCTTGCAATACTTGAGATTAATTATTAATTAATTATTTTACATATGCTCTTTTTTAGCTTAAAGGATGAGGTAATAAACTTTAACTGTTTTCAGTTTTTACTTCATGTTAACATAAACTTTTTAAATACTTGATTTTCAACAATATTTTTAAATTATTTATATATTAAATTAATTTAAAAATGCTGTAGATAAGAAGCTAAACAATTTTTGTTATAATTAAAAATATTTAATATAATTCACTTCAACATAATAATTTTCACCCTCTACTATGAAAGCTCTAAGGGTTACTTAGTATTATTTCGTATGTTTTTTTACTTTACTCGGAATTGATGTATACGCAATCCTTGAAAGTCTGACTGGACTAGCATTTTGTCGTGGTTTCCAAAGTAGACGTATGTCCACAAAGCGGAAACAGAAATTTTTACTAGGTTAAAATAGAGGGGTCAACATCCATCTGACACTAAACTCTAGGCGTCCATTACAGCGAAACTCAGATATCTCTTATTTTATAAATGAGAAATCGACTCTCGTTTTGAGTGTTTTGAATCCTTAACAGCTTCGGAGAATTTTCAATATATCATACATATATATATATAAGCTCACTTATAAATACTTCCCCGCTATCTACGTCCATTTAAAGTATTGTTATAACTTTTAGTTCAAATCACTCACCCATAACAGCATCCATACCTATCATAGGGATACTTTTCGAGATTGACAAGACAATCACGTGATAATTTCATTTCATAACATTAAAGTCCTTTCCGAGATTGACAGGAAAACTTTGAAACTTTGATTTTTTACAATTAAATAACGAAAATTGTATGGTGAAAGTGCAATTGATAGGTCTTCAGTACTACTTGACCTCATCCTATTCAACCAGCACATTGTGATAAAATACAAAATACTTATAAACATTTTAAATACACTTCATTCACAACTTAAAATATCACATTCATCATCTAAACCCGCCCACTTTTAGAAAACTAAACTTTTAACCATTCACAACCATAGCAAGCATCTCCGGTAACTGAAACGCCATAATTTTTCTCCTTTCTTTTTTTGTTCTAGTCTAATATCAACTTTTCCTACCTGTCATTATCTTGGGCGCCAAAACTTTTTATCATTTTATCTGTGCTCAAAAGTTTTGTTTTTGAGAAAATTTCATGCTGACAATTTAACATCATTCACAATAAATCAGCTGTGCTGTGATGCTACGTTAGCGAATGACTGTAAACAATTTCAAATTAACTTTTTGTGTGAATTAAATTTTATTATTGTTATTGTTGTTGTTGTTGCTTTTTGTACGTACAGTAGTTATTTGGCAGTCACTGACTGCAGTTGTAGTAATCACAAATAAAAAGTTGCAATTAAATGGAAAGCTGCAGCAAAACTTTAATTTCTTAATTGCAAGAAAAATAGGAAATGCAAAAACAAAAACAAAAAAATTTCACAATAAAATGGTTTTTTTTTATGAAAAACTAAAAGTTCTACTACTTTACTAGTTTAATTAATATTAAAATTTTGGTCTGGTTGCCGAAATACAACTCTGAAGTGGTGCAGTTGGTGGCCTGCTTTGCATTGTTGCTGATATTCCCACTGTTACTGATGCCAATTGCGCTGCAGAGTTAATATAATCCACAACTAAAGTGAGTAACAAAAGCAGCTGCAAAGTTAGCAGTAAGCAGTTGCCATAGCAGTGGTAGTTGTAGTTGTACTACTAGTCGTAGTAGAAGTAGATGATGAGCTAACAGAGAAAATAAAGCCAAAGTGTGTAGCAAAAGCAGCAAAGTGAACTGTCGCAGCAGTTATATTTGTAATAGTATTAGTAGTAGCAGTAGCAATATAAGAAACAAAGCAAGTAGGAAAACCAGCAGCAGTTAGAGTAGCAGTGAAAGAAGCAAAGCTAACAGTAATAATAAAGCCAAAGTGTGTAGTAAAAAGAGCAACGTTAACAGTAGCAGTAGCAGTGGCATCAGCAGTAGCAGCAGCAGCAGTAGCAGCAGAGTGGCAGAGCTAACAGTAACACAACTATGCTGGCATTCGCAACATTGATAGCTGTATTAGCTTTTTATGCAAAATTATGCTTGATGTTGAGAGTACATGAAACTTTTACGGTTGACAACAGACAAAAACATTACACCAACTTTTTAACTTTATGCATAAATTGTTTTTATAGTTCATGCTTTTAATATTTTTCGTTATTTTCGTTATTTTTGTTTATGAACATTTTATTTTATTTAAATTTTGCTGCTGTTATTGTTTTTGTTTATCACTAATTCAGTTAAAATGTTGATGGTATTTGGAAAAGTTTTTCTTGTTCAGAACGCACTTCCTGAATTTTCGTACCTACAATGCATTACCGAGTCTCGAAGTTAAGCCACCGAAGCAAGCGAAGCAGTGTAAGTAACAGTGCAAAGTGAAATAACTCAACTCTGCTTAACGCAATGCTGTTAACTTAAAATAATTAAGTAAAGGAATTCACAAAGAATTTAATTAAGTGGCGGAATTTATGTGCCCTCCAATGATACTGCAAATATATTGTGTGCTTAAATGGCAGACACTTAAGCGATAAGAGTTAAGCTACTGTAATTGAAATGAAATTGGGTCAATTTGTTGCGGTTAATAGTGCAAAGTTAAGAGATTAGCTCGCATTGCAAACTGGAGTGCGTATGATGAATAGTTGAGGTTAAAATGTAATTTTCTTAAAATAAATAAGGAAAAGTATAATTTGCCATTAACAATTGTGGTCAAACAAAGCACCACGATTATTGGTATTGTAATATAATTGGTTATAACTAGTATACATAATCCAAATGACAAGATTAGTGAAAGATGGTATATTCATTTGGCTCTGATAATTGTTATACTCATCACACACACTGTAAACAGTTTAAATTGAGTATATCAATATTAGTACCGCCTTTCTCGCAAGAGACGTAAATTTTATGATTTTTTAGTGACCAACTCCGGTTTAACCAACACTGATTTGAACATCCCTGGTTTCACCAAGATTGTTTTGACCAATATATCAAGGCATTTCGCCGCCATAAACACATTTTAAACGATATATCTCTCGATATCATTCAAAAATACTTAATTTATATTAAAAACAACAGCAATTTCAAATTTGGCGTAACCATGAATATCTGCATGAAGGCTCAGTTAGTCGGTACGTACCGTAAGCACTTAAGTTTAAGCGAATTGCTGAACCAACAATGCATGTGTATATGATAGGAGGAAAATTAATAAAAACGGCGAACTTACGGTAACTACCTAGTAGGTACTGAGCCTTAACATAACGATAAATAAAAACAACTAAAATTTCTTCGGTTCAAATTAAAGCCACAAAAAGTTAAGTAATCTTAATCCTAACAATCGCAGTGTACGATGAGACCAGATCAGATCAAATCGTCCAGCAGTTAAGTTGATCGAATGTTTCACTGAGCTTTGCTCTGATTAGTATAACAATTTTTATAACAAACTTACAAAATCAAAATTATTGTTAATTTACAGAACTCTAAATCCTTTTTCTAATTTCAATAGAGTTGCACTGATGTGTCTTTATCAAAATTTTAAGGAAATTTTTACTTTATTACATTTAAGTAATTATTGTTGGCTTATATATTCTACAACTTTGCTATAGTTTGTTTGCTTCAATTAAAATATAAAATTGTAGTTACTTATATTAAAACCCAACAGTGTGCCATTTGCTTAAAACAAACTGCCGATGAAGTAACTAACTTAAAAATAACATTAAATTTTGTCTTACTGCAATTAAAAAAGAAACATTTTCTCAGTTTTTATTGTTCGACTTACCGTGCGATTGCCCAAATTCTTCACACGACATGTCAGTTTAACCGTTTTCCCCACTAGGCCAGTAACATTTGATGTGACTGCAGTGTCGAATGTAGGCCCACCGGTACCTGGTGTTGGCAGATCTTGCAGAAAATCTGTGAAGAAACGTTTCGAGGCACCCTCCAGGGAACCTGCAAATATATAAAAAAAGCCAAAAAGTGAATTACGTTTAAAAGTACACAAACTTTCATTCAACTAATGCATAACTTCTGTAACTACAAGGATAGCAGCATTGCGCAGTCGATTTAATGAGGAACTCGTGTTCGTACATCATTTAAAGTTCATTATTTTGTGTGTGTAATATGACGCCAGTGATAAAACTTTTGCAATTATGAATAATAAAGTGTTAATGGCAAATATGATAAATAAACGATAATATAAAACGCCTCCCTTAACAATCATTTACAACATTACAACTTTGCAGAATGGCCGTACCATCAGCAGGAGAAAGGATAAAGGATTTTTAATATGTTCCACAGCAAATACCAAAGTAATGAAAGGCCAGCATAATGTATTTGGTATTGGGTGGGTACTCCATTGTCAAAAGAATAATGCAAAATGCTATAAAGGACTAAAACGAAAACAAAACAAAAGCCGAGTATAATAGGTAAAACAAAGACAATGTTATATTTTTATATGTGTTTTGTCATTGGAACACTAGTGTATGTGCAACTGAATGCATGTGTAGGTGTTAAAGAGCAAAATAGCCCAATTTAGGCTCATTTCTTCGGAGTCTTATTTATTGTCAATTTTATTAAACGTTGATTGCTTTCCACTGAAATCGAATGCACTTTGTCTTGCTTATCTGTGAGTATATTGAATTCATATTATTATTATCTATAACAGTTTTAGTTCTCTTAATTTCTAATAAATTACTAGGCGATAGTTTTCTTTCTCTTGAAGTTAAATCAACAGATCTTCATTAGTCGTATATATTTTATTTATTTTTGTTATTTTACGTTGTTAAGAAAATATGCTTGAATGTAGTAATTGTAATTCTTTAGGATTGGATTAACAAAAAAGTTCGTTAAACTTTGATGGTCGGTACTCAACAAATTTGATTTTAACAGTTATTGTTCTTCATAATTACAAGAGAGATAAGTTACACATATTTGTTACACTGTATTAACCATTTCAGGAACATGTAATCTCTTTTGGAGATATATCTTTCATTTGAGACATGTGATTAAATGTCATCCATAATAATCTTCAGATAGCTCTCCTATATTGAATGCTTATGAGGAGGATATCAGCTTGAAACTTAAACGATTTTACATAAAAATCAACTATAGTAAATATACTCCACTTACGGAAATCCTGTTCCTCCATTCATTTAGTGTAAGTACTTAATGTGTTACTTAGAAATAAAATAGGTTTGTTAATAGTAGTTAACAATGAATATATAATTGTTGATACTTGGCAAGTGAAATATACTGGAAACAAACTCTGTTCCAGCTCTCTAATTACCGACCCTAAATGAACAGAAGACACTCTGATTTTCGAATAAAAGTCAAAATGTCAGCTGATGTGAATATCAATTGAGGAGATCTTATTCAAAAGAAAAAGAGGAAAAAGAAGAGGAAGATGGAGATAGAGAGGAAGAGACACGGGAAGGTAGAAAGGCAGATAGAAAGAGAGAGAGAGGCATATAGAGAGAGACGCAGATAGAGAGAGAGACAGATAGAAAGAGAGAGGCAAATAAAGAAACAGAGAGTGGTAAATAGAGAGATATAGAGGAGTAGATAAAGAGAGACGAAAAGGAAGACATTTCTACCAGATTCTATGAGCTTATACACAACATGCGGTAGTTAGCAAAGGCTACGAGATAAATTTCACCTTCACCGCCTTCATGGTCATGAATCCACTTAACTTCCTAGTATGCTGCATTTACCAGGTCAATATCTGCACTAAGAAAAAAATGTCATGTCTCATGCAAATTATGACTTTTTGTATATCAATCATAGAGCCATAGTTTATGATAAAGGCAAGTAAATAGAAAAAAATCTGAAATTTAATTCCATTCCAAATAAAATGAATATAGATTTTTTAAAAATTGCAGTTCAATTGAATCAGTCCACATTATTGGTATTCATAAATTCTAGCATTGAAAAAGCTTTAAATATTTTGTAAAAGTAAACCGCTCTTGTTAATACTATTACGTACAACTTCTGTTACACCCAATAGGACAACTATATATTTTCTACAAAATTATGCGAAAATAAAAATGTGAGAAAAACCAAAAAATATTACGGCATGAAATGGTCCCGCGGTAAGTCATATAGTTGATACGGGCATAGCACATAACCAGAGTGTGGCTCTGGTTGTGAATGTTGTGTAAATGTGTAAATACGCTTTTATTGCCGCATAATTCGTTGTTATGCAAATATAATAAAGCAGCAGCATTTAGCCATAAATAAGCCACAATGCTAACACCGTCACACCATCACACATAAACGCAAATACCAAAACAACACAGTTGCCCTAACACCACTAACATGTGTTGATATATCTCTAACTCATGAGAACACATGAACGCATATGTGCAGATACATCCATTCAACGTATGATTTCCGTTTGTGGAACACATGAAGGGAAACATAGGAAAAAAGGCACATAATTGAGGAACATAATTTTTTATTAATCCCATTTTCATCATTTCATAACGACTAACTTTTTTTTACTAGGGTTAGGAGTTGTTATTTTTTTTTTAATGTTTTTTTTTCTAATTGTAATATTGTTTTCTGTTTATCTTTTTTTATTATACTCTGAAGCGGATACGATAATTTCACAATCCTTTGAGCTTCACTCGTATGCAGTTCTACTGTGTCTTTGACACTTTATTTGCTGGGGTGTGACACACACCGGGGAAAACATATTCAATTATACCTTAATGATCGGAAGTACTGACATATTTTTATGCGAACATATACTTTTGTAAATAAATATTTTTCTTTAATAAAAAATGCAATTTTAATAAAAATTTTAAAAGAAATTAAATTGCATATAAAATTTTAAATGTGTAGGAAGTACAGCATATGGGAAGTGTATAATTTTATGTCAGCTCTTGGACAAATATGTAACCCACGTTGGATATTTGGATATATCACGTATACACACATATATACATACATGAAAATACATATATACGGGTGGAAAATTTAAAATTGTTTTATGTTTTATGCACTTCGTTGGGTGCTAAAATGTCGTGCTTTTATGAAGACAGCAGCGAGCACATCTTCACGTTTTATTATGATGGATCCACTGACTTAAGTTCATTTCGAAGTTATTTTTTTATATTATTTATTTTTTTTTTTTTGTTTTTTTGAGGAAAATTGACTGCTCTTTTTATTGAGCATTTAATTTACATAAACTCACAAAAACGCTGAAATGCACAATTTTAAATTTACAACATAAGCACGAGAAATGCATTGCAAATGAGTTCGGGAAAAAAAGTGTTGTTTCATGTTCAGGACATTTTGTAAGGAAATTGACACATAATTTAATTTTTATTATTCTTCATATTTGCATATTTACTTTTATGAATTTCGACATGTGAAATAACAAAAAAGAACATTTACATTGGCGCGGTACCTTTAAACACTTGAATGAATGTTGAGCGATAATTTACACATATGAAGTTGAAGTACTGCCGCAGCAAAAAAGGATATTATGTCCTGAAGTTATCTTCCCACAATTCAAAAAATTCATTATTATATTAAAGTTAAGTAAAATATACCAACACTGCGTTAGCGAATCTCAGAATGGTTACGTAGAGAGGGGTCATGAAGAAACCTTGCAGTTAATAGAGAGTAGAAGTGTTCAAGTGCACTGACTCAACTAGCCTCAACTAGCCTCAACATAATAATAATAAAAGTTAGAAAAAATATTCAATTTATTTCAATGAAAAAAAAAAATTCACTACGATCTAGAGTAATTTGATTGCACAGTCATAAGAAAAGTTGGGAATATTCACCTCTTTGGTAAATATATAATGGTGAATATATAATTTTTATACAATGATACCCCTTAGGTCAACCAATGATAGGTTGATTTCTTTCTCAACCATGAAATGATACTAGGACCCAGTTTTTATTTTCCACACCTAGTATCAGTGGTAAAGGGTTAAATATTTTAAGCAGTTAAGTCGGCTATAACTATAGGTGCTGAAACATTATTCATATTGAATTGAATTCAATTCATAGAATAATGAATTCTATATGAATGAATAATAAAAATTCTGTGTTACAAATTTAATCTCATTTTTGCTAAGCCCACATTTAATATAAAAACTGCAAGACCAAATTCATTCCTACCGGTAATCTATTTATTTAAAAGACTATTCAATACGCCAATATATTACTCCCACTGGAGAGAGGATAGAATATTCTAGATGTAAGGCATGATTCGAACAAAATCCCGTAGACACCATCTAAAATTGTTTGGAGTATAAATTACAGTGAGTGAACTTTTTTTACAATTCTCAACCGGAGATGTGTACCTGGTACACTGTCCTGACCTGGTAGCTTTGGCTGTCCTGACCAATTGAGGGTGGCCTGTTTGATGGGAGTATCATGGTGACTGTGATTTAAAGCCAAAGTTACGGGGGTAGAAATCTAATAATTACTTTCATTCGATATGGAGTTGCTGATCTACATAACAAGAACAGAGGTGTTATGTGGGACTCGTTCCCACTTAAGAAAAAATTTATATCTAAACATTTGGCTTCAACTACAGAGGTGTTATGTAGGACTCGTTCCCACTTAAGAAAAAATTTATATCTAAACATTTGGCTTCAAGTAGTATTGACTGAATTCCATGGAACTCCAATAAAGCCGTTAATAGTGTCATTATATTGATACGTGTGTTACGAACATAGATGTTAATGATAGGTATTTACGTTAAAAAACTATGGACTCTATACTATATTGGTATTAATAATATACATTATTGGAAAGGAAAAATTTATTGGAGGAAAAATTTATTATTAGATCGATATGTATCTTACATGTTGTCTAACCTATCTTTATATTATCAGTTTAATTACAACTATCATTATATATATTTCATAAAAATTTATTTCTAATTAATTTATTATTTTCCAATGCATTCATATTGCAATATTATACTCGTATTTTTGATTTTGTTTAAAAGTGGTTAAAGAAACTAGCAGTAATAACATATGTAGTTATTGTTACTTGACGTATGTTAGTTTCAACAAAGCATACATTTTTTACAACTGCAATTTTAATTTGTTTTAAAAGTGAAGTTCTCACCTTTTTCTAAAGTTTATGTGTTAAGTTCATTGCTTGGAAAACTTACAAATCAATTTTAAAGCAAAAAAAAAAAAAAATAATACAAAATAGCAATAAACTTGCACATTTTTTTCTTACTGAAGCCTTATTAGTGCTGGAAACCAGCAACAAAAG
>NC_051846.1:203908580-203921920 GCF_002237135.1 Teleopsis dalmanni
TTTTTTGTTAAGCAAAAGGATATTCAAGTGCACTGGCAGCAAATAATGCAGCCTGCAGCCTGCACCTGTGAACGATGCCAATTTTTGCAATATCCATGCCAGGGTTGTTGTTTCTATTCGATGCATGTGTTGGAGGTGCTGGAGATATGTACGTGTGATGTATCTGTGCTTGTAATAGAATTTTGCTCTAATACTTGTACTGTTGGTTGGTAGATTGTTAGATTGTTTATCAGAAGCGAAAGCATGAACCAATTCACTATTCTGGCAGGCAGCCTGCTTTCGCAAATATCCAAAATTATATTTCTTTTGCTTTTAAATTGCTTACACACATGTAACCCAATTTATTTTCTTCCCTCTTGATTATCTTTTTAGTGCAATTTTATTTTATATTTTTTTTTTTTTTTGTGTTGGCGTTTAATACTGGCGGCTATGCAAGTGTGAAAAGTGCAAAATTGTGAACTTGACATAAAAGTCACAGGACATCTATACGCTCTCATTTGTACATATTAGTGACATTGTAGTGCCAGTTGTTGTTTTATAAGGACATGTAAGTTCGCTTTTGAACTTTCCCTTCTCAGCTCTTTATTAGTTCTCGCTAAAGAGCAATGAAGGCCGCTGAGGTTATAAAAATGTCAGAACTGAAATGAAAAATAATTTCGTTTGAATTTGTGACCCGCAAATGTGGATTTCTATGCAAAATGCCAATTCTCACTAAGTTCAAGTGAATTTTTAAAGGATTAAACATTTAAAAAGGATTGAAATGTAAAAAGCTACCTTAATTTTTTTCTCTTAATTACTTCAGTTCAAAATATTTTCTTATCGAAAAGTTTATTTTTATAATAATAATAATAATAAAATTAGAAGATATGCGTATATGTAACGTTATAAAAAGATACTAAAATTCTAAGCTTAAAAGATCTCCTATATGTACATACATTACACTTGCAAGATTGTTTCTAATGATATTTTTATTTTCTAATACAAAATATTAAAGATTTTCTATATATCAATGTATTGTCTCACTTTCAAGCTCTTAAAGTTTGCAACTTTATACAAACTTTTACGATTCTCCACAGAATAGTCTCTGCCATCGTAAATGCAGTCATTTGCCCCAACTCTACAGGCCATTATTGTTAAGCTTCCGCTTAAAAATGCTTAAAGACAATGAACACGAATGAAGCGACTTTGAATTTATCTAACACAATTTACACTTGAGTTACAAAATCACAAAAAAACAGAAAATAAAAACAAAAACAAAACAAAATAACAACACAGAACGACTAAACAAAATAAATTTCAAAGAATATACAGGAGCGGACTTTGACAAATCGACTTAGCAGAAATAATAAATACCTTCCTCAATTGGGTGAATATTTTGGAAATTGGAATCTCCAACTATCCTCATACAAATCCATGCTGAACTCGCTGACTCTGGCCACATTAAGTGGCAAATTCAGGATTCTTACCACCAGCAAACCAGAAATAGTGGATATGATACTTGACATTATGCCTACGTATGCCTCCATATTTGCGACTCCAGTTAAAAGGTTGTAACATCGTTACATCGAAGATGCTTGTAATTAGTTGAAAGGTTAAAGATAAAGAAACTTTGTTAGACACATATAAAGTAATAGAACAACCTAGCGCTGTTCAGCTCTTTGCGAGACCTGAAATATTTTCCTTATATATCAAAACTCAGTTCTTCGTACTGTAACTAGCTGTTATATGTAGTATGTTAACAACATCCATGCATAATCTTAGTGTTTCTTGTCAAAGATCACAACCAGCAGGTGTTTAAATAAACAGACGGTTTCTCTTTGCGACAAAATGGCCATAATAATGGTGATGCTATGAATAACATAGAGCCCTCCCTCTTCATTATATACGTTGTATACGTTTTTCGATTTCTTTGTTTAACGAATACATCGACTTCTAACGCAGCGGAGATAATATCAACTGTGGTCAACTATAGAAAAAGGTTTTCAGCTCTGCATACCGAAGCAGTGTCTTCTACAATAAAATTGATGTCTACCATTTTATGGATGATTTTTTTTTGAAAATGAAAGACACTTTTTTCTTGTACATTTAGGACCTTCATCTGAACCGATCTATATTTATAATTAAATTACGTCTGTGAATCTTAGAAATCCAACTTCATATCCTTGTTTGAAATACAACGTCAGAAACATTTTAAAACATCAAGAACTTTCTGAGGAAATATTTTAGAAATGTTTTTGGAATTTGACCTTAGATAGGAATTCTTACGCCTACAATCCGCTTCTGAAAATCTAAAAAAATATTTACACTCAATGACAAAAATTCCTACACCACGTCGCAATCGTCTGCTTTGGTGACAATTTTATTTGCATATCTACTCGTTTACATACGTTAGCTCATATCTCAGCAATCATTTGACACATGCATACACTGATACATTTAACTCGAAATTGTATTTGCCCGTAATAAAGTTGGTAACGGAAACGTTACTGGCATGATAACTAAATTCCTGGTACAGCAAAAAGTAGTACTATGGAGGCAAATCCCCCTCAGTTTCCGTGTTGTCGATATAGAAATGCGAGCAGCATTAGTTGGGATGGTTGCTCTGTTAGCGGATGTTATCATTGACGCAAAACTGCTGCCAATCGAGACCCAGTGTGAGGTTTCCTCACATAACTTCAGTGGTAAACTAAGTATTTTTATTGTTTCGCTGTGCTCGATTATTGCCAAAACTTCGGCTGTCAGTTTTTTATCGTTCAAATTGTTTAGATATGAATTTCGTTCCGTTTTCTTGTGAAGAACACTTCCGAAAGTGTTTCACTTAATGCTCCACATATCATTTTCGAAACTTTGTTCTTCTTGGCATATCAGCTTAATAAAATTTTCGTAATTTGTCATTATAGTTTCTAAAACTAAGATAATATTTTTTATACTTACTAAGTTTTTCTATGGTAATTGAGAAAATGGACAAGGATATTAAATGTTTAAGTAGCAGCTTGCGTCTTGGTGATGATAATAAACTAAAGAATACTTTAAACCACTGAATAATAAAATATAGTTTATGCTTTTCAACAACAAATAGTTAAAAACTAATTTTATGAACTAAATTAAAATGTTGAACTTTGCTAATGCCTGCAACAAAACCCATGGATTCAAAGACGTTACAAGATTGGATAATACTACCAAAAATATTCGCACTGGAACTAACTTTCCTTGTCGCTCTTAGGAAATTATTAAAAAAGATTCCATTACAAAAAAGCACTAATATGGGATTCTATAGTGCGTTAACTCAGTACATATAAATAGACTTCAGATCCACATCCTAATTCTGTAAAAATTATAATGAATGCCGAACAATAACCCTTAGGCGTGATCCAATAAGAATTGAGCGAGGTGAAAATAATTAAGGATAAGCAAAAAGAAAAGAATTTGTTTGTTAGAACGAACTTAAATTCTTCGGAGTTGTATAGATGAACTGTTACTAACAACAAGCCAAAGAACTGGAGAACGGTACGACCATCCTTCATCTATCTATACGATAAAATAGATAGATGAAGTGAACAATATCAATATCTTACGATGAACAAAAACTGGAAACAGAAAAATAAAATGTCGGTAAGAATGACAAGGTATCGTGAATAACTTTAAGTATTTCAAGAAGTATTCTGTCAGTCTTCAAAGAAAAAAAAAATTATATGTAAGAAAAAATTATAGAAAGAACTAATAAATGTAGATAAAAATAAATAAAGAACAGAAAAGAGTTAACAATATTTTTATACTTATACATATTGGAGATGTTGGTCTACAACAAAGTCTCCAATAAAAAATTATATAAAGAAAAGAAGTTGCTATTGACGCCACTCTCCGATAAGCGTTAAGCTAAAGAAGAAGCATATCAAAATAACTATTATAAAGCGATCCTTATCTGTAAAATAGAACTCCGACTATACGAGGTTATATAACAGTCCAGTATGGCCTATGTTACCATCACAACAAAATGTGTTTGTCTGGAAAAGTGACTTCAGTTTGCTATCACTAACCGTGAAGGAAGACATTTTAGTACTGTTAGATTAAGACAGTGTTTCGTGTTCCCATTTGTAAAGTCTATTAGAGGCCTTAGCCGGACTTATCAGAATTTATGTATTTTCTTTAAAGCGTTTTGCGAATAAAATTATAATGCATTAAAAATTCATTAAGAAGATTTTAAGCACAGAAACCCTTTCAACGCAAGTGAATATTCCAATGAGTAAAGAAATCTAATTAGTTAATAAGAATGAAGTGAAGGATATATAATTTATACATAACTATATAAGGCCAGGGTGTCGATATGAGAAAAAGATAAAGCAGATCAACTATGAACAGTATCACAAAAGGTCAATGCGTCGACAACAGTATGTGGATAAGTATATAACGTAACCCAAGCTACCATTAAATATCAACAATGTGTCAAGAAAATGTTTGCAACATATATTATATATCTCATGAATGTCAGAAACTTAAAGTTCAAAACATATTTGAGATTTTATGATAATCTTAACGAAAGCTAATTTTGAATTTGCATTTCATACGAATTGGAAGAAAAAAAAAGTATGTAAAACAAATTACCGTCATATCCTTGATTCGTCATTTACATTTTTATATCCTTAATTTATTTTGTGAGTACAATTATAAGAAATACGATTAGCTTAAATTACCATTTCCATAGCACTTAACAAAAATATTCATTTTCTAGGATAATAACAATAAAAATCTGTGCAAATATGAAAAGCAAAATTCAAAAACTTATGAAACCAACTAAGTAACTCCAGCAGCGCAAACATCCGCAATTACTTGAGCCATAATGATGCCTTATCTTGAGAAGATAATAATTAAAATTAAAGTGCTTTTCGTGGTTGAGATATCACATAAAAGCAATACAAAACTATTAAGCAAAACTCAAACTCAAGCATACATAAGAAGCCATATCAACTAATAAAGTGCAGAGCGTAACGACAGGAATATCAAAGACAGGCCATGGAAGTAGTAGTGGCTGCGGGATGATAAGACAAAGCAACCGCATACATTAGACAAATGGCAGGCAAAGCATAAAGAAAATTGAAACGGAATATTTTTGCAAATTAGCGATTAACAAACGTTATGAATATCAAATAATGGTTGGCAACAGTATGCCAGCAACGGCTTCGACAACAACTTTAACAACTTCAACGACAACAACGACAAAACCAACGAAAATGACGGTGGCTATGACTACGACTACAACTTTAACTATAACTATGACTACGTCAACTATGATGATGAGTACAATGATTATCGTTTAATCTACTTAAAGTGGCAGAGACCACAGACACCATAACACGTACCAACCACCATGCGAAACCCTTAATGATTGCCGGTATGAACTCATTTGGAATGCTTATCACACCATCAACAGTGCGCCAACCTAAACCGATTTTTATGTTACTCGAAACCTTTCGTGCATCTTGTTCCACCGTGACAACAGCAACGCCCACTTAAACGCCTTATGTATACATATAGTAAACTATATAAGTCTTTGTGCTGGTGTTTTCATCTGCTTTTGTCTCAGTCATATCCCAATCATGCACACCCAGTCCGCTGCCTCACAATTCCTAGTACCACTACGACGAACCAAGCCCAACCATGAATAAAACAATAAAGAAACTCACTGGAGCACAAGTGACGCGTCTGATTAAACGTTGCGATATGTGCTCCTGTTTATGCTGGTGGCACAGCGCAGAGGTTAGCTAAGCCGCAGCCGGCGTACCATAATTGAGGTGTGAGTAACTTCGTTTATAATGAATTAAAAATGTTGTACTGCAACAAAACGTTGTGTCAACGACTTTTGTTTTACGGGCAGCGCTTATTGAAAAATAAAACTGAAGCTAAAGCTGAAGCTGAAGCCGAAGCTGAAGCTGAAACTAAAGCATAAATGAAATTTAAATGAAAACCGAGGCATAATCCTCAATGAAGTGCACTCCTTCTGACGTTGGTTTGTTGATTTGTTCCTTGTTGTCTCCTTAGTCTCTCCTGATTTGAATGACTTTATGAGGAAATATTGAAAAGAATTAATAGAATTGCACTCGCAATTCCAAGGGGAATTTGCCTATCTACTTGTCATATTTATAAGGAAATAGGTGTGGGGTGTGGGGTGTGGGTGCGCTCAGCATGGTTTTAAGGAATGGAAATTTGATTCTCCTGTCGTCAGTATTTATTTATGAAAAAAAAAAAAATATTTGTTAGCAAATCATACCTGTTGTGCACAACAAATACTTGAAGAAATTTTTCTGCGTGGAAAAATAAAAAGTTTTTATTAAATTTCTGCAATTTTTTATAATTTATTGGTTTTGTGATTCTCTTACTTGCATACTGATCAGGAATTGTTCACTGCATATATAATGTTATTAAGAAAATATTGCAGGTTAGGAGATTTAGATTTTATAGAAATCATACTATAATCAAAACAATAAATAAACAAGCAATGAATAATATTTGCTTAATAAACAGAATATATAAAAATAAATATTAAAAATGCACTTAAAGGTATATTTAAAGAAACATTGACTTCGACTTACTATTGAGAAGCATAGACAGGGGGCTCTATTCATGGATATTAAATTCAATGAGGTAGAAGAGAAATTATTATTTCTTTATTAAAAAATCTTGTCAATGTTATACATCCACTTTCTTTTATAATTATACAATATAATTCAAATATATTAAAAAATTAAAAAAAAAGTGAAAAATTATCTTCAAATAATCAAGCTGTATTTTGATTGTTATGTATACGAAAATATTAAATAAAATAGTAAAAAATATCAAATAATGAAAAATTATTTTATCATTCAATGTTTTGTCATTCAGAGCTAAGGTCTACATCATCAGTCATGTACATCATGATGATGGGCGTCATAGATATCAGTGGATTCATATCAGTGGAAAATTGTCACCAATATTCTTTATATGTAAACTTGACCACTTTCGATAACATCCATGACGTCACACTATTGAACGCAAAATATCAGTTAAAATGTTGGACACTCCGCAATTTATACAATGTATCCGCTTTTCCATTTTCCATGTTTAATATTTATGTGACTTTTAGACGTTAAATGAAGTAGGCAATTTAACTGTCGTATTTCAAACTTTTTTTAAATGCTAACATATTTACCTATAAGCTGGTTCTTTTTTGAAATGTGCAATTATTTGCAGATTTTCTAATATATTTTCAATTATTTTCTAGTCCCTGAGAAAATTTATATTTTTAATCTTACTGCAATTGCTAAATCTAAAATAATTCGAAATGCTGGACTATTCTCAACGAGTTGGGACTAGTAGGATCGTCAGTGTTTAACATATTGTGGACGTTGCCCTAAACACAGGGACATGGTGATTGGATATTAATATCTTCTATGCAATGACTAAATTGGTTATTAACTGTAAACACCTGAAAGAGAGCCTGAGTAGATAAAATTTCTTTCCAAATTATAAGACTTACTTTGTCGAAAACCTAACAGTCAGTGCTTTAACTAAAGCGGTACTATGGTATTAGTACTATGCTATGGTACAATGGTGTTGGTGTTGACAGGTTATTGTGTGTTAGAAAGATATGTTATGAGATTTCCTGTACTGATTTTTGTCATGATTGTAACCTAGTAGAGGGAGATGAAACTATGCTTCATCTTATGCTATATTCTTCTTTGACAACGAGTAGAAGATCTTTTTTCTTATTGATGTGATAAAGTTGTCATTGTTAAAATTTAAGAAAATAGCTAAATTTGCGGACTTATTAACCGGTTTCCTTTTATTTGAATATAATAATTATGCCTAATCAATGTGATATGTGCACTAACTACCTCTTTTTGGTGATATAGTGTATCAACAAGCTTTATCGAAATTATCAGGTCATTATTTTACTCAAATGAGCTATCGTGTACAAAACCTCCACTTTAACCTAATGTAACCTATGTTGTATTGTCAGTCACAGTTTGTTGAATAATCATAAATACAACCGAATACCAATGTTTAACTAGTGTTATATAATTTTACCTTTACAATGTTTATTTAAGATAACTTAATAATTACCTTAATTATAATTAAGTTAGTATTACAGGATACTAACATATAGTAAATGGCTTATATAATACAACAATCTACTACCTCCTTAAGTTTTTTTTATAATTTCAAATGAATTTTTCTATAAGCAATTAAAGAAATACATATATAACACATGCTTGGATATTTCTTTTATATTCTGTTGAAATATTAAATCCTCAATCGTGAAATGAAATATAATATATTTCAACACTCTTAACATATGATAGGAGGAGATATATTTCAATATAAATATTCATATTTGTATTTAATATGCTGAAGCTAAAAGGAACTGAGACAAAAAAATTCAATTAGAAATATAAGCCGTCAACAGCGAGAATTAATAGTTTTTATATTAAATAATATCAGATAAACTCATATCGAGAAATTAATATCCTCACATATTTATATTAACGGAAATATTTTAACTAAAGTTTTGCACATATTTTATGGCCATTAATAACTATTTTTTTTGTTTTTTTTTTTTCGTTTATTTTATTTTTTGTTCTACTATAACATATATAGATTCTATAATACTTATATATATATAACCAGCAAGCATATCTAGTGGATATTTTTTTCGATTCTTTTTTTGTTTTTGGAATTTGCTTTAAATACGTGTAACATGTTCACTTTGTGTTGACACAAAATTTATGGGCGCACGGTTAAAAGCCTAAAAATATGTTATTTGAGTCGGGAAGTGCAGGGAAAAAATTTCACCAAACAAATATAACAAAAAAAAAAACAAAAAACTAGAAAATAAATTATATTTTGATATATTTTCTGCTATTTGAGCACTTAATGCGTTGCCTGTTTTTTGCCATATACATTTTTTTTTTCATTATTAATTTTTCTGTTTTTTTTTTCTATATATATATGCTTTTTTCGCCATTTTGATATGCTTTTCTTACTAATTTTTATATATATTTTTTTCTAGTTCTGATATTTTATTTCCTTTTGTTGCACATTATTTGCTTTTTATGAGTTACTCAACCATTGTAGGCAGCAGCAAAGCCAATTTAGGTTTCACTTTTGCAAAGGCATCTGCATATTTTCTATTTAATTTTTCGTTTTATTAAATATCCTTTGTAAGGCAACAAAAAAAAAGAAAATAAAAAATAAAATGCAAAAAAAAAATCAAAACCAGCAGCTATGAAAAGTGATATCAACTCTGTGGCAGCGGCATATGTTGTGCACTACTATTTGTGAGAGCCTTTAACAGTGTTGCCATTGCCATTTAAAATTTATTGGAATTTTTTCTGTTTCCGTTAATGCGTTTTTGAAATAATTTTATTTCTCTGTTGTTTTTAACAGTTGTGATTTTTAGGCTATTATTTACATATCTTTATTATTTTTCATTTTTGGTTTTTAAATTTTATACAGAAAAAAAATATTGGTAAATATTCACAAAAAAGACAACTCTTATGAAATTACAATTTATTAATCCAATATCACACACAGATCTTTCTGTTTTAAGTACTCACCTTATCGTCATTCCACTGTGCTCTATGCAGACTTTACTGTAAGTCCTGCCGAGTGTTTACATTTGTAAAATGCTTCAATTATTCGTGCCACTGCATTTATATGCCGGATTTATGTATAGTTTTTGTAAACAATTGCATGGTTTTTGCTAATTTCCATATTTACTTTTTTATAACTTCAATTAAATTCACATTTTGTAATGTAAACATTTAAAGTAATAATAATTTAAATTAAATTATTTTAAAGTTGCTTATGTCAGATTTATAGTAAAGTGTATTGATTGAACTTCTAAATGCTTACACTTTTTCATAACCTAATAGTTTCACTGCCTCCCTTTTACCGAAGTTTATTAATTCTTTATATAAAAATGAGAAAAAAAGAAATAAAATCATTAGATACGAACGTTGGTCGAAGAACTGGCTCGCCACAATCGTTCACTGACCTGATGACTTTGTAGCGATAGCAGATTAGAGCATTAAATGACGGTATTACTTAATATTATTAATAATTATTACAAAATTCTGTCTTCATTCCAACGTCAAGAACGAATTTGAATTTCTAAATATAAAAACCTTTTAAAAAATTTTGCTCGAATTCTTAATAGAACCGAATAGAAGCAATGCTCCGGGGTTTCTTTTTATCAAAAGTAGGGAAAAATACCTTGTGATTTTGTATCACATATTTGTATGAACATATTTGCAACTGGCTGGTCACAATTGCTCATAGACTTGATAACTCCGTAGCGATATCACGTTGGAGTCATTAAAGACTTTTAATGACGATTCACATGTGTCTGTGATTAGTAAACTTAAGGAGATAGGTACTCCAATATCAGAAACGAAGTAGAATTTCTCAAGATTGGTAAGTCAGTAGAGTTTTGGTCGAAATTTTAAGAGAACCGACTAGAAACAGACTTAAGTTCTTTAATATTAATAATTCCAAAGAATTTCGCTCAAATTTATCCCTTGGGATTCAATACCGAATAATGTTTTGACTACAGAATAAAAAATCTTCAGTATCCTTAAAAATATGAACTTATTTTATACAAAAGTGTGCTAACTATGGCATTCAACTATGGAGAACAGCTTCAATATCCAACATCCAAATTTTTCAAAGGTTTGTGTAAAGTTTAAAACTCTACGAGAAATGGTGAACGTTCCATCGTATGTAACTAACATCCAAATCCATCGGAACCTCAGGATATTTCCGGTAAAAGATGAAATTAAAAATGTGGCCAGAAAATACCATTAAGGAATACAAATTCATTCCAACTCTCTTGCTTCAAGTTTGATGTCCCCGTCAAAAATTTTTACAAGACTGAAGACAAAAACAGCGCTTAAGATATTAGAATAAATCTTATTTAAAAAGAGAGAGTAGCTCCCCACAGAGAGAGCTACCTAAACTGAAAATTATCAGTTCATGAAATTCGATTTATCAAAAAATTGTGAAATATCGCAGAATATATATTAAATTTAAATTATATATAAAAAACAATAAAAATTTTATGATAAAACCTAATAAAAACGCTAGAAATGCTCCAGGCATATCCAGATTTCTACTTTCTTGCGTTTATTGCATTCATCAATGCAATGGGAATATTTAGCTTATAGGCATACGTAGAGCAAAGCAATTGTCACTGTAGCTGAATCATATTATCTCATTTATTACATTTAATGACTTATGATATAGGAGACAATTTTAATATTACATCTATCATTCAATTGACTTCTCTACATTCGTTATTCCCACAGATTTTAACTATCTTCACCGCATTCTCTGAACTCAACGTAGCGAGAATTCGAGATAAAAAGAAAAGTTGATTTTATACTCGGTTTTTGGTTGTTATTATAAAAATTAATTAACAGTTATTTTAACGAAAACTTACCAGTATTTTTCGGATAGATTAGATGATATAGATGATGCAACAAATGTTTTTAAACTATTTGAGTAAAATTACGGTTCTCCATATCCTAATTACCGCGGACACATTGTATAATTTAAGTAAAACTTAATAAAACTAAATAAATAAAAACATTAGTCCTTCTATAGTGAAAGCTCTGTTATATAGACGCTTTCTAGAACCAGACAGCTGTCTTAATTGTGCACGTTCCCAGATTTCTGTTTCCATATAAAGTAGGTTCTTTAAACCGAACAGTTCTGTTAACTGGACAGGTTTATTCCGTTTGTGTTGTGGGTGTAGTTCAAGAGCGTGTAATTTTGTTTTATTTACTGTCAAATACTTAATATTGTGATATTATTCATAAAAATATATTTTATGAACTTTTATTAAAATAAAAATTTTGATAAAAGAAAATATTTGTACGTTTTATTGCTTTTACTTCGACTATGAAGTTTTAATAAAACGACCATTATGGCTTCGATGCAATGTGTGCAATTAGTGCATGTATTCCAAGGTGGAAACGGATATGTTGATTACAAAAAAAAAAAAAAAACAAAAAAATAAATTAAAGAACAAACTGAAAATATGAAAGAAAATTCTTATCAACATTTATCAAGCTCGTTAAAAAAAAATTAACCAACTCATAAATTATTGTAAGAGGAAACAAGGCATTGGGTTTAAAAAGGACGTTACCACTTGCACACAGACTACAGACACGTAGCGAAGAAGGGCTTACAATGGTGAGCAAGGATAAAACAAAAAAAAATAAGAGTTGAAGTGATAACGTTACAAAGTCACGCGAAATGCGAATGTGGCTCAAATGTTCAACTGCGCTATCTACAATAAAAATAACATTAAAAAACAAAATGGCGTATTAAAGCACATAAAAAGAAGAATGCAAAGAGTGGCAAAAAATTAAATGCGACAAAAAAGAAAATGAACAAAAGTCGGGAAAAAAGGAGCGTGCAACAACCTGAGGTCATATGTTATGCGGCTTGTCACAAAAGCATTTTCACGCGAATCCAGCAGGGAAAAACGGTTCCCCTTGCGTTTCTTCTATGCTTTTGCACTTTTTATTTGTGTTTTCATCCTTTTGTGCTGCTTTTATTTAATTCAGGTTTTTTCCCTTTCTGGTTTTTTTTTTCATTTGCTGCCGCATTACAGATTAACGTGCCAGAGCAGTTAGATTATTGCAAAGTGTTGGCCGATGCTGTTACTTCACACATAACAAAGAATACAAAAACAAAAAGGAAAACAGTGAATCCTGATTCATGCACGTCCTTTACTGAACTCAGCTTCAACAAAAATCCTACAATGCTACCGGAATACTTAGATTGTTGCCACTCGTCGTAAAAAACACTGGCCATAAAAAACAAAGAAAAACGAAAGAAAACTAAGAAAAAAAAAAAATAAAGGTAAACTGAAGCTGAAGCTGAAGAGGTCACACAAAGCATATGAATGAGAAGCGTGAAAAATGTTACGCTTACAGATTTTTTACGGCACAAAGATACTTTACACATACACGCATACACACTAATACAACTACAGTGAATAACGTTATTCACTATCATTGCAGCAACATTTGCTGCCAGCCTACTGGTTCGGTTTTTGTTGACAGCGACATTTGCTAAAAGGATTCAAAGTAGCAAATACTGCCTGCCTTGCTGTTTGCTGAAGATACGAACGGAATTGCTGCAGCTGGGCAGATGGTATGCCGTGATCGAAAGACGGGAATGGCAAACAAACGCGTATACTTAGTTGTGTGGGGAGGAGGAGTAAGAGTAGAAGTAGGAGTAGGAGTATGAATGCCTGTGTGCCGGCCTGCCGACATGCGGGCTGTCTAACTTCATGA
>NC_051846.1:203922020-203972002 GCF_002237135.1 Teleopsis dalmanni
TTGTTGTTGTGTGTAATTTTTTTACAATTTCTGTGAAAACTACCAAATATTTAGTTTCTTCTATAAAATATAATCATAAATTGATTTCATTATTTATATTATAATTACAATCTTATAAAAAGACATATTGATCCAGGATCCCTGTGTCTTAAACGTTTTACCACTGGGGGTTTTACTCTACCTTCTCAGTCTACTACTATTAATCATCTGGTTTTCAATAGAAATTTAAATGATCTCATAAAGTTGACTACTTCCAGTTCTTACAGTTTCTTATAATATAAATCTTCCGCAAAATTAATCTTCTGTCTGGATCAATCATTTTTTCACACCATCATCCTAACAGCTTTCACAGCAGGCTCTACTGGAGGCGCCTAATCTTGTAATATGAGCAGTTGTCAAAAATAAAAGAATATAAGGATGGACTTTAATAGATGCAAAACCGTTTTTTCTGAAACTTTGGTGAGAGGTTGTTTTTAGTTTTTCTGGCATGATCACTTTTAAACAACTTTATTAAGGTGAGATCCATTAACTAGATCAAACTGATGAGAAATTATAAAGTTTTCCCTATAGTCTGAATTGATATGATATATTTTTTTATGGGTGACTACTGATTCTTTGTTTTCAAATAAAATACGTAAAGATAATATCTGACTGCTGATAAGCATTTGCTATACTATTTTATTTTATTTTTTGCTGCATATTGTTGGGTGCTCATGCTATTCACATCTGAACCAATTCAATTTTATTATTTTTAGTCTTTACAGTGTGTTTTTAAAGCAATTTTATTTCAAAAAATATTGAATGTGCAAATATTGATTTAAAAGTTGTAAATTGATGTGAATACATACATCAGCAAATTTTTTAAATTTAAATAAAATATCGTTTAATGGAATATCTTAAAAAAATATTATTAAAATCGAGATTTTCTTTCGTAACGAAAAAATTCCGTAAAATAAATTCATAAAAAGAAACAAATTGAATGTAAAATAAATTCTTATATATATATTCACTTATTATCTGAACAAATAATGAAAGAAAAACTTCTTTAAGAGTGTGATAAATATTGTCTTATCTCATGTAAAATGCTATTCTTGCATAATTTTTGGCGCACAAGCTTACTTTGCAATGCAAAAGGGAATATGAAATGAAATATAAAGCGTGAAGGAAACGTGCAAAAATAAATGACAGCATTTCAATGTAGATACATCCATAGGTATATGTATAAAGATACAAATATATTTGTGTTGCTTTTTTTGAAGTACGATATACATATATGTGAGGTTATGTGTAGATACTTGCGTATCGGTATTGGCAACAGATTGTAATAAAATGTTTGACACTTAACGATGCACACTTGCATATTAACATTTACAGTGGGGACGCGTAAAAGAAATGAAAAAACTTTCTAGAACTTTTCAAACAAAAAGATTGCAGATACGAGTATATGTTAAAGTGTAGATACTTACAGATAAATTATCTGTTATGCGCAAAATACTAAGAGAAATATTTTAACAAACTTGCATTTATTTAACTTGTATTTATAACTATATATCCTTTTACAAACTGACTTACTGACTTACTGTGGTATTACTGAACTATAGTGAGTATATGTATGTTGGGAGGTGCAGATGTGGGTGTGCATTGCCTTAAAATGCATTTCAATTTTCATGATTGCAGTTGGCAAGGCTGTTTCTCTGTTTTGTTTTTTATTTCAGTTTTGCAACTCAAATTGATAGTTTATTTGCGCTACCTTGAATAGTGTTTTCATGCTCAGATTGCTACTGTTTTGCGCTTTCATTTTGCTCCTTTGAGCTCAGTTGCGATTGGTTTGTATATTTCATTGCATTTTTGCTTTAAATCAGTGGCTTTGCAGATTTTTGAGGTGTCAGCATATTTTATGCAACGATTTGTATAATCCTTATCAGTTACATAAATGCCAGCCAATATAGTGGAAGAAGGCAGATTAACGCTACTGCCAACCTCAGCCAAAATTGCTATTTTGTTGACATTATTTTTGTTGCAAGGATTTTGCATATTTGAATAACTATATTTTTTTCTCTCTTATTTACAGATATTTATAACCTTTGAAGCAAACGTAATTGAATGTTAATATCGGTGAGTTATTTTCACATATTTTAATAATATTTTGTTAACACATAATAACATTTTTTAAATCATTAATATTATTTGTGTTTTTACTGTTCAAAATGGGATTCCATAGACATTAAAACAATATTTTTAAATCATCGTTATCTTTGTTTTTATCATAACCAATTGTGATTTAGAGTTTACTATTCAGTATAGGTACAATATGTCGTTAACACTATGATATTAACGAGTGAAGATCAAAATCAGATACTTACTAAGTGTGAGCTTAGTACATTTTTTTGTTAGATTTTTAGTTTTTTTAAATTTACTTGCACCATCTTAAGAGCATTGAGCCACACTTACTTATTTAAATAGTCAAAGCATCTTATTATCTGGCTCACCTCCGCTAGTCTCGTTCATTACGTTAGTGAGCGGTTAGTGTTTCTTCAACTTGATCATTGGAGGCCCAGTTTACCTCCATGCATTTTTCGCTATTATTACTTCATATACCTTCGGCGTATTGGAGCATCGTCATCTATTCTCATGACATGACCAAGCCAGCGAAGCCCGCCTCCTCCTCCCCAGTCGCCTCTGCTGCATGCGAATTTTCTTTGGTCTCGTTTTCTAGATGCGGTTTGTGCGCCCTTAAGGCGATCGCTCGACACGGTATTTTTTCTATTAACATCGTAAATTTCTTCAACACATTCTTTTTACAATAACCGCTACAAACACGGTTTTCACATGACATGACCAAGCCTTTGAAATCTGATCAAATACTTCTTTTCAACCGCTTCTGATATCTGTCTGCCTTTTCCAGTTTCGTATCTCAACTTCTCTTCCAAATATTTTTTATGGCGGAGCATCGTTATCCCTCCTCACGACATGTTCAAGCCAAATATATAATTTGTTATTGAGAAATCTGTCAGTGCTGTTATCTCTTCGTCTATTTTAGTTTATTATTTTAAAAAACATTGATTATGCGTTAAATGATGGTAAAGTAGATATGAACAATGTTGCCTATCTTTAACACAGTTGAAGAAGAACTTTTTAATGGACACATTCAAATTCTTATGATTATTTCTTAACCCACAGTACTACGTTAGTAATCGTAAAGCTAATATGCCTACGGGGTATCACAATAAGATCGCTGCCTTATATCTTAATTAAGAGGGACCAACGAGCTTACAGTTGTCCGCATGTCTTTAATGATAATAAGGACTTACTTAAACTTAAAAGCATGACGTGGACTTTTGGCTAACTATTCAGTTAGAATTTCCCTCAACTAAACTTTTAATTTAACGCAAAACTTAAATGTCTCGAATATTTTGTGGGTTTGTGGGTTTGTAAGTTGACAAATTTTTATCGAATTCCCTTTTTAATTTTATTTCATTGTTACGTGACCTCTAAATATTCCACACAGTATTTCGAACAAATATTTCATTTAATGTCTGCAGAACTCAAAGAGATAACCGCAGAGATTTTAATTACTTTCTGTTGTAATCAAAATGAAGCGAAAGCATAAAAACAGATTCCAACTTGCAGGAACTTTTACTTTCGCTAGTCTCGTTGTTTTAATGAAAAAAGTTAGAGGACAGACATATTTTCACACACTCTCTGACACACACACATACACATATGCGTGTACATATGTAAATTACAACTACTACTGCAGCTAGGTTGATATGCATACTGTGACACAGTTGCAATTATGCGCACATGCAATTCCCTAAATGCCTATGCCTGCCTCTGTTAATATTCAAGTCGCATAGTTGCGCGCCTTCCAACACTGGCTTGCGAGGTGTATCAGTGGCAGTATCCGCATCCGTGCATTTGCCATGCTCTTTCGATTCGGTGCAATCGAGAAAAAATGTTTTGTAGAAGAAGCAGAAAAAGTTTTGTATTTAAATATGAAACCATTCTGTTTCGATTTTTTTTTCGCTACGAGCGTTGCAATTGTTTAACGAAGCCAGAGTGTGTCCTTGCCACTTTGCACAAATGCTTGCGTTCGCTCGCGCATTGTGCAGTGCGGCATTTGTTGCACCGAGCAGTGCAACATTTCGCCATTTCGCTTTCATATGCAAATGAAATGTTTCAAAAATGTTTTCATTTGACTTGTGAATTTATAAAATCACTTAAATAAAATTTAATTGAAAAACTGATGGTAAATATGTACGAGTAACAATGCAGCTCGTGCCTCGAAGCCCGAATATTACCAGATACAAGTATCTGCGGCAAAAAATGTTTTATGTGTGAATTATTTAAATTAACACAATTTCTGCGGAATATTCGCATAAATTTGCTTAAAATTTCTGGTTTGGTTTTTTGCTACTTTTAATAAAAACTGCGGTTGGTTGAGTTAATGCCCGAAATTATTTTGTGCCACAATTGAGTAGGGCAAGCACACAAAAAGACTTTTAGTTCAAGTTTGTGTAACAATATGTTCGCCACTTCTGCTCTTATTAAGTAGTCATGCTTTGAAGGTTTAGTGGATAATGTAATTTTATGTATTTATTTAACATATCTCAAAGTAGTTGAGTTCATGAAAATGTGCCCGTAATATTAACATTAAAATTTAACTTCAAATAATGCTTGCGAAAAGCTTAAATATGACCTTTATTGAAATTAATTTTAATTTTTAAAAAATTTTAAAAAATGTTCAATTTTAAAACATGTTTTGTTAATATCTGATTCATATTTACTGCATATGAATCATTCTTTTTTAAGTGAAACAGTTTGGGGGCGGGAGTATATGGAGTAAGACCTAAAGAGGAAATATTTGCGAGTATGAGTAAAGAAAACTCAGTTTTTCAGGCTGAAGTACACGCAATTGAATTATGTCCCAGGGTATATAAAGGTAAACCCGTCACAGGAAAGAACATATATATCTTTTCTGACAGTAAATCGGGACTTCTGGCACTACGCTCACCTCGAGTAACCTCAAAAATAGTGTGGGAATGCCTTCTACTTCTCAAAGACCTTGCTGAAAGGAACAGAATCCACTTAATATGGATTCCAGGGCACAGCGGTTTTGAGGGAAACGAAAAAACAGATAAACTAGCGAGAAAAGGGGCGGCCTCATACTATATTGGGCCACATCCATTCTGCGGTCCTTCGTGGAGCTTTTTCAAACTTAAAACTAATGAATGGCTGGAAAGAGCAGATCAGAATGATTGGGATAATACAATTACCTGCAGACAAGCAAAAGAATCCATGCCGTTTCGATCAAAAGCCAGAACTGGAGCTACTTATGCTGACAGAAGTGGCATCCGACTTGTACAGGTTTTTCTAACTGGACACTGCGGAGTTAAAAACATTTAGAATCTAGGTATTACTGGAGACGATAGCTGTAGACTTTGTTACGAAGAAGAGGAAACAGCAGAACACATATTGTGTCACTGTGATAGTCTTTCAAGACTCAGACTTCGCTACTTATCCATTGCCTATCCGCTTATAACAGAATTAGGCAACATCTCTCCAAAGGACATACTGGCATTCTTAACTGCTACTCGTCTATGGAACTGAAGTGAGTATGTCACAATAATCCTCGAGGATGCAGTGACGCGGAGACTACTTCCCAACCCTTCTTTTGAAAAAAAAAAAAAAAATGTGAAACAGTTTAAAAAAGAAACTCATAAACAAAGGTTCATATTAGAAGTGATGTGGTTAAAAACCAGTCCTCTTGCAAAAAAATAACCCGTAACCGTTTTTTACGACACTGAATGAGACTAACATAGCTTTTGAAACATAATAGCTTCAAAAAGCGAACCGTAGAGGTTCCACAATATATATGAAAAATACAATACTAAGGTATAAGCGAGTATAGAAAGGTGATTCTATTGTAGTCGTAGTACTTTCTAGCTTCTTCAAAGGAGAGCGATTGCTCAAAAAGGTATGCCTTCATAATATTCACTAACACAATTACTGCAATTTTAAGTTCTATATATGGTACGTGCTGTATTTTTTGAGTGCCATACTAGTTGAATCCCAATAATAATAAGTTGAATCCAATAATTTTAAGTACCAAACGAAAGTAAATACTGAAAACAAGCAGCGGCGTTATTTTGGCTTATACCCAGCTAAAATTTAATTGATGCGATAAATTAAGTTTGCAATGCGACTTCGGTAAATAGATGTTTTTACGGATGGAACTTTTTATCGCATAGTTCTGTACATACATAGTTTTGCCTGCATACTTATTTTTAATACAAAAATTTACTGATTTTGATACAAGAAAAATTCAACTGAGATCCATAGCTACCGAGACGAGATTTGAAAGATTTTCAAAGAGAGCGATGTCTGCTCCAGATGAGTTGATCACTTTAGCAGCTAGTACGAAAACATAAAGTTAAAATTTACTTAGTTACTTATTTAACCAAAGAACTATTAAAAACATTCCTCCATAGTTTTGCTAAAACAAAAATTACTGAATTTGTTGCAAGAAAAACCCAACTGAGTTTTATACCTACCAAGATGTACTGAATAATATGGTTTGAAAGGTTTTGGTTTCAAAGCGAGCGATATCTGACATTGAATAGTTGATCACTTTAGCAGCTAATAGGAAAAAATAAAGTGAAATTTATTTCATTACTCATTTAATACTAAAACTATTAAAAACATTAACTATAATAACGATGTTTTTCAGAGAATAGTTAATCACTTTTAAGTTTTTTATTAGTTTTTATAACTAGTTAGGCTTGGTCTGCCGATTGTAAATTTTTGGTCATTAATTTATATCAGGAACTTATTTCAAATAAAATAAACATATTTCTGAATAACTTATTTACGAAAACAAAACACAAATTTTCATTGATTTCCTATGGAGAAACATAACTTTTCTACGCTGATAATCTAAGCGAGTTAAAAATTTTATTTCCATTTTAATTTCCGGTTTAAATCATCATTAAAATTCAAAGCGCCTTCTTTAAATGTTCATAAATTTCCCACTTGACACAAACAGTACACGACGGCCAATGCAATAACTCAAAAGCGACCAAATAAAATTCCCCAAACACAAATAACAACAATAAAAATCTTTTTATTGGGGCCGTTCTTTCTATGCCAAAATACGAATGCCGTGCAAAAAATCACGGCGTTCGCTTTAAAAAGCCGTAAAATATACCTAAGTGAAGCGAAAACAACTGGAAATGGAATGAATGGAACCAAGGAAGAAATGTGGTTAAAATTATGCCATAACAAACACATAAATTTTCGCATTTACCACCTGCACGAAAACAACAAAAGACGCCCCCCGAAAAACATAACCTAAAATAACGATAAAAATATAGTATAAGAAAATATAAAATGCAAAAAAAAAACTCATACCAGATAAAAAATAAGCAAACAACCAAAAAAAAAACAAAGCTGGTAGCAACGAAGAAAACAAGCTAAGACACTTGTTAAGCCAATTTGACGTTGTGCTCGCTCTGTGCTCTTTAACAGCACCACCAACTCCAACTCTACCCGCGCTCAAGGAATTGTTTCAAAATTTTCGCCATTTTTCAACACTTTTCATGGCGCTGAAGTTGGTAAAACGTGGGGTGTTCAGCGTGTGTAAGTGTGTGTAAATGTAGTGGCACTGCAAATTTAACAAGCACTTCTTTACCCATACACGCATAAAGTAGCATATTAATGGCACTAAATGCATACACACACACATACTCCATTCTTGAACTACATACACACGAGCGTATTTGCTTGCACTTGTGTGCTTATAAAGTTATAAAACAGTTAAATTTAAGTGGCCAATAAAAACAAAATTGTTATTGCCGCGACTATTGTGCGACGGCGAATTTTATGCGGTTGGCTTTGGCTGTCAGCGCTGCTTGAGCGCAATTGAAAAAATACTACTCAAACCGAAACCAACCAACAAAACTGCCAAAAAGCACAACCGACGCCAGAACTAAAACTAAAAACTTAAACAAAAACTTACTGTTAAATAATATTTCAGCAAACGCATTTACAAACATTCATACATACACGGACACGCATATATGTGCGCATTTATGAATTACAACTGCTTGCCTGCATTTGACGTGGGGTGCGTAAGTATGTGCGAAATGTTTTAATGCATTTCGGTGCTCAAGTGTTTATGTGTTGAGCAACGCCATTTTGGTATTTGAGAGTCTTTGAACGTTTTTAGTGCTCAATGGAAAAAGATAACTGTTTTTGATTGCATTCAAGGCTTGTTATTGAAGAGTTCGTCCCTGTTGATTGTTGATTTTCGAAGTATCCAAAATGAAATTCACTAAATATTTTATTACTTAGTTCAGCAGATGAATAAAAAAACTGATTGCAATAGTCAATATAGTTACTGATTGAGGACCAGAAGAGAGATGGAAATATTGCAAAAACGAATGAGAGCTTATAATTGGATCTCATAAAAAATAAAGTACATAGGGTGTGTTCCAGATAGTGTATTGGTATTTAGGTCAATAATTGCGTCTTCTTCGTAATTCTGAGAAGCATACATAGCCATAAAACTAACCAGTTGTCAACCGATCAACCTAAAGACTTGACTCGATTTTGCAACTATAAAGGGATATATCTCTTTAGTAGGCTACGATAAATAATCTGCAAAGTTATAGTGCCTAATAATTATTAGTTGGTTCATCATCAAACTGGGATGATGTCGAATGCCTGTTAGAGGTGGTGACACCAGAAAACATCGAAACAAAATCCACAAAATGGTTTTGGATATTTATGACGTGCAGTTGCAGAAGATCCCTAAAGCTGAGACCTTAAAAATTTTACTAATGCTCAGAGTCTGTTTCATCTTGCATGAATATTTGTCATGCTGTTTGGAGATGTTGGAGCGAGTAAGCACCTCGATATGACTCGATATATAACAATGGATGAAACTTGGATTCATCACTTTACTCCAATATCGAAGCGACAGCAACCTGCAAAAAAATAATTTTGTTTTATGTATATAACGACAACCCTTAACTACAACTACTCACGCTACCGATAGCGATTGTTATTTGGCACAACTGGAGCGTTTGAAGAATGAAATCGCGAAACAACAATTTCATACGAAGAAGAAAAAAGCCGTTTCTCATCAAGACAATGTGATACATCATAAATCGTAGACTATCATGGCAAAATTGTACTAATTACACTTTGAATTCCTTCCGCAATTATCGTATTCGCCAGAGTGACTAGTCCTTATGCGTAAACTTCAAAAAACAAAAAAAAATGTTACAGGAAATGGGATTTGGCTCCGCTAAAAAGTCGTCACAGAAAATGAGGCACGTTTTAAGGTCAAAAATGAATTATTCTACAATAGAGATATCGAATTGTTATAATAGCACTGGAATGATTGTATTAATCTTGAATAAGACCGTATTACTGAATGAATGTTATTTTTTTTCAAGAAGTTATTGTTTTATTATAGTAGTTATTCAAGAAGTTATTTTACTTTTATATTGTATGAATATAATTGGAAATATTTTCTCATTTAAAATTTTGTCATTTTCAGTTATATGTGCAATTAAGCTTATATATATTTTTTTTTGATACAAAAAAAAATATTTTTATTGTAGTTTTGTAACTACCAACTGAATTGACATAAAGAGCAGTTGCAATTGATTGATGAAAGTACTACACTGCAAAAAAAATTGTTGTTTATTTAATTTCGCAACATTTTATAACTTAATTGCGTTAATTGAAATTTACTTTTTATGTAAATCATTTGGAATATCTTTTTTATATATAATTTATTTACTTATCCTGTTCTTTTTTTTTTGTTGTTATTTTGAAATATTTGTTAAGTACTTTTTGTGAAAGTCAGTCGAGAGTGTAAATATTAACATTTAATGCCGCAAACATAAATAAGCAAAAGCGTATTAATATTGAACTGGACGCAATGTGCATATAAACGCAATGCACATTTGACTGAAATATTTACTTGATTAATTTTCTGCATTTAACACATAGCGAAATCAATTTGAAGCGAAAATCACAATTAATTAAAAGTATAAAATCACAATTTACGCCGATAAATGCCGTTGCAATTCATTTAACATGTAAACACGGCAACACTGGTTGAAAGTTTGCTCAAAGTGTATTTTACGCAAATGTGCTGTACGCTGCATAAATCCGTAATTGCATATGTATTTGTGTGACTGCATTAAAATAATCATGATCGTTATCCTAGTTACTGTCATTGTTATTGTTGTTGTTGTTGTTTTTGTTGTGTCATTATTAAATTTACAATTAAATTGCACAATCACTCGGTCAACAAATTAATAATTAAAGCATAAAAGGCGAAGGCAGCATTTGTATGCAAGCACCTACAGCGGAAGCCATTTTGTGTGAATTTGTGTGCGCATTTATGTGACAGGAAATACAAACCCAATTGCCACAACACAGAGGCGATTCGCACAACATATACAATGTGCTTTAACCGTTTAATGTACACCCACAAATGCAGTAACATGAAAAATCAATGCTTTTTAATGAACAAGCCACAAAGCTTATACATAAACACAGACAATCACACACACACACACAGACACACGGCTGCATATAAATGTATTTATAAATGAAAAGCATAATTTTTCACGCATTACACAAAAGGCACAAGAACACAATCCGGCTCCGTTGGCAACACTCATTGTTAGTCGTCATATTCATATTTAATACGTTTTTCAATATGCAACGTTTTAAGTAAGCTGACAGCGAAGTTGTTGTTGTTGTTGTTGTCGTTTGTTTTGTTGCTGCTGCTATTGTTGTTGTAATATTTAAAGTAAACTCATTTTTTTTAAGCTGTCAATTCCACGCTTTATTTTGAATTAAATATTTTTACTTCATTAAATACAAAACATTTTCTTTTTCATGCTTGGTTTTTTATTTTTGTTCTTTTATCCAGAATAAAGAAATTAAATAATAAATGCCGTTATTTTATTAGATACATATATATATTTTTTTATTAGAATTCTCTTCCCTTAAGCTGTTAGAAGTTTATTATAAGAGATTCACTCAAAGAATTAGATAAAAATTTATTTTCTTCCACTTTCCCCATCATATTTTTATTCCACAACTACTGGAGATTGCTCACATCAAATGCACTTCCCAGCAAAGGTTTACTCTCATACAGCAGCAGTAGACGCCTATATTTTGGTTTTAATTACATTTCAGATGTAATTAAGTAATTAACCTCGACCTCATCAACACTTGATGGAAATCTACATTTTGAGTTGATGTTGTTATTTTATTTTATTTTATTTTGTTTTGCAATATTTCCAGAGTGCCTTTGACAGGTTTTGTTTATATGTACGTTTAACCCCTGCATTCCGACTACATAAGAAAGTTATTAGCCCTAATTAGAATGTAATGTTCTGTGCAGATATTTCGTGGAAAAAAATTTTCTTCTGAGTAAAATAAAAAATTGCAACATAAAAATATCAAAGGTAAAGAAGGAAAAACAAAACAAAAAAAAATTATTAAAAAAAAAGAAGAAAAAAAATAAATAAGCAAAAGTTTTGCTTAAATCTTTTTAGTCTTCATATTTCCTTGCACGTTTCCTTATGCTCACTTGCCACGGAGTCAAGGTTAATTGCTGCGTACACTCATAACTTTCGCTTACACTTTCACTCGGTTTATGTACCTCGTTGGATGCTGGGGAAATTTAATTTTTAATTCGACAAGAGCTGCAAGTGAAATTTTATGCAAAAACAAAAGAAAAAAACATTAACTTTGCTCAGCTAAAATATTCACTAAGGCGATAACCTTTATAGACCTCGAGAAATTGTATTGTTAACAGAAATAAAGTCGTTACAAGTAATTATTATGTGCTGATGATGGCTTTTAAATACACAACAACAACAACACATACAAAAAAATCAACAAAAATACTGTGGAACTTATACATTTTCATTTAAATTTTTGGCAAGTCAGGTAAAGGGTTCCTGCCACACGATGTTTCCACGTACCTAATTACATTTTCAATAGGATTAAGTAAAGCGTTTGTACAAACTTGAACTCAATTGTTGTAGGGCTTTAGAATTGGGTTTACTTAGTTGACTTAGTCATGTTTACAGTTGCCACATTAACTTTAACTTTGCCGTGGGTCAACATAAAATTTGCATGGTTTTTTTGCGTGAAATTGTTCTTCAGAACTTAACAACTTCCATAAAATTTAGTCAATTTGTACCATGGCACAATTAACAGGTATCGTTTAGGTTAATAAAATTGTATGTTAATTAACATTTCATTAATTTAATTATTTTATTCAAAGTTTAATATATTTCAATAAGTTTTTATAATAATATATGCGCTTCTATAAACAGCAAAGTTAATAGGAAAGTTATGTCTCCACTAAGTAGTCAGATAGGTGCAAAAAAAAAAGAAAACAATTCAAATCTTTTTAATACCTAGAAAGTTTTTTTTGATCCAAAATACCTCTCTACCCTTTAGGGTTAGTAGAATGAATCAATAAACGCAAGTAATTGCTTGAGTTTTATATATTAGATGTAACAGTTAGGAGTAGCCATATGATGAAACCTGGAAGGATCGCCATTTTGTACTTCTACAAATTTATTTACAACAATTTTAAAATCAGTGTTAACTATATAGGGCTTATTTAAACTTAACTAGTATATTTAAAAAAATTTAAATTTTTTACAATTAATATTTTTCTGTTTTGATGTCTTAATTTGCAACACGTATATAGATTATATTTTCGTTGTGTTCTCATTAGCTATTTAATGCAAAAGAAATCATTACATATGCAAAAAGTTAAAGCATCACCATAAAAAACTGATGTTAGTGTCACTAATTAAATAAAAAGTGACAAAAAACATAGTACTTAAGTATTGAAAGTTTGCGCAGCCTTGGCTACTTGCGGAAAAACACGATTAGTCATCGCTTCTAATTTAACAGGCACGAGTTCTAAGCCTGGCAGTTGTAGTCCAAACAAATTATATACGGACTATAAACTAATTAAGAAATTCAAATATTTCCTAAGACCACTGATGATGAGTACTTGACAATATTCGAAATAGCGTTGTATGGTCAGCCAAATTTCAATATATTGTAAAAATTTTTGTTCTTGTCTTTTTTTTTGCTATTCGAATCCGAATAGTTTATAAACAATGTGTGGAAAATATTTATACGAATTTATTCTTGATCCATTGTGTATAAATGGGGTACCCATCTCACTGACAACTTTTTAATATTTAAAATGTTGTTAACACATTTACTTGAGATACTCACTGCATTAGTATTTAGTTGGCTATCTGATTTATTTATTTAGTTGGCAATCTATCACTAGATCATGGCTTTTATATAACATATGTATATATGTTTCTTCAACTGCAAATATTGACCGATTGCATCTTTCGTGCTTATATAACCATAAAGTAACTAGAAAAAAAGTAGTAACAGACAGGAAACTTTCATATCCGAAAATTAATTGTATCTAATATATTAATTGTATTTATAAAACTTTTGTATTTATTGAATTCTAACATAGTAAATAATTTCGAATATTAGTTTATATACAAGAATATTTTTTTCACTTAAATCGCAATATTTGTTGTTGATTTGTAAGCCAAAGCAACACCACTAAACGAGGATACACAAAATCTTTTCTGTCACATTTTTCTAATGATAATATAGACATACATGCACTCAGTTTGGTACACTCCAAAGTACCTATTTTCCATATAATAATTTTTTATTATTCTCTCTAATGTAAAACTGATGTTATGCGTTGTGATGTGAAATAATAAAAGCAACAGAAAATGTGTAATAAAAACATTTTGCGAAGCTTTAAGCAAAATTAAGCAAAAATCATTGCCGCCTCTCCTGCATTTGGTCCAACTAAAACGTGACAAGAAAATAAAAAGCAACAAAAAACTAAACATTAAGAGCGAAGATAAAAGTCGTTACAGTTTCCATCGGCAATACCAGAATTTTGGCAGCGGTATGTTGCTCTATGGTATACGAGTGTCACCGATTTACCAATCTCAGCTTTTAGAGAGCAGTAAACGTGCTCAAACCTTTGCAAATGAATGAATTATGTAAAGTGAAAATGTGAACAAAATAGCACAAATTTTTTTAAAAATATTTTGTTATACTGATATATTGTTTGCACATGTAAACTACGAGTATATAACTATATATAACTGCAAACTAACAGTGCATTAACATAATAATAAAGTACACGCACATTCAAGCACATTCATGTACAATCATGCACGCACGCTCGCACAAACAACACGGCATATGCATTAGTGTATAAATGCTGTTAGAGAATGAATAAAAGTCAACAAAATGGCTGCTAAGATAACAAAAATACAGGGTGTTTGCCATTAATATAAATGTAACGAGCAGTGCTTAGAGCGTATTAACCCTAACAGTTAGAGCGTTGCACACTGACTTAATGAATCAGCATTGAACCACGTTCAAAAGGTTCACAAATTCAAATCTGCATTTGTATGTGCATCTGAGCTCTGAGCATCTGACTGGCAGGAGGCATCCTTGCTGCAGCAGGAATAGTGCATGTGCTCATATGGGGATTAAAGTGTAACATACTAAGTATATTAGTTGCAGCACATTTATTACACTAACAACATTAAAGTGTTAGTATTTGCAGTTTGTGAATGGAATTGCTTTTATTCTTTTATATTCTAAATCTTTACTTCATTCCACTTGGCTGTCTGTCTCCTTCCACAGATACTATTGCTTGTATCTATGTACCTATATATGTATATTCTCGCTCAGTTTATTGCTTGCAACATTTGTTATGCAATACATACGCTCCGCAGCAACACTGCAAGTGTTTAGTGCAACTTTTAAAGTATCTAAGTACTGCACTCTTAACCGAGGATTATAAATGCTTAATTTATGCTTAATGCACGTTTTGAATTTTTACTCCTTTAGAAGACTTTTATGCTTAGTTATCACTGTTGTTTGTAGCTGTTGGCTTTAGTCGTGAAATAAAATTAATTTTATGTATGCGAATATTCGCATAATAAGACAAAAAAATCTTAATTAATTTTGCATAAAAGTATGCGTATCTGCAGGCAACTACTATGTATGTAGAGATAGATATGTGCAAAAGTATGCAAAGTGCATATCAATGTTTGAACTGTGAGTGCAGCACAGGTTTTTGCACTTAATCTAGTATAATTTTAATGAAGGTTTTTAGAGTTTTTATAATATTTGGATTCAGATATTCACATATTACAGTTAACAAATAGTTAAACTATATTTAAGCTGAAGCAGCAATTCTGAAATAATGAAAAATAATGGCTTCAAGATACATTTCATTTGGATCCTTTTTGTTTGCTTTAGTGCAAATAATATGTACCTATGTGGTATAATTCTATTATTATTGTTATAAATAAAAGGGATAGTACACTGCGATCGACAAGATCTTTATCAGATTAAAGTTTGATTTCCGTGATGAAAGACAGTTCCATGAAATACCCATCTAAGTGTTTCTTTCCTAAGCACTTGATATATGGTTTTTTAATTCTGTTATAGATTTAAAAAAATAATTTTAACAGATTTTTTGTTAATTATTTTCTTTTTTGTTAATCAACACTCATCTGGCAATACTGTACACTAGATAAAAAACAGATAGCGTGTCTCGGCAATAGTCAAGTTATCCCTATATAAAAGAACTTTAAGTTTGTATTATATCTATCTTTATGTTGAATTGTTACATTATATTGTGGTGCCTTCTTGACTCACTATATCTCTAATAAGAATCGTCAGAGTTGCATTTGTCACTACAATCATATAACATGGTAATTGAAGGGATTACTATCCAGACTTCGTTAGTCATAACAATGTTTCTTATATCATAGATTAATTGCCTTATTAAAGGTTTTGGCTTTTGTCTAATATCGACGAATTTGATATGTTGACTTATTATATGATTTAGACTTTCAATTTTGTTTGAGCAAAACCGGTAGTTACAATTATCGGTAAAAACTGGCATTAGTATATGCGATCACATCCGTGCGAGGATTCCATTAATGTTGTCACTGATTTCAGTATAACGTTTATGTTTTTTTTTCAAATGCGAAATTGGTTTTAATAAAATGATTAAAAGTGTTGGGAATATTACTTCCCTCGTATATAAAAATGTGTTTCAAAATAAATTCTGTACTTATATAAATCTAATTAATTTCACTAAACTTTTACTGAAAAATATTTCTACCTTTAAATTATATTTAAATATTCCTTGTGTTATGCAAATTTTATGCTATTTGCTAAGGGAATATCTACTTAATTCCAAATTTGAAATATTTCCCAAACTTGTTCTTTGCTTAAACTTGTCAAAAGTGGAATTAAAACTTTTATAAAAAAAACAACATCGTTCATGAGAAGCCATCATTTGCAGTAGAGAAAAAGAACCTGACCACCATTACACGAGAAGCATTAACCCGTTACTAACCATTACTAACTTCCGGTCTTCGTTATCCCTTGGCAAAATTTTTTTTTTCGCTTTTCTTCACTAAAAAATATTTGCCTGAATATATGCTCCAGTGATATTATGCAAAATTTTCACGCTTTTTCGTTCATAAGCACTTTCGTCACCTACGCGCTGCTATTCTTCTCCGGAGTCCTTTTCATTTTTATTTTTGCTGCTGTCAGGCACTTCAGGAAGACAAAGTCGAATTGCAAACAGTAGACTTGATACATTTCGTTGATAACAAAATAAATAAAAAGATTTTTATCATTGTCACCTTTTTGTTGCCGCGTCATTTGAAATGTTTTAGCGAGAAATGTACGTTTATCCAAGCAGTCACAGACCCATTCCTCAGCACCATAGCACAGCAAGACTCATTACTGGTGCTGATGGTGCATCAAGGTGCTTAATGTCTTTGCGAGAGTTCAGCAATTTTTTTTGCCGTCTTGTGTGTGTAGAATTGCGTTGCTTTTATTTAAAGCAGTTTAGTCTTCCTGGTCTCTTTTTTTTCGTCACTAGTCCATGGGTATTCCGTATAGAAAATGGGCTTGTTGCTATGCTGTGACTTTAGTCGAGCAAAGTGACATAGCGAGCGTTACTAAGCTTAATGTCGACATTTATGCGATATTAAATTTCATCAATCAAGCTGATGCCGTGTGTAATGACTGGTGAGTGTGTATATCCTTGCTGCTTTGACTTTGGTGTGTACCTTAACGTATGACAGTTGGGTAAAGTAGCTATACCAGAAGCAATGAAAATCTGAAATGATTATTTTTTACCAGCTTAGCTTTAGAAAAAGAAAGCTGACAAACAAATGCAAATGAGTTTCAAAGCGTAGACTATGCAAACATATATAGGAGGAGCGATAAGGAAATAAATAAGTTTAGACCTATACGAGTTGTGTACACTTTATATATGGAAATAATGCAGGAAATGCGAAACAAATTGTGGCATTAAAAATTAATTTATTCATGTTTCTAAAAAGAAGTTGATGAATTGAAAAATGTATAGCAAAAGTATAGGACACCCAAAAAAAAATCTTAATGTTTTATTGATATTCCATGTTGACTTAAGGATGAATTGATTTTGATAGATACACCCACAGTGTAGGTGAAGCACTTTCATTCTCATCAGTTTTGTGTGCTTGAAAGGATTCTAGTATTTGTCTATGGTTTGTGGAGCAAAAACAAAAAAAATTTCAGGAGGCAAGCTTGTGCTGTTTACAGTGCCAAATAATTTTAAAAGTTCCTTAAAATAAATTTTTCATACATATTATAAATATAATTTTATTTATGATTTATGCATATGTAAATTTCTGATGGTTCGTTTTACGTGAAGTTAGAATTTTCTCTAGTATAATAGTAATTTTGCGGAAGAATATAATCAACCCTTTTTTATGCATATATTATATTATTAAAAAATTTTACTTCAACAATTTTAGAATATCTTTTAGCAAAATATATGGTTGGTGAGTGTACTGTCACTCAGAAAAATAATTTGGTTGATTTACTCAGATTTTAACTGAATCTCAGGTCAAAATAATCTTACTCATCGCATCATGTTGGATCAATCATAACACATGCTGGTTTATATCTTCTTCCTCATATGATATAAATTCTTCGAAGCATAAAGCCAAGCTCTGCTTAGACTTTGCAAGGTACCATGGACGAAAAACATCCTCAGGCAGCTCAAGATTAGTCTGATCAAAAAATGCATAAGGGATTGAGCCCTGAAATGATTTACGAAAAATGACAGGCTTACCAACATCGCGTTATTGAAGCTCAGAGTGGTTACAGGCTCCTCGGGGAGGTATGCAGATCTGAGGTCAATTATTGCTTAGTCTGATGAAGTGATAAACAATAATCCAGTCAAGGCATAGAGAGGGGTTATGAAGAAACGTCGCAGTTAACAAAGAGTAAAAGTGCTCAAGTGCACTGACTCAAGTAATCTCAACATAATAAAGCATTTTATATACTTCAAATTCAACAGAAATATCTAATTAAGTAAAAGGAAAAATTTTCTTTGGTCAAAAAATTGAAGAAATACTAAATTTTACGGTATATATATATATATAACATACCTGTTTTATGATTTCCTCATTTAAGTTTTCAATGCGCTAATTTATTTTTACCTTCTTGAAGGGGCAGGGCAATTCAGTTACAGCTTTCAACTGTTTTTCAAAAACCAACATACTATCTCTATATTTTTCAACCCTCGAAACCAACAAATCCTTTTGATTTCTTCGCATGATGATGTATCACCGAAAGATGAAACAAAATTTTTTGGACTTATTAATCAAATAATTCAACTAAAATGTGCCACGTACGCAATTTCATTGTGAAATTTATTTTGAATGTAGCTACTAAATTGTACTAAAATTTTATAGTTCCTTTTATCCTTTCTATAAATATAAATGTTCTCTGTCCATGAAGGTGTGTACGCGTGCGAGAAGTGCAAGTGCTGCTTTCCACTTAAGCGTAATGCAAATTTACTTAACACTTTTAAAGAAATTTCACTTTTTAGTGCTTTTGTAGCGCTCATTAGTCGCTCATAAAACATTTCAACAATTTACTACCCTTTTAACGATTTTTACTACAATTCTAAGGATATTTTAGTTGTACCAGAGTACACACTCACACTGCACAATTTATACAGTTTACACAGTTTGAATGTTGTCGGAGTGGGTGGTGGGCATTGGGATGAGGATGAAGTGGTTTTTCTATATTTTACAGGTGAAACGTACAAATTTATACTCGTACATCCATTCACAATGAAATACAGGAGAACTCATATGTATTTCATATGAGTCCATAGTCCTTTGGTTGTTTAATAGAAAAAAAGGATTTGTACACTTGCTGAAAATGGTCGATAACACGTTTACCTAAATAAACGGTTTTTATGGTATTTAAGGGTTAATGAACGTGCCTGTTCTGGAAGTCAGCATACATTTTGTATGATAAATTTTATAACAAAATGTACTCGTAAGTCTTCAAGGGTGAGAAGAATGAAAATCAGTCAAGTTAAAATTTGATGCCGGTCGATTGGCAACGTATATGTGTTCCTTGCTACACTCGTGTGATGTAATGTAAGATTGGCATCTGGTATATCCTTGGATATGCTTTGTGAATTGGTTGCTTTATTTATTTATTTTAAAATTTTTACGAATTTGTTTTCATAAGCACATTTCGAGTCAATTTTTAATATTGATTTTTTAACACAGAATTTATGTATTTTCGATACACAAAAGGATCATGTATATTCTATTCCTTCCTCTATAATTTGTGTTGTTATTTATCCTGTTTACACTACTATATGTATTGTTTTTATTGTTGCTGCTTAACCCATCAATGGGATTTATACGCTGTGTATTGGGAAGCGAAAACTTTAATTTTGCATATTTTCATGCACGTGCTGTAAATAATCCTGTATCCTTTTTGATTAACTACGTTATTAGGTTTTTTTATTTTTTCAATTACTCTCTCTGGTATGGTTTGTTTTTCATTTAGTTTAGGATATGCATATGGAATGAATTTCATATGATTCTATATGGAGTTTGAATGAAATTCTATGAAATTTAATTGAACTAAATTTGGAGGAAGAAGCGTGTAATAAAATTTTTATAATCAACGAAAAATTTTGTAACAATTTTTTAGTTTGAATTCGATGATGGATCGTAGTTTCTGAAATAGTTTCTAGTGAATAATTGAACCCTTAATATAATAAAGATTTTTATATGATTTCATTTAGTAGTAGTTTTTAAGTGTTTCCAGTTAAATGTAATCGTTGAAGTTTATATTGGAGAAAAAAGGGTATCTTTATTACAGAGTGATCTATTCCTGCTAAATTATTATTGAAAATAAATTGGATTCACTAATTCAAATAGTATAAAATTTTTTATTACTTGCTTACCAAATGCATCAGTATTTTATTATTATAGATACGCTATGCATACACTGCGACCTGATAAAACTTTTGTGCAGCCTCTCGCCCAACTAATCTAATTTTAATACCAAATCCAATGCATCAATAAAGGAAAATATTTAACCAATTGAAATTGTGGAATGATTTTTTTTATTCTACAATATATCTATCATCGGTTCTTTAATGCCTTCAGCCAGTTTTACACATGCATTTTTCGTATATGGTTGATTGATTAGTTGTTTGAAGTGTTGACTCATACTCGTTGCCACAATTAGCAATTTCGCAATGTTTAGGCGCTAATCTTGATCATCTACTGTTTATTTTATTATTGGTTAAGTTCATTTCGTGCGGTTTAGGTACTTCTGAAGTTCATTAATATCAATTTCCGCTAGCTTTTTCAAATTGTGGAACAGCGCTTTGCTTAACGCAGGAAGTAGAGAATAGTTCCATTTTTCTCTGGCTGGCCGCAGCTATAATAATAAGTATTGTGAGGAGTTCCCATTTAGACGATGTGCTCTCCTATAGACCAAAAGTCAATATTTACTGCAGGCAGTCTTAAAATGTCTCTTTAATTTCTGTTGAACAGCAATAAAATTTGCTTCCGATATTATTCAGACCAAAGTAACCTACTCGTCTTGGACTTTATGATATTTTTCATCTATAATCTGTTAATTAGGTGTACACGACTTAATTTAAATGTTTAGTAGTAAGAATACCGGCTTTGCAACAATGTCTTGTATGGCAGTTCTTCTCTTCGCCAGTTTCGGTGCACCGAGACCCAAGCATTATGGCGTTCGCTTGTCAGTGGTATTTATTTATTGAAAAGAAAACTAAATAAAAGTGAATTCGTCCATGCAATGGTTCGATGCTGAAGTAATGGTTCGCTTTAAAAACTCACTTCATCACATCAATTCATTTGTTATTTAAAACAGTATATTAGAAGCAATATTTTTATATTATATAAATTTTATGTATTTAACTTAATCTTTTGAATTGCTTATATTTTAAGTCTTTTCCCTTTCTTGAACATTTTTAAATGAAAGTTAAAAGCTGATTAAAAAGTTTTATTCGATGAAAGCTATAGTTATAAGATAACAATCGCATGATGTTGTTTAAGGCCAACACTTAGTTAGATTGGCCGACGAATGTTATAACGACTGTTCCTGTATAACTACAAGGCATGTTATACAGAAGCTGTATCACAATTTTCAATTGCATACTTTTACTACTATTTACTTATATTTTTTTTGTGCCTAAATTTAAAAAATACTCATTTTTTTGTGAATTTGCTTATACACATCCCTCCAAAAATATACATCTTTATTCCCGATAGATATAAATTCCGACATTTATTACTGAGTCATATCGTTTTGATCAACGTGAGGGGACGCACAAAACCCTGTCACCGTGACTAAATTTAAATTGTTATTTTTCTTTTATCGTCATTTTCTCAATATCAATTCTTTAATTTACATTGAGAACAACAATTTCAAATTTGACATGATCATGACTTTCTATAGAACATGTCCTTTTCAGATATAAAAAACTAAAATTTATATTCTGATTTGCATATCAATATGATAACATCTGGCATGGTTTTTTCATAAATCAGAGATTTTCTGTATATTACCATTACCAGGAATAACATTCCTGTGGTCTCCGTTAAAATACCACTCTTTTTACAAACTGTGTGAAATATTGTGATAGTTAATATTATCAGTCTTTTTGTAGGTATAAATCCTATATATATTTTAACACATGCCATTAATGTTAGATTGTAGTTCATATCTGAACATGTGCTGTTAATTAGCAATTGTCAATATTTACTTATATTTTTTTCAAATTATTCATAATATCAATATTAGATTCTAGCATGAGAGATATTAATTACAAATCATCCTTGAAAATATTATCACATGTTCATATTATTAAAAGAAACTTAACTGATATGTGCTTTCCCTAAAATGACATATATCATTGCACATTGACATTATTCTAGTAACTCCTTCTCTTCATAATTCATAAGCCACAAATGTTACCGAGCTAACTCCAAATGTTGCAAGTTAATTTTGTTGGAAAGATACTCACATGAATTTGTGCTTATTTGACCCTCACAATGATGTGATAAAATTGCAAAAGTTACAATGAAAATATTAAGTGTAAGAGGAAAATTTATCAATCCCGAAAAGTCAATTTGGCAAAGTGTGTGTGTTAAACACTCCGAGAAAAGGAAAAATGCGTGCTAGAAGGAAAGCGTAAAAAATGCTAACACTAACGCGTTATTAATAAATACTTAAGGAGATGAAGACGACCACACAGATACCCACTCATACATAACCAAACAGTTGACAAGAACACACACACAACTACAACAACAACATAACCGCAAATATTGTAAGCTATGCTGGCATGACACTGCAAGGCAGCACTGAACACACTGTTGCCAATATATCATGAGAAGAGGGGGAAGAAGAATGAATGAATGGAGGGGAGACAGAATACAATGAAGCAGCGTTGCTTATTGAAGGTTAGAGCTAAATATAAATGTAAGTAGATCAATGACACATGTGACAAGATGATGACAATGTGCAGATGACAGCTGAGCAAACCGAACTCATACACATAAAACACATTTATGAAATGATGGAAAAAATTGAGTTTTCAAAGAAAGCGAATGTGAAAAAATACAAAAAATACAAAAAATATGAAAAAATGAAACGAAAAAGCAAAAAAAAAAAAAGTTTGTCGAGAAAAAATTGCTACTGCGGCATTAATGAGATTTTTATTAAAGAAATATGCCGCACATACGCGTACACTGCCGTAGCTACACATATCCTTCGCATGAGTTGGCCTAGAAGAGGCGAACACACACCGATTTGTGCCTCGAAAGGATAGCGAAAGTGCGATGTAATCGAATGACATACTTCATGTCAAGATTTCTGCTTGTACATCGCTTGCTCGCTTACTCGCTGACTCGCTTGCTCTTTGTGTTGCTCCAACAATTACGTTTTATTGTTTGGGCTCAGAAGACGCAGGGCCCAATAAAGCAGTTTGCAGAATGCTCGTAAAATTGCATATTCGAAAGTTAATTAAAATGGTGTAGGCAAGACAGAGTACTTAAGGACTAATATGTGTCACACACATATGAGCTTATGAAATTTAGATGGGCGTGTTTGTTTATGTGGGCCAATTCATCGCGCTGAGTGCTTTAGATATCATGTTACACTCACAAAAATAAAAATAAAAAAAGTTGAATTTGTTACTTTGACAATTTTCGAGAGGTTTCCTTAAATTTCTGCAACCACTTGAAAATTTTAAAGTATTTTATTTTTACTTTGAAGCTTAGTTATTGGATTAAATTAATATTAAGAGATTTATGTTATAAACAAGTTCAGAAATAATCTTTGCTTTCATACTTCTCTATTGAATTTATTAACCATTTTCAAAGAAAAGATTTTCATATCAGAACCATAAGTGGTCCTGAACGATGTGTCTTATTAAATACAGTATAGTCAGGAGTTTGAGTACATAATATAGAGAGAGAACATTGAAATTATATATTTGATATCATATATTTGTGAGCATGGTGGTCATGGGATAAGCAAGCTAAACAACTGTGGTGGTCATGGTATAGGACAGTTAAGGAACTGTAGTCGTCACATTATAGGCAAACCAAGGAACTGTGGTGGTTGTGTTATATACAAGTCATACAACTATAGCGATCATGATATAAGCAAGGGAAGAACTGTGGTGATTGTGGTATAAACAAGGCAAGAAACTAGTCTGGTCACGATATAGGCAAGCCAAGAAACTATGGTGGTCGTGATATATGCAAGACAAGAACTGTGGTGGTAACGGTATAAAAAAACCACGAAAGTAGGGTGGTCATAGTATAAGCACGCTAAACAACTGTAGTGGTCATGGTATAGGACAGTTAAGAAACTGTGGTCGTCATGTTATAGGCAAGCCAAAAAACTATGCTGGTATTGGTATAAATAAGCAACAAAACTGTGGTGGTCACAGTTTAGCAAGCCGAGAAACTATAGAGAAATATGCGAGAAATATGCAAGTCAAGAAATTGTGGTGATGGTAGTATAAACAAGTCAAGGAACTGTCATGGTATAACCAAGTCAAGAAACTGTGATAGTTATGGTATAGGCACACCGAAGAAAATATGCATCATTGATGTAATTGGCAAAGTCAACATAAGTGAAGAGCTTGATTGGAAAGCTATCGTATAAAGTCGGATTGAACTAAACGCTTTGATTGTGAGATCACTAGTTTATGATGATATTGTACGATGTTGTACAATCCTACTGATTTCATTTTATCTTCCTATATCATATAATATTTTGGATAAATTTTCTCAATCTATATTGTTCGAAGCCAGTACTTTCATTAGGTTTCCGAAAATATTAGTATTCGATTTTTTGTTACTGCTTATTCTTTTAAGAACCTAGAAAGTGATTAAGAATATGCTCAAGACCTTTCTTATCTTAAATCTAACCACAGCTCCATTAGGTTTCAGAGTTGTCGTTACTTCAAAGCAACAGCAATTCTGTTAATTCAATTGAGCCTTTTTATAATTTCTGTAGATAGCGAAAGATACAGGCACATTGCTTCCAGGTTGTTTCAGAATAGATTTTCATCATATTGTATCTAATCTTTTGATTCTCTTGATTTAAGAGTTGTCAATGTTTTAACGTACTAGCATAATTATATTATTTTTTTCTTGGCATAGAGTCTTTCTTGATTCTCTATTAAGATATCCACATTGTATTTTACCAGGATTGTAGTAGATGTTTACATGTTATCAATACCATAAAGTTTATATTAATAGAATTATAAGGCATATATTTGATAAATACAATGATATGATAATAGGTCTAGTCCTCATTTATCGTAATTGTATTCTGTACCTATTAGACATGGACCTATTGCATTTGCACGATTTTATAAAAAGTTATATGAATAGTCCAATTTGTATGGGTGAGATGAAAATTACTTTTAGTAATTTTCCAGATTTAATGTTAAGGAATTTATTTAGATATTTTTAATATCAATTGTTGGAACTTAAAGAATAATGAAACTATCGTATAACAAAGAAACAGATGAATTGAAGTACATAACTAAATCCGTACACCTCATAAATCTAATAAAACTGTATAAGTATTGCAAACCTTGCGTTTTCGCATTCAAAAGAGCAAGTATTCTCATGAAGAAACTGGTCAATGTTTTCAAAATTTTCATTGAAAATTATAGGTGACAGCGTATAAAGCTTAAAGTTTCCAATATTCACAAAAGTAAAGCACGTAATTCTCAATGTCTTCGTTGCTTTTTCAACATACAAATATCTTTACAAACATAATGTCCATCTTACGGGGACTACATGCAAGGATCTTAAAAAAAGGTTTTTTTTTATAATATTAGTATTTGTATTTGTCAGCTTTAAAGTGCATGAAGGTTATAGTTTTATTATTTTTATGATTCAAAATTATTTAATTATTTACTCTGAAGTAAATAAAATAAAATTCTAAGTAGTTTTACTTACTTTAGTGAAATTTTTAAGTAACCCTAACGCTCTACTTACAGTTGGAAATCCTTATTAAGATATCACAATCTCATATTTAGGTTGTTGGCTGCTTTTGCTTAAAAAATTTCTTCAAACTGCTAATAGAAGCGTGAGGAAAAATAATCTGTTCTAGAAAAATGAACAGCTAATTTTTTTCTTATAATTTATTTTATGAAAAATGTTGTAAATATATTTTCTATTAAGTTCATTAAGAATCCATTACTACCATAACTTTTATGTTAAAATATTATTTAGTATTTTTACTTTAAAAACTAGAACCATACTTATTTTATTTACACTGCTGTCTGCCATTATCATTGCTTTACCACTTACCACTTTACCACTTAACTACTTTACAAGCTCACTGGGTTAAGCTGATTTCCACAACATCCTCACCTTTTTTTCGAGGAGATTTTTGTCTTTTCACAGTTCTGCAACACTTTTTAACCCATTTCGTAGTGCTCACACAGTGAAAGAACCGAAAATGGGTCGCCGTCTAGTGCCACTTTGTAATGTTAACTCGAGCCTGTCGTAGTTCGTGTTTGTCTGTGACAAAACGCGTTGTAGGAGGCATTGTTTTATGGCAGTTTTTATGCAAAAGTACCAACTTAAATACAAAATACAAATACAAACCAACTTAACATTCAAGTAGGAATGCGTATAGAAGGCAGTATGTAAGGACCTCAACTGATTTGGTGAAATTTATAGCATATCCTTGGGCGCACTTTAGCTAAGATTTCGGCATTGCTGAAGGAGTACGGTTACTGCAGTAACGTGCCTGCTGAGAGTGTGTTTGTGGTATAAGTGCGTGTGTGTGTATGTGTGTGTGTTAAAGTGGCACTGAAAATTAATTACATGCACGTTAATGATTACAGACTGAAAGTGCTAATAGGATTATTTATTTTATCGCAAAATATAGTTTTTTTTGCGCTTCCTCACACTTCGTCTTGTGAGTCGTGAGTCGAGTACGTGCATTGCGTGGCACATATATTAAAATTTAATACTTAATTTATGTGCGGATTAATTTCTAGTTTTTGCCAAAGGCTATATACACTAAAACACTACTACACTGATACACTGCTACATTTATACAAGCGCGCTATGAATGTGTTTGTGACATGTGCAATTTTTTCATTTATCGCAGTCATAAATTAAGCAATAAATAATTATATAACATTTTCATTTAGTTTAGATTGGGACAATTTCGCTTTGTTATCAGTAGTAAAAGTCAAAAGTGTTATTTATGCGATCATAAAAAAGTAGTACGACTAATAGATTTTTACGACCGGCAAAGTGCCATAAAATCCGTTATAACAGAAGAGTACTGCTATCTCGTTTGGTGTGAAAAGTACTAAAATTGCTTTTATTTCATTTAATTAAAATTATTAAATAATTTTGCAAAATAATTTTTATATGCCATAAAACCATGAAATACGAGTATGTAAATGCGAGTAAATGTTTGAAAACTGTTAATTGTGCTTTATAGTAGAATTTGTTTTCCAAATTTATGTTCAATGAGTCGATAAATAAATATTACAAACTATTTGTTTATAATGTGTTGCTCAATAAATAATTTACTTAATAAATTTACAAAAAAAAGGAGTAAAACTAACTACACGTTTAGGTCATGTGAGAGTGCAAAATTTATGGTTGGTAGCTATCACGCCTCACACAGGAAAAGTGGATTGTTTATTGTATAGCAACTGATATATTATCACAATTGTTTATATTATTACATCTTGGCTTAGAATTTGTTTAATAAGTTCAGTGCAAAGCCCAGCACTCCGCACATTGAAACAGAAAGAAGCGACATGGGAAACACTGTCATACACGGACAATTAATTAATTTATGATATACACGCACTGCCCAAAATATAATCATAATGCCACTGTTAAGCTACATAGGCACAAGTGGAAGAGCAGATAAGTACGCTGAAGTATGAACATTTGGGACCTTAGTAAATAATAGCTAATAAAAAAAATTGTTTAACATTAAACGTTGTGTAGACTTCAATTAAGTCAAAAAAAAAAAGAAATAAAAAATTTATGTTACAAATTAAAGTATTAAAATGCTAGATGAAGGCTTAGTCCATTTTATATTTTATATATTTTATTATAATATGACTAATATGAATATATGATAATTAATATTTCTGCGAAAAATTTTTTTTAGAATTTCATAGCAACACTGCCCTTCTGCTCATTATTGATGCTGTTACGTAGCACTTTCATTTATCTTTGGTGTTCTTTTTACACAATTGTTATAACGTTTGTCTTTACTACTTGATTTGCCTATTTTTGTGCTGATACAATAGTTAGCACTTTCACTTTTATTTATACTATATTGTGGGTGAATCTAAGAATTCAATTAGCAATGTGGCATAAGATAGGAATCTTTTGTAATGAAGGCTTGTGTATTTAAAACAGAAATTTACGCAGTTTAGTGGTATTATCACTTCAACTTTAAACATAAATACCGAAACTCTATAATAGTCATTGTCACAGACAGACAGACTCACATCTCATGAAGTATCATCAAAAGTAATGGATTGTTTAGCTGAAGCGGTGGATATTGAGTCAAAGAAATCCAGTATAAAAGAAAGTCATAAGGATACTCAACTATAATGAACAACAGGTGGAAGAAATAGACAATACTACAATTTATTGAAAAGATTAGACTTAATGAGCCATCAAGTCATGATGCAATATCTCCTTCCTTTTAATAATAATATCCTCAGTTAAATATTGACTGCTTGCATAAGTGAAGTGCAACAGTTTACTTTCTGATTGATAGACACATTTGTGTGCAGAGTCATATTTTTGAAGAATGTGAACTTTGGTATGTTGTATTTTTCTTTTATTTAAATAATACATGATTATTTAATTTTTGACTCATAAATAATGTTGAAGACTTTTTTGTATTTATCATTATTATAAAATGTTTACAGCATTTTACTTAATAGTGTTCAAGGTAGCAAAATATTATATAAATTAATATTAATAATAATTTTAATAAAAATATTTATGACTAAACTTGTAATTAACATCTGTCAAATACATTTAAATTTAAGTGCTACTTATTAACAATAGTTAATAAGGATTGCTTTACTTAAGTGTGCATTGCGTAATATTATTTAATAATATACAATATATTTTATTATAATTCTATTTAAGTGTTGTATTATGTAGGATCTCTAAAGTTGGTTTCCTTTATGGTAACAAAAATGCAACGAGAAGTTAAAAGTTTTTTAGTTAATTTTCTAAGTGAAAATGTAATACTTAAATCGTCCTTTTTATTGGATTTTTTTCAAGCAAGGACTAAGAAAAAACTAAACACAGAAATATTAACAAATGTTCTTCTTTTCTCAGCAGTTTTTTCTCGATTGCGATATTTTCAATTAAAGTCAATTTAAAGGAATTAAGTTGCGTGCTTTCTTTCAACAACATTGTTAGGGTCCTTTCGTTTCCTTTTTTGGGTAAATTTTTAAAATTTCAAATTCAGCGCATTTTTCCTCTTCGCTTGGTCCACACTAAACAAAAGGACGAATACACAATTTCGCTACTTCTCTTTGTTGCAACTGCTTTTGGCAATTCATATAAAAGCGTCCATGTTGGTGGAAAACATCTTTAAGCAGTTTTCGACAAACTTTTCGTCCAATTTCTGTTGTCCATTTCCGTTTGAGTTTTATAATTTTATCCATCCATCTGTTCTTTTTTTTTTTTTGAATTTTTCATGGTAAACAAGCAAGTGCCGACAGTGAGTTTTTAGCCTTTTACAATGCTATAAAAAATAAAATATGAATTACGACACAAAGCAGTGATGTATTTTTTAGTATGTCATAATAGTTAGTAGTAGAAGGATTGCACTAGTTGTAGTAGTTGCACAGTCGTGGCCATGTTAGTACGAAAGTTTGCAAAAGTGGTAAAAAATTAAGTGTCGTTGTTCTCTCGTAAGCCCTTCGGCTATCTCTGGATGCACTTGGTACTTGTACTTGGTTATGCTCTGTATTCCAAATATTTTCTTATTTTTTTTACGAAAAACTCATTTTAAATTGTAACTTTTTTGTTTTATAGTAAAATTATAAATAAAACGCAGTGCAACTAACGAAACTTGAAACATTTATTTACTAAAATTATGTTGCTTCACAAACTTTTTACTTACTTTCCAGCAATTTTTTTCACAGTGCTCTATGGATATTGTGGCTGCGGGTGTATTATTATTACCTCAGTGCTCAGATATAAAATATGATCAAAACTTTATAATTTTTTGCTTGTTCTAATAAAAGCATATCATGAAGAACAAAATAGTTTTCAGTGTGATTTATTTTATTGCTTAAATATATATCATATTAAATGGTATTTGTGGTTTCTTTTTGTGAAACAATATCTAGATAAATAAAATATCTTAAATAAATATCAAAACATCAGCGAATCTGTAAAATTTGGATTCTATTTATGAACTATTATTACAAACGAATAGTTGGTTTAATTCACGAAATTTAAAATCTTCTGCTGTAAGCTAAAATGTGGTTTCGATTCAACATTCCCAGTAGTTTTCGGGAAAGAGTTAGGTGCTTTATGGCTTGATTTTTGATTTTGATTAAAAACACAAGTATTATGCTGAGAATGCTGTGGAATGAGCTTCAAGGGTACCTATATACTTATATCTGGAACTAAATTATCCAGAAGAGTAATACAACAGATTTTTTGGTGTTTTTCCTGTAAAAACTACAAGTACTATACATAATTTAATGTTATGAAATACTTCTATCTTTTTTGATGGAAGTTGAAAAAAATCCATAAACACAATGCGAAATTTTATCCCACTAAAATCACTCATAGAAATGAATAGAGAAAAATTTCCACAACTTGGAGAGTTAGGATAAAGACGCTTAATTTTATTTAGGTCAAAAAACATGGACTTAGATGAAGTATGTGGAGAAAGAACCTACGTGAGGAAATGAATACGTGAGCTAACTTCTTTTCCTACCGGTTTTAATAATATTTACGAATAAGATTTAAAGGATCCCATTATTAAATACTTCTCAACATACCACATCCATACTATATCGAAAAATATAAATTAAATTATAAAATAAAAATCAATACTTAAAATAGTACCTGTAAAATTAAAAAATTTATTTATCTTTAAATATTTACTTTTCAATTTTATTTGTATAAACTCTTTATCCTTCAACTTAATATCAAATTGTAAGGAATTTTTAATCAAGTGTAATAATATAAAATAGCTCGTTCTTGTAGTCATTTGCCATGTCTCAACCATAATTTGTATCAACTAATTTCCAGGCTTTTTCTTTGGCGAACCCTTTTAGACCAAACAAATTTGCACTTAATGAAGACATTTTATGAGTACAGAAGGACATGACTGCAGGAACCGCATACACCACATTCAAGTAAAAATAATTTGAAAGTAGGAAACAAAAGATGAGATAGGAATATAATATGGCAATAGTAACCGTACGTATTCCATAAAATTCATCTACGATTTCCTAGCAGAACAAGTTGAGAAAGTTGAGATTGTAACCGAAAAACAAAAATGTCCTGCATGTGCGTTCAGCCAGTAACAATGGTCTTGATTAAATTCTGGAAGGCAATTTTCCGCATGACAAAACTGCAAAGAAAGCAATTATCCTTCTTATGACTGAGACATGCAGGACAAAGCCCAACTACTGCAACAAAAACAACAACAACAACAACAACAACAGGGGGTAATTTGAAGAAAAACATTGTCAACAACAAAACCAAAATAACAAATTTTATACTTTTGTTGCCGCCTACAAATAATAAACAAATATGTTTGTGATGTTGTCTTAGTTGCTTCGTTAGTGTTTGCGGAAGATTCGGTGAGGAATAACACTCATACGCACCGGAACATCTTTAGCGCACCTCAAGCGTTCAAGATTCAAATTAACACGAAAATGAAGTAAATTAAGACGATTAAGATACAAATAGGCTTGTGTACATTAGAAATTTACAGTTGCACATTATTAAATTACATAATGTATGTATTGTTGTTGTTGTTGTTGCTGAAATGTAAAATTAAATTGTGAAAACCCTTTTGTGGGTACCAGTTCCACTGTCTTTCATATATGGCCTACAGTGAACAATATCAAGTAAAAGGGATATGTGAGTTTTATCGTATTTATTACTTAAAAGCATTTTCCAAAAACTCATTAATTTTGAATTAAACAATTTCTAAGAAGGTAAAAGGGAGTATTTTATGTTTCTAATAGAATTTGTAAATTTAAAACAAATTGTTAAATTTATTAATCACTTAAATTTTACTTAAACAAATCAATTGCTGGGACTTGTTGTAATTGTGGTGGTAAGCAAAAATTTAATAAATTCATTAGAAATTTATTGTTTTGCCAGAATTATGTTTTCATTTCCGTGATCTGGCAGATGCACACTTCCATGGCTTCCATGGCTTCCATGGCTTGATATTTTGTTATTGAATTATATCCTATAATTTATCTTAATTTATTTCGCACTGAAATTAAAGCCAACCACTGTAGAGTGGAATGGTAGGTAATAAATGTCTTGCACAATAACAGTCGCAGCAACAATCTCCGCTTATCAGAAGTTAAAATGAAATGAAATTTGCTTTTCTACGAATTAATCAGAGAACTGGGAACTTAGCAATTTTAGACAAAAAGTCAGTCGGAAATACAAAATAAATCCACAGCTTAAAGTACATTTTTCTAAGATTATTTCTCTTCACTGAGTCACTTTCAAAATAATTAATTGATTTGCTGTGGTGTTTAGCGGACGCTGCTCTGTTACTTTCTGTATGCCTTATTAGCAAGTTAATTAATTGATTGACAAGAGCTCAATAAAAATGATGGATTGTAGTTAAGCTAATTTAGAAGGTACTCTAATTCCAATATTATACCTATGTGTCAAACAACATTGTGCCATAGCGAAGCAGAAGTGTAAGAAGATGTACTTAAAAATATATTAAATATAGTAAAATATTTTTTTCTTATATATATTAAAATTATTCATTAAATCTTATCTCTTAAACAATATTTACAAACTCTTAAGCATATTTTTAAATAAATTTCGTAAGGAATTTGTATGAAAAATGGTAAAAAATGGTGTAAGAAAAATGCTGCTTATTTGTCAAGTTAATTACAAGAGTCTAAACATAAACAGCAATAAAAACTGAAAAAAAAACTTAAATTAGAACTACTTACAAGTTAGGTTAGGTTAGCTAGTAGACCAAAGAGGTCACGCGTAGACCTTTACGGTCCACTGTGGTACCAGATCAGAGTCTTAATTTTTTAGCGATAGTGTGCAACGTTTAGGATGCGCGTGTTATTAACGAATTATATTAAGATTTCAACAGAAACCCCATATATGTGGTCCAAACGGTAAAACTGACAGCGTTCAAGTATTTTTATCGAGTTCTCGAGAGAGCCGGGCAGTTACACAGCTGATGCATTAAGGTTTTCTTTGCATCCGGCACGTCACACTTTCTAAAAGCATGTCTGCGAATTGGGTTTAGTGTGCGACCAGACAGAAACCTGTCAATACACTTCTACAGTACAATCTACAGTCCCTTCAGCTAGACGATATAACATCTTCGGTGTACTTTTTTTCGTATATGTGTGTACACATAATTCTAGCTATTGTACAGATGGATAAGTTTCACCACCTTTTCTTTGTTTGCTTTGTCATGTACTCATCCAGAAGTTTATGTATTTGTTTAAGAGGTCTAAGTACTTTCATTTATTCCTCTGAAAGTTTTGTGCCATTTTTAGCAATAGTATGAACTGTCTCATTTCCCTCTATGCCTTTTTGATCAGGAATCCAGTACATATAAGGGCTGCGGCTGAGTCCGGCTATAGCTTCCTTACATTCTATAACATTTTTAGATGGTGACCAGTATGATTTTATTATCTTAATGGCTGCTTGGCTATCCACATAGAAATTTATGCAGTAGTTCAGTCCCATGTCATATATATTAAAAGTTGTCTATAAAATCAGTCAAGTTTAGGTATGGTTTAAACAAATTATTGCAGGAAACAATATATTTGTGAAAATTTGTTCCCCTCGACTTCTAGCTCTTTTCATAATTTAAAAGATTTATTGCAAAAAAGAACGTAATTAGTACGTTAAACAAAAAATAAAACCTGGCGTAGATGGGTATATTGTAGATCTTCTATAAAATCGCTAGGAAGATGTGATACATAAATTGCAAAATCGATGAAATAAGTGAATTACAACTAAATAGAATCATACTATTAAATAGTAACTTCGACTATTAAAATCAAAAACTGGCTTTTTTAATTTCCGTTCGATTTTGAGCTTGACTTGTTTTTGAGCTTGACTTGTCGAATGTGGTGCGTCTTATGACGAAGAAAAAATTTAGAAGGGTTCGAACAGTAACGAAGAAGCAAACAACAAAAATTATTGATAAATTTATTGAAATTTAGCTGACCATATAACGCTGTTTCAAATATTGTCAAGTTCTCATCATCAGTGATTTTAAATTTTCATCTGATTGTTTATAATCTGCGTACAATTTGTTGGACTGTCCGTTCGTTTTGTTTACATACATATATGTGTACATATAACCTATTATGTATAATATATTCTATACCACAATATATAAAAATCACAAAAAACTTTCACAAACAAAGATGTTAAAACAAAATTTTTTTGAAGACGTCTTCGACACTTCAGTCAATGAAAAATGCTCTATTCGTGTTAAGTATCTTCCATATTACTAATTACAAAATAAACTTATAATTATGTATTGCAAACATCTTACCATCACTGGCAAAAAGTTGTCATCATTACATTTAAAGCTTCCTTTAGTACTACCACTTACGTCAACACCTAACTCATTTATCTAACTCTTGGGTGGAGAGCAGACAGAAAAAAGGACCTCAGTAAAAAGTAATTACTGCAAAAAGTACAACCTTAATGAAAATGGCAAAGATTTAAAATAGAAAAAGGTTAAAGTAAAAAGAAGAAAACTATTCTTCTTGTTATTTAGCAATTTTTCACTGTTATTGAAATAGAAAAAGCGTAATACCTTGACACGCTTTGAACGTCTTTTTTCCCAAAAAATCAAGAACAACCGCGTTCTGCTTGCCTCCACATGTTAGTTGACTGTCGCGGTGAGTATGGTTTTTGGTGCAGTTTCCTAGCGGTTGTGAGTTTATCATCGCATACAATCTGGCTATGATGAGATGAAGTGACGTGGCTTTAAAAAGGTAAAAATCATTGCAATGGTGCTTTTGTTGCATTTCAGTAACGGCAACTGAAATTGGGGAATAACAGAAAAAATTTCAGCAAAAAAAATAAAAATAAAAAAATCGACAGAAATGTACAAAATTTTGTTTCACTATTTTTTGCTATTTTTTACCATTTTTTTTTTTGTTTTAGTTAAAGTCGGAAGAGAAAAAATTTTTTTGATTAATTAAATCAGTTTTCATTGTTGGCAATGCTGTTACCGATGTCAAATATAATGAAAGCTGCATAACATCAAGTTGTCATGGCAACCTCAATGCAACAAAGAAAATGTCAATTGGGTGGATGTATTTTAGTATAGTTTTTTATACCGACAATTGATCTTAAATTTAATGGAATGAGATATACATGCAACCAAACTACAAATATTTATATAGAGGTTAATCTTATTTGTGCAGGCTCTCAGAAATATGATTGAGTTAACATTAACATTAGATTGCGAAAGTTTTAAAAACAAAATCTCATACTCCTACCTTCAGAGCGATGTTATAAGGGCAGTCATATGATGAATAGACACGGAAATTTTTCACTCATTCTAGTCCTTTCCATAAAGACACGTTATGCAAGGCGTCAAATCACAACTGTCAATTTCGTGCTGTCACTATTTATTTGATTCTTTTCGGTTGTGCCTTTATATGTAATATAAATATAAATAAATTTATATGTTATATATATATATAATATATTAATATATTTTTATAGAACAAGTAAATTGTTTTTATTTACATTTATTTTATATAAATATTTATGTTTATTTTATAGCTACTATTTTGCATTGTTACTATGTTCCTTAGTAACCGAGCTGGTTACTTGAGATTGTGAATACCACTGTTTAATTTTAAATTATCGAGTTAAGACCATAAAACTAATTCTCAATATTATATGAATCTAATTAAAGTTGCTTTAGTCCTCAAACAAATACCCAATATCTCCCATCTGCTGCATAAAATAATAAACATTTTGGTCAATGCTTTGTGTAAAATATTTAAATGAAATATTTTATTTTTATTTTATTATAAATTTGTAGGTTAGAAAATAATTTAATTAAATGATTGTAATGAACGAATTTCAAATGAAATATTTTTGGTTAATAATATTTTCAATAAATCATAATTATTTGACTCTTTTGGTATGTAAAGTTAAATGTATCTGTGGTTAACAAGTATGAATTTAATTTATAATATAAATCATATCAGTTTTAAATAATTGAAATAAACATTTATTTAAAATGAGTGTTTTGTTTTATACATAACACTTGCTAAGTTTTTAATTGCAATAAATATAATTAAATTCTTGAATTGATTAAGAATTAATACTTACGATTACTTACGATTTTTTTTATATGATAAGATTTAATTTACTTTTTACAAATTCAACTATAAATATATTATTTCAAATGAGAAAACAAAAATTTATATATCAACATTAAATAATTTCTTTATTGCGTCACTTATATCCAATTTTTGCTATATAAAAAGGATTTGCAACACTAGAATATTGTATTCCGGTGTTGTCGTATTTAGTTGTATAGTAAAATATAATGTGTTAAAATATTAATAAATAATATAAAAAGTGATTACTACTTGTATATTAAAATTTGTATGTATTTATCCAGGATATTTTGTAACAATTTAAGTTGCTTTAGCCAATCGTATAGTTTTGGTTACATACTCTACTCTTTATTATGGAATTTGAATGCACATCGCGTCAGCTGAGTAGTATATTTTAAATTATAATACAATATATATAACAACATTCTCCATATCACTTGTTAAGAATTTTATTTTTGTTCCTTGGCTTTTTGCTATGCTTTAAATGCATAGTGATTGTTTCTATATTGTATTATATTATTAAGTTTTTTTTTAATTCCTGAAATTTTTGATTTTTTTTTTGATAATTTTTGATTTTTTTGCTCTCTTATTCATTTTCGTTATCACCTTCTTGAGGTTCATCACTACCAACATTATCTTCAGCACCAGGATTACCAGTTTCTTCTGTATTTTGCTGTAAATTGTGTTCATCAATTACATCAGTTGCATGTTCACTACTTAACACTTCGTCACTTTCATCTGACACAATAAATGCATTACTTTCTTTTAACTCTGTTTCAGCATTGCACTCCTTTTTATCTTCTACCTGATCACGCATCTTAATTTCGGCTTCCTTTATATTTAAAATCGGTTCATCTATTTTGTAAACTCTACTTTTAGTAAATATACTTTTTACCGGATGCTCTGTGCTTGGTGGCTGAGCAAAAAAATTATGTGTAGTCACTTCATGTGCATGTTGCTCAAGAAGCCTTAACACTCTCATATTAATATCAGCATCAATCAAGTGAGGTACTACAAATTCGTCCTGACCGCGCTCTACCTGTCCTTCTTCATCATTTACGTTCTGTAATTCTCCTTGAAGTAGCATTTCTTGCAGATTTCGTTCTTCGTCTGTTATATTGTGGCCATTAGCATCTTCTGGTGAATTTTCTTCTTCGCTTACTAAGTCTAGCTGTGCTTCATACGGTAATTGTTCAGATATTTCATTTGGTTCGTGCGGTCCAACTAGTTCAGATTGCGAAATATTGTCTGGTTCCATTTCTGCTCCAATTATTTCTTTATTCTCATCATCACTATTTTTTGTAGTACTCTCAGCATTTGTTGTGATTCTTTCTACCATCTCCAAATCATCTTTATTATCTTCATCACTATCTTTAGCACTCTCAGCATTTACTGTAATTCTTTCTACCATCTCCAAATCATTTTCATTTTCGTCATCACTTTCTTCACTACTCTCAGTATCTGCTGTTATTATTTCCACCTTCTCCGATTCTTCATCATTTTCATCATCACTTTCTTCAGCACTTTCAGCAACTGCTGCTATCATTTCTATCATTTGTAGCATCTCTGATCCATCTACACTGTTTTCCTTTACAATTTCCGAATCATTGGATCCTGAAGGGTGACTTTGTTCTGATCGACCATAAGAAGGTTCACTAACTGTTTGTTGACGGCTTCTATTTACACTCTGCTCTGTGCTAATGGTATGTTCTGCATTGCGGAAGAAGTTAAAATTTGGCGGAAACGGACTTGGTACTGGTACATATGTGCTACGATGTTTAGTGTTCTTACTTCTATCGATTTCGTCAGCTTGTTTTTGTTGACGAATAGAATTAAGTGTTGAATAACCAATCATAAATCTCATAACATGGCTAAATGAACGACTAGTGACAAATTGTACACGTGGTCTGGCAATCGGCTGAAATTCCTCGTAAAGATTTCTAATTTCATTTTCATTCAATCCAACTGTTGGATGAATAGTGCTGGCAACTATTGAAGAATTTAATGTTATAAAATCTTAATCTATCGATGTTATTCTAATACAAAGTACTCGTTTCTTACCTTTTTTGGTGGCCCACTTTTTGCGTATTTTTGATGCTCTGCCCATTATGGTTACTAAGAAAAACTATATTATAAAAGAATAAATAATAAGTAAAACAATCTGTTGTTTACTACATTATATTTATTAAAAAGTAACTCATATTTATATGTATACATTAGTAGAAATATGAAATATTTTATTATATAAAAATAATTTATAAAACTTGTTTTCCATTTCAGGGTCTACAACCAAGAATTTCTATTAATTAACTCTGAAGTTATTTAAAAGAGGTAATTTTCTATTATTGTTTGTTATAAATGTATTTATTTATGTAAATATTTTAATAATTTTTAAATTAATTTTTAATTTTATTAGTATTAATTTTTAAATAATTTGTTTTATGAAAAAATATTGGTTATGGATAGCATTTTAATTTAATGGATTTGATTTATTCCATTAGTCAAGACTATTTTTCTTTAATTGGTTATGATATTACATTTTATGTAATAAATATTTTATATTTATTTTAATTTTTATTTTATTAGTTCAAAATAAAAAACGTTAATGCTATACATTTGTTATTGAGATTTCGATCAAATATTTATTTCACTATACTATAATACAATAAGGTGAGAATTTTTGGCAGCTTTCTATATATAATATAATTGTTATAAATTTCTACTACTGCTACTGCAATAAGGTGAGGAAAACATTAAGGGTTTTCTAAGGGAAATCTCAGGAAACTGCATCCTTTTGATTATTGAGCGGATTTCAAAGCGTTTACTTTCAAAGCGTATAAGTATTGTCCATATAAACATAATTCTCTGCTTAACCTCGCAAAGAAGTCTAGTAGTGACATATTACATGATCATGTTGGCCAATTTAGATCACTAAAAGTTGAATCAAAACAACAAAGTCAAAACAAGGCGTATTGTGTACACTCAGAAAAATAATATGATTGGTTAAAATATTCTTATTCGATATATCATGTTAGTCGTGATACCACACCACATGTTGGTTATCATATCTTCTTTACCACATGAACTAAAATTTTTCTAACAAAATGATTAGGACAATTTTACCAGTGTGTGGTTAGGGCATAGATTTCTGAGTATAGCTGAAGGTAACACCGTGTTGAAACCACATATCTTCCCTATCCGCGAAAATAAATCGTTTTGAGTCGTACTTTCAATATATTCAAAAAAAAATATGGTATAATCACATTTCAGACGAAATGCCATACCATACATTGACTTTTTCTGAACGCAATAGGCTTTGGACAGTTACTGATAATAAGTATATTATTTCCCTTAATTTTTAATAGATGAAAAAAAATGAAATTAGTTATAATATTGTTGTTAGAGGGCAGAAATGCAACGAAAGTTAATTAAATTTTTTTTTTTGACGTGTGGTGAACAACAATAAAAGTATATTTAATATTTATGTGAAAAATTGAATGGAATTTTTTTTACTATCGGCTTAGCTAAATTTGTTGAAAAAATAAGTATTAATAAATAAAAAAAAAAAACAATGCAACTAGCTAAAAGGAAATTCATGTAAATGTTTAAATTTATCATTTATGCAAATAATAAATAATTTAAATTAATTTGTTGAAGGATAAAATAATATGGAAAATAGAATATGAACAAAGTGTACATATATATTATTCTATAAATAAGTAAATTCATATATTTAAAATTACTAAATATGAGTATGAATAAATAATATATAAAACATTACAAAATATTAAATAAATAATTTTATACCAATAATATTTAACTAGAATTACTCAAATATTTAACCCTTTTGTTAGTAAGTTAGCGGTCCATATGTTATACTTTATTATGTGACATAGTTATTCGATATTCAACATTCAGTTCCTGAAATTCCCATCTCCACTAAGCCTACTAACACGGTTGCCACTTGAAAATTTTTTTCTGTACCAAAATTGGTTTAAAAAGGTACCATTTCTTAAAAAATTTTGGACCTTTTTGTTTTTTCGTTCTGTTTTCATTTCATAGTGTTATAAATGAACAAAATATAAAATAGTGCAAAGTTGCATTTATAAAAAAAAATAATTGGTAATATCCACAATAAAGTTGGGTCGTCAAAAATGCACAATTTTTTTAACATGTGTACCAAACGAAAAAAAAAATACCACTTTTGGTACTAAAGTACCAATTCAGTCAAGTCAGTCAATTCAGTAAAAATTCAGTCAAGCGAATGAGAATTATAATTTTTGAAATAATTTCTAACAATAATAGGCAGAGTGAAATAACCAAGAACATGAAATTCTTATATGCAACCAATTATTAATATTGTTATGTATTAATGTTGAAGCAGTTAATGAATATTAATATCCAAAGGTTACTATGAGTACAGTTGTGTAGTATTGTTTAAGTGATATATATTAAAGCATACACGTATTTTACAGTTCATAGCAATTCTTAACATATCGTTCACAGGTGCTTCATAGTTATTATCGCTATGCATGCTTGCCAATCTATTGTTTGACTTTTCGATTGTAGTACTATTGTTCTATCTCTTTTCACAAACTATTGTTCTACTGTCGATCGATCGATCCTACTGTTCTATTTTCAACAATCTGCAGTTATAGTATTTTCTTATTAATCTTCTATGACAGATTTGTCCTCTAATTACAAATAAACATTTTGAATAATAATTCTTTTATTATTTTTTTGAAGTGATCAAAGACTAATTAGCAGGCATTGTCATGTATATATATATATATACCTTTTTGTGATTACTTGATTCAGAGGAGAGATTGTTAACATAATATTTTTCTACATATAATAAAGTCAGTGGTTTTAAAAATTTTTAATATGTAAAAAAAGAACTTTTCAAGAGCACTAAAATATACTTAATATTATTACTGCATAGTAATCTGATTTGTTATTGGCAAATGTATTCAGTTTAAATACTCCTATTGTTTTCTTCAAACCCACATATTATTTTTATTGCTTGCTTGAGAATGTCCTTTTGCATAAAGTATGCAGAAGAATATTCCTTAAAATTTGCATATTTTTTTTAACAAATTTGATTTTTGTTTAGTTTACGTGCAGTGACTATGTTGCAGTTTTATAGAATTTAACTTGAATTTTCCAATATTCCCATTCTGAAGAGAAAATACGAGCATTATTTCGTCCTTATTCAAAATGTTATATTTTTCCTGGAAACTCAACCTTATTTGCGGAGACAAAAACGTAAGCAACGCGACTTGAATATTAAAAAGTGCCAAATACTCTATTTTTGTTTGAAAATATTTTGGGTAAATTGCATTAAAAGTTTTATAAACTTTATTTTAATATTTGTATATAAAATTTTGGGAAATTTTCCACCTTTTTTTCGATTGAAAAGTCATAAAAAATTGAATGGTCCCTGCAGTGGTAGAACGCTTACTTTTTTGCCGAATTGGAGATTTTTGACCCTTTTTGGTTATACAATAGTTTGGTTTATAATTGAAAATGTAATTTAATTTTTATTTGGTTATTATTTAATTTGTTTAATTTTTTTTTAAAATAAAATCAAATCCGCAAATATTTCATATATTTGAGTAAAAATAAATTTTTATAGCTCACACTTTTATATCTGCTTGTAAACCAACAAATTTTTTTAAATTTTAATGCTCAAACATGTAAGTTAAAGTTTTTGTAGATGAATTCAAATAATTCTCAAAAAACTTTTTAAATTATTTAAACTACAGTTTTAGAAAATCACACAAAGTTTAAGTGTAAAAAAAATGTTGAAATTTAGTATCTGAAATGCCAGCCACCTAAGACTAAACCATTTTCAACTAAACTGAATAATTTAATCCACTTTTGGGGTGAAGCGAAATTGATATGTCAATCATGTGGACACCGCACTTATGTGTCAAAGTCAGAGAATTTTCTGTAGTCGAACAAAATAATGAAATCGTAAAATATAGGAACTCTATTTATATTGAGTGAAATTTGATCATTTCAAATTACTACACAATTTAGGATTTGTGTAAAATGGTACTGATTATTGTTAAGTTACGGGGAATCCAAATACATATATATAGAAATTAGTCGTGGAGGAAATACGATCTAATATTATTGCTCAATTATTGCTTAATATAATACGATATAATATAGTAGACTACTTGGGTTTCAGTGAAACGGTTCATTACAGTTATCGTATATCTTTTGAGTCAACAAATTATTGTGAAATCCTTTAACTTCTAGGAGGAATAAGGTCGCCTGGGTGAACAAATAATTCCAACCAAACAGAAGATTTTCTGTTTTTTTAATAAAGATCACAAAATTGCTCGTTGACAATGGGAAATCAAATGTGACAGAAACTCTTAGTGTTTCCCTTTTGCCTCGGATTAAAGTTGGTCATTCAGAAAGAATATTGTTATAATTTTTACTCTGTTTCAAGCAGAAAAATTATTTCCGTTGCAGTCAGATCGTTTTATCCTTTTTTCAATAAGGATCAGAATATTTATTGATGACAGTTTCTTAATATTACAAGGGGACAAAAGCTTCTTATCTTTTTTTCGGTTCGGAAAGAGGCATTTACAAAGAATGTACTTAATTGGCTTATACTGTCCAAAGCAGAAACTACATTGTCACTAACGATAGATTTATTTGACAAGTCACTGTGATGGATTATGACGACCGGTTGGGTTACTATCACACATTGTTAATTCTGTCTTAAAAAAAAGTGATGTCCCTTTCTTTATAATTCAAAAGTGATTATATATAGTCTAGCGTCAGTAAAGCGGTAGTTGATTTCTAAAGTAGTTTCTGTACTCCTCAACATACTTTTTCGTCGAGTTTATTAGTAGATTCTGTTTTCTTTGATTATCTGGAACAAGGCAAACTACATAAACACTGAATACTGAATTTAAAACAAAATACATGGATATATACAATTTAGTATCAGTATGCAAAATAATATTCGGTTGTTCCGCAAAGATCTACGTGTTTTGCATTAAGTAGTTAGGAATAAATTTTAAGATTAATCACTGATATTTAAACAGGAGATGCATCTGCTAACCATCACTATCCAAAGATGGAGCAAACGAAAATTGTTTTTGTAAAATTCAAACTAATTTTTTTATGTATTTTATAAGCTCGTATCTTGTGGATACCAGATAATGGGTCTGGTAAATACAGGTATCTTCTTTAGTACTGAATAATGCTTAAAATCTCGCCACAAAATTATCATAAGTTGTGCAGGTAAGCCCAGTAGGTTTTTTCCAGGAATAACACAATAGATCTTAAATTGGAAGGGGTGCCATTATACTTTCTATTAATAACAGTAATAATAGGACTACATTTAATTAATACATATTGAATCAACGTTTTGCAAAATGAACATAACTTATTTGTATTTGATTTTGAATTAAAGTGCATAAGAAATGAAGACCCTCAAAGGCACTCAAAAACATCTAAGCATCATAACTTAAAGTATAATAAGCATATGTAGAGTGGAATAAATATTAAAATGTATGTTGTACTAGAGCAAGTATTAGGGCACTACAAAGTTTCTCAAGTGAAATATATTATTTCAGTTGGCTGAGCTTGAGTTTCGCAAACGTCGAATGATGTTGCAATGATATTGCATTTACTTATTACCTTTACTGTCAATATTCCAGCAAGAAATGAACATTTGAAGAGAATTTACGTAGTTGTTGAAAGTGGTGTTATCTTTTAAAAAAAATATATTTTTGTACTTAGTAAAATCATCTAAAGCATTTACTTTGGCATGCACGAGGAGAACACATTTGTAAAGGTTAGGTATTTTGTATAAATTTGTTTTGAGAGCTGTCAATACGTCAATTGTTAAATACACAAACTATTTCTTGAGGTATCAGTATTGCATTACCTTACATCTTTTCGAAACATAACTACAAATGTATAACAGGAAACTGAAGAAGTAAAATTTTGATCTAGTTTCCTCCATCCTCCTTCATGACTGCATTGCATTTGCTGGTAACTTTCACAGATTGTGCAGCTTTTATGTTGAACATTGTTTGCTTGCAGTGTTCGTTTGTGAATACTTCGGCAAGGTGTACATGTTCATAAATGTTGTACAATATCATATACTAACGTACTATGTTGTACGGATTGTATGAGAATGTACATACGCAGCTATCTGAATAAACTATTTCAAGGAAAAGGTAGAGCAAGGTTATTGTTAGTACAAATCAGGCAGCAATGCAAGCAATTGAATCTCGAATGATCAAATCAGGGATTGTTATGAAATATCGCACCTCACCACTATGCATCGTAGTCTCTCTTGTTAGGATTCGTTGAAGGAACTGAGATAGCGAATAGAGGCACGGAAATTAATATAAACGAGGCCGATACTTCGATACAAACTCTGATGAGTGATATATTGAAGAACTAAGGTGAGTTCAGAAATGCGATAGCTCCAATTTGGCTTTTATGAGCCAACAGACAGATCACTGTTGAATATTCTCTCAGACTCTCAGAGATTAAGATTTAGCGAATCAGGTTAAAAAAGCGTGAATTTTTCATCAGATTGTTTCTTTTTAATGTTTCAACTTTATGAAATATAACTGCTTTTAACATTGTATTGAATATACGTATGCATATTATTGTATTTTTGAGTTAACGAAAAGCACATCCATTGTTATCGATCCTGAAAACACCATATTGCATTGCTCTACTTTTATTTCTATTTCGCTTCTAAGGTATATCATTGATTCTAGCTCTTCGTTTTCTAATCGAATGAAAAAAGAAGTGCAATCGCATATCTGCTGCTCTTCATGTTACGGTTTTCGTTACTAATTTCCTTTTGATTTGACTTTCACAGATTTTATTAATGTTGTGTTTTAATTAAAATCACAATTTTATCTAAATTAACTCAGTTCGTTTACATTTTTATTCATTCATCTGTTTTGTAAAGTGCTTGAAACTTGTTTAGATCATCGCAGTGTCGGAATTATTCTATTAATTGTGATGAGTAACTGCAATGCAACTGCATAAATATTTATATTAAGTAGTTTTAATATAACATTGAAGTAAGTAAACACACTCTTTGACTCTGAAAAGTGGGCTAATTTATTAAAGAGGCATTAAAAAGTTGGTTAACTACGTGCACCTTTATGTGTGTTAAGTGCATTTCTATAATTAACAAATGATTTTAATTAAAGTACTGTTAAACTAACAAAACTTACTGCAGGAAGAGAATCATCTCCTGCTAAACTGTAAAAAAGGCGGTACTGCAGGTTAAGTAAAGAAAAAAGGATAAAAAATTGAGTTTAAAGAATAAATATTACAGAGTACAAGAAGAGGATAATGAGTTACAGACAATTACAAATTAGTTAAATTGCACCTTTAGGTTCATTAGTAATACCTTTGCTGGTGATAAAGTAGAGTACAGCAAATACGAACTCAAGCATACGTAACAAAAAAGGATACATAAGGATGCAGGGAAAACTTAATATGTGAAATTATGAAGAAATCCATCTTTTGTAGGCAAATTTTAAGCAAAGATCTACTTGAGAATTTGGTAATATTTTTGATATCAGTTTCTGATAGTTCTTCAGAAACTTCAGAAGTTCTTCTTCTTCAGTTCTTCTATGTTTCCTAAAGAACTATTTAAGAATTTTGTGAAACTTTTGATATCAGTTTTTCTCATTTCTTCGGGATCCTTGAATAATGGTTTGCAATTGCAAGGGCTACACAACAGCGATTTGGGTGTTTGCACAATCGTTAAGAATTGAATAATTATATCTCTTCCTCTTAGCATATTTTTTTTAAATTAAGTAAAATTCTTTTACAAATTCAATATATATTTACTTCTATCGCTTAAGTTATGAAAAATGTTATATTTTCATAATAATAATTTGCCTTAACATCTTGGTTAAATTCCATTAAATTTATTTCCAAATTTAATAAATTCTCATTCATCATAAGGGCAAAGGATTAAATTGGATTTAAGCCCTTTGCACTATCATAACTAGAAACTCTTAATTACTCAACAGCAGCTTAACGCTTTGCAAATGCTATTAGGAATCACTCATACCCGTAGTCACATACTGTACATACATAATCCTGCATGTACGTGTAACCGAATTAAAGTATATATATACGCTTTCACATAATAACAAATGTGTCATATAAATAAATTAAAATTTATCATTCTTGGCATTTGCATGTCGCACATTTCATAAATTTAATGCTGTTTTTTTTCACTTCACATCACAACTGCTGCCACAGAATGTGCATATTTTACGGGGCTGTTATGTAAGCCAAAAGTCAAAGATTTGACTTAATTTCCAGTAACAACTGAGCGTTGTGCTCCAAAACGCTCAGATGCATTCGAAATTCGAAATTTAGTTTGGGTTACAGTTCATTAGTGCATCACATAAGAGGAAGCATGAAATCTGACCCAATTTCAAGCTGCCGCACACAACCTGCACTGAGTTAAGCTGTGAATCAATAAATAACTTGGCCCCAAAAATGAAAAATAAATAAATAATAAATCCGTTGCAGTTGCAGTTGTATTTGCAATGGCAACACAACTGCGAAATGCTGAAGTGTAATTGCAATTGCATTTGATGTTGCAGTCACAAAAACTTAGAATGCTCGTAACATCTTTAGCCGCAATTGCAATACATCTTAAGCGTGTAATTCTGCTGTGCCACTTGATGGCAAGCGTTACCGGTTAATTAAAAATATCCTTAAGAGTTTGAATGTTGACCTAATGTTGCTTGCCACACATTTTGCGCGCTCCGCAGCTATTGTTACTTCGTTAAGGATTAGGGCGCTACATTTTAACACATGAGCTGACACGCACACACTCACACAATCAGCTGGAGTAGTTTTTCATAAAATATGGCAACACATAATTTATGCACTTGTGCTCTGAGCAATTCTCTGACCAAAATTGCTGGGCCTGTCAAACGTATTAATTCATTACAAGGTGTTGCAGGCTAGCGGGAAGGCAGGCAAGTTGGTGCAACCACAGCAACAGCAGTTACTGTTGCTGTAGTCGTCAGAGTTGCCAGAGTTGCCGCGAACTATTCTCACGGTAGTTGTTACTATTCCGGGAAGCATGGTTAATTAATGTTGGTGGATAATTTATTAGCAGAGGACTGCAGCGTGCGGATGCTTGACATTAATTGTGGTTGCTAGTTGTGCAGAATGATTTAAATACAGCCTGTAAGCGGGCAAGAAAACTTGCATATGTGGCAATGTGTTTCAAGAAATTATGGATACCAAGCGTTTTCACTTAATTCTGGTGTAGTTGAGAAGACTATTTCTTGGTTTTGGCAATTTGCAATTTTGATTGAAGCAATGGAGTATCCATATCAGAGTAAGGAAGCATAATTGACAAATAACTTGGAAGTAAGTTATAATCCATTGGAGCAATTTAACAAGTTTTAATGAAAAGTATTTATAATACTTCTTGGGTGTTAAGAAATATTAAATCCAACAAGGAGTTTTAAACATGGTTTACTCAATTTCTCCTAATAAAGATAATGTAAATAAGGGATAAATTACGTCATATATGGTTAGCTGCAGAGGTTGATCCTGTTATGGATCATAATAAACAATTATTCATCAATTTAAAAGCATATGTTTCTCAAAAAAAGCATATGTTTCTTATACAGTAATACAATGGATCCCTTGGACTGCCGATTCAACCTAACCTAACCTACGTAGCTTAGCAGTTGTTTTGTCTTTACCAATGGGCTACCTCAAGTACTTAAAGATACGTTTCCATTGCCTTGGAATGCTTTTTTTAAATTACTTAAACAGCAGTAAATCAGCTCATACAATATACTTACTACATACCATATATGTATTAAACTAAATTAAGCAAAATATTTCAAACTTTATAGGCATAATGTATTAATTTAAGAGAAAAAATTGGTATAAAATCAGGGAATCAAATCAATACGAATTGAAAGTCTAATAATGAAACTTCACCTCGCGTAATTTAATTGGATTGTTCATTCAGCATTGAGCCAACATAATTACTATTACTTTTGCCATTACAATTAGAATTTCTAGCACATCAAGGACTCGGCCCACCAACTGTTGTTTCACATCAATATTCGTCCCTACAAGAGTAAGGGCATTGGTTGAACATTGTAATTAATTTCTAATTAGAAAACGTAAATGCGAACAATTATGCACAGTGTAAGTGGAAATGTGTCTGAGTTTTTCTCTACTTCAGTTGGAAAACTCAACCGTAACGGAAATAAGTGAAAGAAATCGAATTTATACCTACAAAAGTACACTTAACGTAACATTAGAAAATTTAAATGTAAAAATTTTTAAAGAAAGGAAAGGCCATCAACTTCTATAAAAAAAAAACATAAGGACCTACAAGTACATCGCTGTACGAAGAATGTTACACTGTCAGTCAAGCAAAAAAGTATGCGAATTTAGAGTGGTAAAATGGTAAAGTGGTAATAGCTATTTGGTTTCAGCATCAAAATCTAATTAAGGATATTTTGAACCAATTGTGGTTCATTTTCTCATTTATTTAGTTACTTAGTTACTATTGATAACATAGTTTATTATTTTGGAAGGAAATTTGGTGGTAATATATAAAAGTAGTAACGTACATAAAGATAGTAACGTGCGTTATCTTTATCAGTAGATTGATCTAAACATTGTACTCTTGAGACAGAAGCCACAACATACAGGATTAAGCAGATACTAAGTAAAGATTATAGTGTTTATTAATATAATACAAACATACATCGTAAATATATTGTTTTGTACATATAATAAAAAATAATTAAATACTATATATTATGCTATACATATATATATATATGTACTATATATATAATATATATATATAATATATATATAACATAGGTAGTATGGTGATCTCAAACAAAATACTGTGCATATTTTTTAAGAAATTGCGTATAATAAGAACTATCTTCTATCTGATTTTTTGAATTTTATATGACAAATGACAAATGACATATATTGTTGCATATATTTGTCGTGTTACGGACAATAGTGTAAACATAGTATAATATAGCTCTGCTTATACTAACAAGAAAACACATGTTAATAATACTTTTAATTACATGTACATACAAATAACAATGTTAATAATGTAAAAATGTATAAATATTATTAATACAAATAATTTAAGAATTTATTATTTTAATTACCAAAATTTTTATTAATAATATTGTTTTTAAACCGGGTTAATTGGTCAATTGTTAAATAATTGTGTATAGAAAAATTAAAAAAAAATTTTTTTTTTAAAAATCTATAATAGATATTCAAAAAAAAATTAATTATTAATATAAAAAGTATAAATATTATT
>NC_051846.1:203975183-204038874 GCF_002237135.1 Teleopsis dalmanni
ATTAAATTAAATTTATTACCAAAAATCTTTTGATAAAAATCCTAATGGCATTTTAAATGATTTAGTTTTTAAATATTCGTCCAGTAAAACTTCCAGACGCACAGTTAGTCCATCACTATTAATTTCTTTTACTTTTGGTATATATGTGTGTCTTATGAATATAATCAGTTTTAAAAACTGTTTACCATAAGTTTCATAAAGATTCGCTGAAACTGTTTTCAGAACCTCGTAAAGTATTGTTGTAGAAACATTTGGGTACGGTTCCATGTTTATAAAATTAGTTAACCAACTCCAACAGTGTTCTTTACCGAATGGATGAGGCTGTTCATCAATTTTTCTACCACTGGTTATCATAATTGCTGAAAATAGTCGAGCATAACCAGTTTGTCTTTTCAGAAATTGTTCTTGATTTTCAAGCATGCCTTTTTTGAACTTGTAGCCGAGTGTTTTAAGGTAGTCATCAGTAGATTGTTGTTGTTGTTTAGTTACATAATATGGTACTAAGTATGGGGATTCCTTATATAGGGTGGCTAAAAAAAGCGCTCCAAATTCGGGTAGGACTTTCCATAATGAAACAATTATTGATGCTACACCAAAGGCGGCTTGCGACACGCTTCCGATTAGTACATCACCTTGTTCTACAAATAATTTTGTTAGCAAAAGCAAACAGTAATCCGGTCCCAATGGATGATCATTTATCGATATTATACCTTCAGCTACCTTAAATGGATGACCATTTATAAAATCATAAATTTTGTCAAATTTATTGTTCAGATGTTGTGAACTAGCTGCTGATATAGCGTTGACTGGTTCTTTAATAGCTTTTTGACAGGCGAGTAAGAATTTCTTTGAGGATTCATCATTTACCAAAGGCTTTACTTTTTCTAATTTTGATTCATAGAGTTCATTAAATTTCTTATACAATTCAAAACGATCTGGATATGCAGTTTGAAGTTGAGTATAAAACATCTTAGTTGATTGAAAGAGTACTATTTCAGAAAAAAGAAGTGGTTAATTATATTAGCTGCAGGCATTTTTCGCTTTGGTTATAAATTTTTAGTTCTGCATGTTAAAAAATTTATGAAAAAAGAATGAATTTTATACATAAGATAATGCGCAATAAATCTATTCAGATCGTAATGGTTCTATCCTTCAATGATATACAAAATCTTGCCATTAGAGAATTTGTATCTAATGGTCGGACTTTCCTAAAAGCTGTAGATTAGACATTTCATTAAATGTCATTTATTATCACTATTATTAAATTTGATATTAAATAGATGTAGCTTTTTTTTCGTTATCAGCTATAGTGAACTAAAATCATTAAAAATTAAGTAATTTTATCAAATTAATTATTAAAAACCTTATATTTGGGCACCAATCGTATTTTAATCCTTATCATCTTTGATTGTAGATGTTAAAATCGGTATACATTATTATATATAATTAAAATAAAACTTAAACAGCTAATACTATAACACTGTTAATTATCTACTGAAAAATATAAAATAGATAAAGTTTTAATAATTAGGAAACATGCGTAAGATGCTATCAGGTTCAAAAGCAAAAGACTATATTTTACTTACTCGATATATAATATTTTCTTGGTATATAATTTACAATTTTCTTTTACTTCGTAAAGAAAAAAAAATTGGTTATAAAATATATCAATGAATATCACTTCACACCAATTGAAATTTATTCAATATAATGGTTCTTATTAAAATCTAATATAAATTTTTTTTTGTTGACAACTTAAAATTTGTTTTTGGGCTTACTAAGTTTAATAGTTAAAGATGTGTACATCTTATAAGTTAATTATAGTTGTTCCTGTATCTCAAACAGATTTTGAGATTTGTGTACTAGGGTACAACCACCCAATAAAAATTAGCTTGGAAGTTAAATCAAAACGCATATGAGAAAATACATGGGATACTTTATGTGTGAAGAGAAATCCTGTATAATAAGGAATACTGTGTGATAAAAGACACAACCTGCATAAAAAGAGATACCCTGTATAAGAAGAGATACTCCGTATAACAATTGATGCTCTGTGTAACAAGATATATTTTGTATTGCAATAGATGCGCTGTATAACATGAGATACCCCATATAAGAGAAGATGCCCCGCATAATAAGAAATACCCTATATAATAATATTCTGTGTAATAAGTCATACCCAGTATAATAATATTCTGTATAATACTCCCTGTATAATAAAAGATTGTATTATAAAATATACTCCACATAACAAGACATTAGAGATACCCTGAATAATATTAGATACTTTGTATAATAAGATATGTCTTATATAAGAAGAAATACCCAGATACCTCTATAACAGGATATAGCCTATATCACAAGATATACCCTGTATAATAAGAGATATCCTGATTTGGAATAACTAGTATGTGGAAGCGCAGTTACTGCTTAGATCCCAACTATTACTTTGTTTTCAACAAAAAAACTTTACTATAAGTTCTTAAAGTCACAGGATGCATACAATGCTTTTATCTATTGAAACGCACAGTGAATGTTCCTCTTTAAATAGTGGGTGGTTAAATAAGCGCAAATATTGTATGTAGCAATTGAGAGTAAATTTATTATAATGTATCTTAAATTAAAGCAACAGTGGAACACACAACGCACCTCAACAATTTCAATCCATTTCACATGCTTGATTGATCAGAGGCGGAAAGAGTAACGCAGCTAATAGAATTGAGACTTCCTGCACTTTTCCATAACACACATAAATATCTAACTAAATTGCTTCCCACTTCTATCCATAAGTGTATACATTCTGGGATATTAAGAACATATATTAAACATATTCCTAAGCCATATGAGGACACACTTTGTCAATGCTATGCTGCGCATAAATAATCTTAAACATACATGCCTGTGAGCGCTCCTTACCTGCTCCAGTGGGAGATGCTACAATAATAACTTCAACGTTTACCTTGATTTAAGGCACTGAGACGGAAGTCAAAGTTTGTCAGGCGTTTCTGCAAATAATTTCAACTCATAACGCAGCTTGTGCTTGTCTTCCATCCAGCAGAGTCGAGGCACTCGTCGTACCTTGCTTCCAGATTGCTGTGCCATGTTATCAGAATGAGTGACGTTGATTTCGTTTATCTTTGCGCTCAGGAGTTTCATTGTAATTCATTTACTTGCACACTTGAAGGTTAAGTACTAATGGATAAAAAGATGGAGAATTGAGGAAAAATTTTTCAGATATATTGCAAACATTGATTATGATTTTGATTTGTAGTTGAGTGTGTTTGTGCGTGTATTTCAGTTATTTGCACAACAGCTTTTAATAGTATATATTTTGGCATTTTTTCAGATTTTTTGGTTATTTTGTTTTTTGTATATTTGCACATCAATCAAAAGTAAAGGTTAAGTCAAGCATGCGAATGCTTACACAAGTGCGAATGCGGCAAAATCTTTCAATTGTAATTATTTTGATGCATTTCGATGATATACTTAGAAAAATAAGAGGCGAAATTTTAACGATTTTGGGAATTGTTACAGAAATAAGAAATTTTTATTGAAATGAAACTTAAAATACATGATTTGGTTTCATATGGTACAGAATAAAGATTATCTTTTATTTTTTCTAAATAATTTTGCTTTCAAATTTAGCTATAAATCCATTACTGATAGTATAAAATTCATATAGAAATGCCTTTCAATGACTTAAATAAATATCTAATCCAGTAGAAGAAACATTTTGACATGTGGCTAGTCGATTTCCAAACTCTCCATGAAAACCAAGTAGAGCCTCTTCGTCGATACTTCTAGCTTAAATCAGAAAAATCGCGACTTATAAAAATAATAACTGAACTAGATACAAATTCAACGCCTCTCAATCTGAATGAAAGCTTCAACCGACAAGCTGAAGACCTTGAAAGCTTCAAGGGAACAAAAGTGGTCAATAAAAACAATTCACGACCGATTCTACTGATCCATTAACGCTGACAATGTTGATAAATTAATGTCAAACAAATGGCTATGAGCGCTATAAAAGGTCAAGTGATCCCAACGAAAAATTACAGAAAAAATATCATAAAAGATCCAAATATTACCCATGATACCTGCAGAAGATGTATAAGTCTAACCGTTGACCATATAATATCAAGATGCACGAATTTAGCCCAAACAGAGTACACACGAAGACATAACAACGTCATGAAAATCTTCCACTAAAACCTTCTTAGTAAATATAAACTCCAAGCGGATGAACTACCCTATTACAAATATAATCCACAGCCAATTATGGAGAATGAAGACGTCAAGATATACTACGAACGATATCATGATCTTTGATTAGAATAAATGTAAATGCTACTTCATTGATATTGCAGACCGTGTTACTAGAAACATGAGCTGTAGACAAAGAAAATTAACAGATATGCTGAGCTAGCAGTGAAAGGTTAACGGAACTGTAACCTTAAGGAATTCAAGACCATTCCAATAATATTTAGCGCTGAAGGTGTAATTGGCAAACGTCTCTGTACAAATATGAGAATCTTTGGACTCCGACAAAACCGCGTCGATACCATGCAGAAGTCAGTTATCATCGATACCTATCATATCACCAGAAATTTCATTAACTGAATTCTAAAATATACTATATACAATATGCAATATTACAATATAGCTTGTTTTAAGCTAAGGTTTCCAGAATGTATTTTTATACTTATTAAGGACAAAGAAAACAAAAGAATAATAATAATAAGGAGATAATAATAACATCTACATATTTAACATATATATATTAACATAACATATAAAAATGCAATACCCACCTACTAAGGCATTTGGTCGTATTATATTAATATCTTTTCTCACTACTTTTATTAAATACTACAATTTGAAAAAAAGTAGCAAACGTGTAAAACCTATAATTGCTTGTAATAAAAACATTTTATTATGAAATAAATAAAAAAAAGTATCTGCACTTTACATTATTAAACGGTAAGTCATCATTATTGATAGTCCATAATTGGAGTGCCAGACTTGTTGGCATGCAAAAAAATTTACAGCTGAGTAATTTGCTTATTCAAGTATTCAAGCTTTTAACACGTTAGCAAAACTGTAGCATTTCCCTATTTCTAGTATATTTTTAGATACGGAACAAATATTCACAAACATTCAAGTTTAAATAGTTGGGCTTGTCTGTCATTAGGGTTGGTCTGATGTGCTAATATACAAGGCAACATGACAGCTCGGGTACTGTATATAGCAACAAATTTGCAAAAAATAGATACAAAAAAAAAAAAATAATTTGACAACTTAATATAATTTTGTGCCCAGCAAAATTTATTTTATATGTTTATTCTGCCAACATCTCCACAATTTACTTATATAAAAATCGTGTAACGCCCGGCCTGTCTCACAGTGACATATCATTCACTCATTTAAATACCACTGACTGCCGGTTAGCAATTTTGTGTTTAAGTTTTTCTTAGCCAAGCATTTGCTTGGCACTATGCCATTTACTATTTTGATAAAATTGCAGATATAAATAACAATGTCTAGATAATATTTACAATGAGTAGGGTTTATAGTGGGGTTAACTTAAAGTAATCCAAGTAACCCTAAATTTATTCAAAATACTTTTCATGTTAAAAAATGGTGTTCATTTCAGTAATTATTTGCTAAAAGAATACTTATGGAAAATGTTCATTGGTTGCAAAAAGATTTCTTAAATTCTAGATATAAAATGGGACGAAATGTTACTTTTTCCAGATGTGTCAGAGAATAAAAAATATTCTCCTTAATTTAACAAAGTATAGTGTTAATCTACTAACAATAGAAAAAAAAGATAGTTTAAAAGACAGTTATGTCAATCTCCGTCAACACTGGTTACTGTCCAAGAGGTATTAAGCGATTAGATTGGTAGCGTACAAGCGGGGACTTCATGAGAAATTGTCTGAATGTAAGCGTGAAAGAATCAAACGAATCATTATTATGACATTTCATAAAAATTGGAATTTTTTTCGGTATATATGTGTAAATATCTTTTTAATACCTACTATGCATTACTATTGTCTATTGATATTAAGTACTAACAGCATTTTAATCATTATTTAGATATATATTGTTTAAACAGTTTAATTAGCCGTATACAGCATATGATGTTTTAATGAAGAATTCTAAAATCGTATTAGGTTGCATAGACTTTTTGAACTTTATTCCGTCTATCTTATTTTGTGGATTGAATGAGTCAAGAACCCATCGTTTTGTTAAATGATGTGCTTCACTTAGTTGATTTATATTCTCAATGTAGTTCTGCGTAGTTATGAACCAATCAGCGTTGGCAATGTTTGAAGGCTCTGTGATTGCTTCCCACATCTCAAGCCTGCACACTAAAATTGAAATAATGACTAATACATTTTTATTTTAGATAAAATGTATTAGTCATTTTATAGATTTCGATCCTAGTCGAACTATACCGAATATAATTACACAAGCCTTTGACTAGATTCGTAAGGTTTTCTTTCAACTAAGTTTTAGCTTGTTCTGTTGACAAAATACATAGCAATTTTATAGGTCCATATATTTTTATATTAATAAAAATTTATATAGTTTAATTATTAGAAAGTAATTTACTACTTTTAATGAACATAGAAATATTTTTTTGGTGATATTGTTATTGTCCTATATTTTCAGTTTATTATTGTGTTGATATTAAAAACTTAAATTTTGAATTGTATAATACAAAAAAAATTTGGAATAATGAAATCTTTGGAATTATTTAGATGTTATCAAATAATTTATTATATTTATTCCGATTGATCTTCGCTAGAATTATCATCACTTTCATTATCGATATGATTATTTGCATTGTTTTGTATAATCCTTTCTGGTTCAATTTCGTATGAAAAGTCTCCAGCCGCACTAAAGTCTTGTTCTAAGTTCTTAGTATGTGAATAAAAGTCTAAAGTGTCATCTTCCATGATGCTCAAAAGATTGTTGTTATACAACAAACGTTCTTGTACGTATCTTATGATAACTGGATTTTCAGAGATATTTCCTACATTCTCATTTAAACTTGACTGAGATGAATCCATGGAGTTCGGATTAGTTTCAGCATATGATGTACTCGGTTGTACGTCTAAACTTCCTGAAGATGGAGTCATGCTATCAATAATATTTTGTATGATCACATCGCTGCTATGTTCATTGCGATTATCCTCATTCACATAATCTTGAGATGGACGTATGAGTGAATAATGAGGTTCTAGTATTTTATCAATTTCTATAGTCAAAACAAAAAAAAAACGTTTCTATATGAATACAGTTCATCAATTCTTTTAATATATATACCTAAGCTAAACTCTTCCTCTGAACTAGAATCATCATCAGTGTCTATTTTTACTAGCTGAGGCACTGATTTTGTGTTACCCATCAGCTTGCTCCAAACATCATAAAAGTTCTGAAGTCTATCGTATTCCGAGTCTGAACTCGATACATTATCTTCGTCAAGCATTTTGTGAAAAAATGATAAATAATTTTCAGAATCTTTCTCGACCGAAGTGGTGTGTTGTCTTGAGGTAGATGGCGCTTCAGTATCTTGTAGGTATTGTAGTTGAAGATTTAAGTCTGGAAATTATAGTATTAGACATAAGTAAGATTTTTTCACTTCTTTTATATATTAGAAGTATTATTGTGCTTACGTGCTTTAGCAGCATGAAGAGCCATTGGATTATTAGCATAGGAACTATCTTTGTGATAGACTTCTGTGAACACAAATAAACTATTACTGAACTCTACTCCGAACATATATTTTGTGTACGTACCTGAATTAGTGTTGTGCATCGTATTGGCGCATGTAATGCTGTTCTGACTTTCTTCTGTACCTAAATCTTTTTTAAATCATTGTTTTATTTTATGTTTAAAAATTAGTTATAAGATTATTTACCATCAGATGGTATTGATTGGTGGTCTGCTTCGGTTGAGATTTCAGTTATCATTTGCATTTGCGTTGAGTCTTTGTTATATGGTTGTTAATATTATTGTGATTAATTAATCCACTAATTTTTTATAATCAATAAATATTATAATACTTACCAATTTCTTGAGCAACTAGAGGTAGAGCACTCACATGACGATATTTCTTAATGACTTTACTCATTGCTTTACGTGCTCGCTGAAATTCATCTATAAAAACCATTTTTTTTTTGTAAAATCTTGAATATATTCATAAGTATATATTCGTGATTAAAACAATACTTACCAGCTTTAACCATATATTTTTTAACAAATCCTATTGAGTCAACACTCCAATCACTGCTTTCATCTTCACTCATAGACGGATTACTTTCCGACATTTTTATAACAAATATTTATCAATGCAGTTTAGAAACTAATGAAAATCACAGATAAATTTGCATTCCAAAGTTCATAGTCTTTTGTCAAAAGATGTTCTGTTTCAAAGTAAAAACTGACATTCATCTGTTCCAAAACAAAAAAAAAAAACCTAAAATATGATTTTAAAATGCATTTGATTTTTTTGATTAAATTTTTTTGACATATTCTGTTTAAAGTAATAGAATATGAAAAAAAATTTGACAATCTCATGGATTTATGCTTATTAAAAACAGGTATGTTATTACCACCGGAATTCTAGTGTGCAAAATGAATTATATGACACATGTACAGAACTGTTATTCGTAAGATGATTTTTATATTATAGCTACTTTTTTTTGTTACTATAAGGTAAGTGGTAGATGCATTAGTCATTATAATAATGATAGTGCAAGGCTTCGTTTATCTGTTTGAACTGCTAAGCCAGCATTGTTTCACTGACTTTGTTAATGATAAGAAAAGGTGTGATTAGCGGTACTTTTGTCTTCATAGATGAAAGATCAAGGAATATGATCATGATCGCTTGTGGAATTGTTAATACGGAAACGACGGACTACTAGTGAAACTACATGTAAACGTATAGCTGCAATTGGTAAAAGCGAAACTTCATAAAATACTCACGTGTGTTAAGAGCACAGCGGTATTAAGCTCTTACGGCAAGTAACCCAACTGGATTATATAGCATTAGTTTTGAAGCTTGACTAGAAAAAAGTAAAAAAAAGTGCATAGAAATTACCTTAAGTATATAAAACTAATAATCATGTACTTCGTTTTTTATAAAACCTGAACAAATATAACAGCTATCTAAACAGTTAAGTATAATAAAATTATAATAAGGAAAAGAAAAATATCCAATGTGCATAAAAAATGAGCCTTTTTAATAGTTATAGATCATTCTCTCACTTTCTGCTTTTTATTTTACATATTTCACTTATTAAAGACTGGACTTATGTAAAACAATGTAGTTGAGTTTGATGGGTTTGGTCGTAATAACTTTTTATCAAACTCGTTCCTTGAATAAGAAATTTTAGAGATTCAAAACAAAGTCGTGGTAATAATTCATTGCAACCCGTTTCAGCAGTAGACAAACTGGTATACCAAACTTTCCGCAAATTCAACAACCGTTTTCCATTGCCATAATAAAGTGAACGGTGATTAGTTGAGTCAATGGTTCCCTTTTGTCACACAATTATAATTTTGTTATTATAAAGTCCTTATTAAAAGATACTAATAGGTTCGATATGGGTCTTCAAGTTGTACTCATAACAATATATTAGCTGTAGTCGACAACATTCTCATCCACACCAAGCAAATGAAGACCAATTAAATAAAGACTCGAATAACAATTTCTTCATTGGAAAACGCTGTGTCGTAGCATACTTAGGGTTTGATCTTCATGGTCCAGAGCACAAGCATAAGCGATTCAATCAATATCTATTCTCATTGCAGACGGCTTTGGTCTTAATTTTAACACATCTACTAATTCTCTTCACTCCGGCAAGTTGATAGTTCCCAGCATGGTTAGATATTTATATTAATGTTGATAAGAAACTGAAAGTATTATTAATTAAGTTATTGTAATGTAAATACTTTTGCACGTAAATAGCATACCTGTCTTTAAATTATAAAAAATTCTTGATGCATATTGTACCTGAAAAAGTTTTGAGGCATTATATGAAGGCAGTACTTCAATTTATTAATAAATAATATTGAAATAATACAAAGTCAACGTTTCATTTAATTAGATTTAATAAGCTTAAAAATAATAAATTCGGTTTTCATTTCTAGTTAATTTTGTGTAACATTGTTGTTATAAATATTACTACGAACCAAACCGAGCGGGGGGAAAATGTATGAGTGACATTTTGTTGTTAGCACAGAAAAATGAAGGAAAAAATTTGCCATTCATTTTTCAATTTCATTCAAGTGAAAAATAGTTTTTCCATTACAAAAAGTATGAAAGCATACAAAAGTTGTTAAAAAAAGCGCATAAAAAATAATATAAAAACATTTCAATATTTTCACTAAAATTGCGAATCTTTGCAAAACAGCGCAGAACTTTTCTATGCAGCATTCAACATTTTTTTCTAATTTTTTTTTTTTTTTGTATTATCATGACTCGCTTGTATTCTTGCATGAAAACTTATTTCTCTGCATTTCTTTTGAAATATTTAATACTTTTGCAGTACTTTTGGTTGCATAAGTTTCCAGCAATTGGATTTCAGTATAAGCGGTAGCTGCAGCGGCAGCGGCAGTGGCAGCGACAGCGACAGCGGCAAACGCTCTCAAGTCGCTTGTGTACCGCAAAATTTCTGCATTCGAATTGTGTTTGTTGCATTGATGTTCGCTCGGATTGGTGCGCTTGAAATTGTTTGCGTTTTGCGCGTATCTGCGCGTTGTGGTTTCGGCTTGCTGCATGCTTGCATATGCATATGTGCCTCGGCGTTGAGCTGCATCCACACACCTATACGGAGTTTACAGTAAATTGAAAATGCATATAACCATTAAAATGCTTTTAGCTTCAATTCATACAAATTCCTATAAGTTGTGAGCCATTTTTTATCTAACGAAAATTTACTAAAATATTTTATTAAGAATTTTTGCAAACTTTTTTTTCCAGTGTTTTCGTACATTTTACTACATTTGTTGCATATCGTATGAGAATATTATGGCAAGGTTGTTTTTTGTAAATATTATTTTGTTGTAGTTACATGGCGCACATATTTTCATCAATATAGAGCTTTAAGTAAATTTGGTTGACTATTAAATTGAGCTTCGAATACAGTCACCTTTGATATTAGATTTGTTTTACATATATACATATTTCAGTTCATACGTATTGGTATTAAATAGGTTTTTTACGTATTGGTGTAGGTGAGCTTGAAATGCTTACTAACACTAATCAATATAATGCATGCTTTTCATGCAGCTGGATAATTCGGAAATTATCACCCGTAAAAATATTACATATTTAAATTAAATTTTTTTTTATTTATACTCTTACTAATAAAATTTATTATTTTTATTAATTTGTTTTTTAAACAGCGAAGACTCTAGTTTAAATTTACACTAATTTAAAAGAAACTATATTTATGGTAATATAATTTATTAGTAATAGTTTGCAATTAAAAGATTAATAATAATTTATAGTATATTGTGAGACTTGAACCAACTAAGACTAAGTCCTAAAAACGAGTTAAGAACATCTCAGTATTTCAGTAATTATGAGGTGAAACATAAGAAATTTCCAAATTTATCTAAGCTAGTTTATAGTTTATATAACATATATTTATATATCCCATATATACTATTGTATGTTGAGCCTTTTTCGTGTTAGTGCATCTGGACTCTTTTACTCTTTGATAGCTGGGGAGTTTCTGAAGAGTCCCACCCATCTCACTGACTAATTTGTGTACTCCTCATAAGCTTCGTGATTATTCAATGACTGATCTAAGATCTGCGTACCATCCTATACGGTAAGTGATTACTCTAAGATTAGATAGTGCTAAGTAGGGCAGACTGTCAGTTTTCGCATATAGTTAAAGGACTTTGTTGCCTATGTATTTTTTTATCTGATCTATTCTAAGGTCTTTTAGCATGTCATTCGTGCGGATATACCAAGGCACTTTGAAGAGTCTTTGGACACCCTGACTTTGACCCACTTGTAGCTTCTGGATAGTAGAGTTGGCAGCTAATTACATACGCGACACACCCATAAAGTAGTGCCAAGTATACATTATCAGTGGTCGTAGGAAATATTCGAATTTTTTAATTAATTTACAGTCCATATATAATTCGTGCAATCCATATTATTACTTGGCAATACTCGAAACAGCGTTGTACGGCCAATCAAACTTCAAAAAATTAACCAAAATTTTTGTTGTTGTCTTTTCATTTCTTTTCGAACCCTTCTTATTCTTTGCAGTATCGCCTCTTTATTGATAAGGACTTTATATTATTAACTTTCGGGAAGTTTGTAAGCACAAAGTTGATAAATATAATAGTCAAATAAAATATTATATTTAATATTCATACTATTTTATAATGTTAAATCGACTTCTTACGAAGATTTTACTGTATATAGTTATATACATATATAACTGTATATATAAATGTCATAATACTTTTATAAAACTAATTTAATTTTAAAATATGTTCTCAGGAATTATATTTAAAGTGAAATAACATCTGCTTCTTACATATTTAAAGAGTCTACTAGACTTTACGAAGAAAATTTTTAAGAGCATGGTGCTTATTCTTTTAAGCGTCATGTGTCTTTACGTATTAAGGTTATGTCTTGTAAGCATATTACTATCTTTTAAAGAAAATTAAAAACGCAATAAGAAATAAGAAATAATTATGTACTTTCCATGTGCTGTCCTTTTTAATATACAAAAACATTTTAATAATGTTAAGTGTCAGAATATGCAAAAGAGGATGATTTCACTGAATGTCCATTTCAGAAGTAATTGACTTTCAATTATTTAATTATCATTATTACATTCACTTTTGTGCATTTTCTTTTATTCAATGTTTCCATCTCAATTTCATTGCGCATGAAATTAATTCCTTAACAATATCCTTTTACCTTCTCAATTAATAAGGAAAATTCAACTTACTTTTGTTTTCCAAAAGCAATACAGCATATTCTGAATATCCATTCGCAATGCCATTAATGGGATTAAAATAAAATAATCCACGAATAAAAGAGAAAAGGTTAAGGAAAAGTAGCTACTTTCATAGCAGTATGAAAAGAGATAAAAAAAAATGAAATTCCAAGCACTATAGTTCATGCAGACAAGAGACCAAATAAGCGGAATAAACCCACAGGAAAGCAGAAGCAGTAAACTCTGATAAAAGGCAGCAAGTAATATAAATGCTTAGGAGTTGCTCACGTCTTATAAACTAGAAAAATGTACAAAGAAATTAAATGGAATGTTTCTATGCAGTTTTAGTAGAGACTAAAGCAAGTGTCTAAAGGTAAAACTATTCGACTGTTTTCGGTACACCATCCGACTGCACTGCTTCTAGTACCGCATTCGTTGAATTATTTTTGTACATACATTGTTTGCAATATTTTTCACAATTTGAGCAGCCGAAAATGCCGCAAGCAGACTACAAAGTGCATAAAGCTGAGCTATGACAGCATTTTAATTGCATCTTAATGTGCACCACAACTACGCTGCCACACCATACGATAGCACCATTGCCAAAGTGCCAGGCTTGCCTTTCAGCTGCTACTCGAACGGCAGCCATTTTTGCCGCCATGCAACTGCAATGTCACTTTAAATTACACACAGCAGCAGCCGAGGAATGCGCAATGTATGTTAAGCCTGCAACAAAATTGGCTTAATGTGCTCGGGCAAAGCTTGGGCTATGCGTGTGTGTGTGTGTGTGTATGTGTTTGTGCGTCTGTTGAAGTGCAGAGGTTAATGTAAGTGTTGCAAAGCGTAAAAAATATGTTGCAGTGAAAATTTGTAGTAAATTTTATGAGTAGCAAAATTTATGCCATTTTATTTCGTAATCTTTTTTTTTTTGTTCTTTTTTCGGCTGTCTACTTCATTTTTGTAGAAAATTTGAAAAGAATCTTTTTTTTTTTGTTATTAAAACGCAGTATTACTACTAAAATGTAAATAAACTTCGTTGGCATTAAACTGAGGAATTCGTGGGCGTGCTTATGAGTTAATACACCCACGCCGGTTTAATATGTAAACGCTGTGGAGATTTTGGAATTCATTGCAATTGTTACTGTAGTTACTTGTGTGTTGCTGCTGTGTAGTAAATGTGCTTGTCAGTGATAATAAAATTGCTGCACACTGAAATGTTATATTATAGTTGACTTTTCTTTTTGGACTCCATATATAAATTTTTATGATTTTCAAAAATAACTTATGTTATCTCATAGCTGTCAGAGAAGTTGCAGTAGCAAAACTTCTTCGGTTCAGTCTGTGGCGTTTTTTTAATATTATTCAAAACTCACAACTGCCTACAGTTAACACAATCGCAGGTTTTGTTAGTGAAACTCAAGATTTTATGGATAAAAAGTAATTGGTGTAATTGAAAATCCATTTAAATCTGTCAGTTTATGACATTTGAACATTTGAATTAATTTAGTTACGGTAGTTTTAGTGGCAATACTTTTCACATTTTTAGAACAAAGGATTCAGAGTAATTTCGTATCTTGATTTATCACTCTTTTTTAATGGATAAAAATTTCGTGACAGCGAAAGCTTGGCTGTATAAGTGCTAAGTAGGTAAGCTCCACAATTCTGTCACAACTAATTTTATTGACAATAAGCTGACTTCGGTTAAAGTTATTTTTTGATCTTTTTGTTAATTAAAAATTAATGAATGATGTATGGTGTAGCATACTTGGTTTTGGAGTATTGTTTCCTATAAGCTCTCTTGAAAATGAAGGTGGAAATCTGATTCTGTTGAATGAAATATCGAATACACAGATAAGAGTATGTGCAATAATTTTGATTTGACATCACAATATAAGTATAGGTTGCAAAATTAAAATAATTAATAAATGCAGAAATAAGTAAGCAATATAAAATAAATAGAAAGTAACTATATAAGTCATTTGTGTACATAATATCCTTTTTAGATTTTATAGGTCAAATAATTTATTCCATTTACAATTTTATATTTACTTTAAATAATTCTGTAGTGTTATGTCAATAAACATCACATAAAATTCTTTGTAAACATTTTATTTATTTTTCATACAAAAAAGATTTTCTAAATATATAAAAAGAATTGAAAATAAAGGATTTACTTGGTTTAGGAAATAATAGCAGGATTAACAAACACTCAGAATTCAAGGTTTATGTGTTAGCTTTTACTGAATGAAGATTTTCCATATTTTTCCTTTCATGCACATGTCAATCTCATGTGCAGATTGCGAAAAATAAATACATTAGCACATGAACAGTTGAAGGAGTAAATTTATTCCTTTCTGTGGTTTTCTAATGTTGGCAGATATTTTAGCTGTGAAATTATAAAACTTCGATTTTCTTAAAATGCTATATTTATGTTTTAGGTGCATTTCAATGAGCTCACGTACTCAAAACCTAATGCTTCAATAACATTTCGTGACGTGCCTGACAGGCAATTTTTCGCTTTTGAATTATAAAAGTTAGATTTTTCACAATGTACATTCACATACAAATTTATATACTTTTTTCTTCTTAATTGAGATGATGTATAAAAAGGATATGAAGTTTTGTTACCTTATGTACAGAATATTGAGTGCTTTCCTTACTTTTTCAGGTGTGTTAACAGTTCTTTTAAAATCCATTTTTAAAGGATTGACAGTTTAATGGAATATATTATATATGTACCAATTATTATTCTATATTAAATTTATACGACAATTACTACGAGCAGAAAGAATAATAGCCTACCATAATCAATGAGATTTATTATGCTATCTCTAGAGTGAGTAGCTTAAGTTAACTTAGACTAATTAGAATTACTTATAACAAGTTTGTTAAGCAAATTAGAACCGAATGGCTTTGGAACTCCAATCTTCAACTTTTTAGTACAATTAAACCAAACGTTAAGTCGAAATTTGTAAATTTTCCATGGGTTTGTTGTTGCGGAGGAGAGATAAATCAATTTTTATATCAAATCAGTGGTTTACAGCAGCGTTACTCAACTTATCTTACGGTACAGCCCAGTAACAAACAGTATATACTTGTATTTTGCCTTTTTAAGATATTTTAAAGGCTTAGTCAGAGTTCATTTATAAATACATGATTGTGTTGTTGGTGTTTTTGTATTAGCTTTCCGAGGCATTCTATAACACAGACTTATTACTTATGCTCAAAAAAAAATACAAAGTACTGCATTGGAATGAATCTGGTTTTATTTAGTGTAGTATCACTTTCTTCATTTTCTTCTTATAATCCAACGCCAATTGAAATCATTACGGAGTTATTCCAAATTCCTGTTATTCCATCCGCTTATTATAGACATTATCATATTAAAGTCACTATATGTTGTAGACATATATTGTGGATGTTATCATATTAAACTTATTGGAAGAGACACTATATATTGTAGACAGACATGTATCAAGAAAGCAGATTGCTGTAACCGCATTAGAAAAATTTAGGAACTGACAACCTCATACATTGTATATAGTGAAGTTATTATCCGATTGACTACATTTTTTATGAAATATTATTACGACCTAAGAAATATACTTTATTACTTAAAATTCATTTGGATTCAAAAATATATACTTGCATTTTGCCTTCATATGATAATCTTCTTAAAGTTATGATGGTCACAACAAATTTGCGGTCGAAAAACTCATAAATCGTCTGCATTTATTTATTTTAAGCTCAGTAAGTTGTGGTGGCTACCTTTTTGCTTTGGCAAGCCTTTCATGTGCTTCCTGGAAAACATTATGAAACTAGGAAATCCCCTCTGGCGTTTAGTTGACAAGTTTATTTACTCTTGCAATTTGACAATTTTATTTTGTTAATGTTGTCATTTTAGTTTTCTTTGCTTGAAGGACAAAAGTTCATTTGGTTGTGATGTTCTGATCTTCGTAAAGGTGCCTTCGTAAAGGTAATTTATTGTTTAAAGGCTTTCTTGATATACATTAGACTAGCAAAAAGAAGATAATAAAGTAGTAATATACTACTGAGATATATTTTTATGATAGAGGATTCGATACTCTGAATTAGTGAATGGTATCGGTGTGATCTAATTGTAGACTTCAATTTGAAATATGCCAACCCAGTGATTTAATGCATAGTTCTGTTCAATTACTCTAAAATTGCCAAAAGTTCAGGCTTAAAACTCGTTTGGTTTCTAATCAATTTAAAGCGGTATATATCCTGCTTCGTCTATTTACTTTTTTAAAATTTTTAAAGCAAAAACTGCATTTATTTTGCAGTATTAAAAGTAATTGAGAAGTTTGCATATTATCACACTTCAAATCAAAATATGTGTGACCTAATCCAAAAGAGTATAATTTAATATTATTAAACATAAACACTTTTTTTTTTAAATATTAGAATATGTATGTCAAAGTTGAAAAAAATGTTAAGCCTTGCTGCTATAGGCTGCAATAAGGTCAACGCACGAGTCAATTTCACTTTTACATGCAAGGATAGGTAAAAGTACGAAGGAGCAAATGTCATGCTCCAACGGCAAATTGATAATTACAGTTATTAAGAGGTTCACAGCAAGAAAGGGCCGCACATTTGCTTACCACTGCATATTTTGCTGTTAATATGCATTTAGGCAACAAAGTGCTTTCTAGTGAAATGCAACTCTCAAGGGTTGCATTTACTACCCTCAGGCAAGAGACTTAGGTGTGCATTTAGATTAAGATTGCTAAACGTAATTATTGCTTATTACGTGCAGCTTAAAAGATATTCCTTATATTTGCCCTTTAGCTTGATAAGAGGTACGACATAAAATTACCTTCTACTGCCTTTCACTAGTTCTTGTTTTTCTTGGGAATTACAATTTTTTCTCTGTTGCAAGTTTTGTTATAATTTTCCTTTCACGCGACTTTCATGATGATTTTTGAACTCTCGAGTTCATAGAAGGCTAAGTAAAAGTTTTACGGAGTTATCGGGGCCATTTGTGTCCTCCAACTTCTACATGCCATCTATAATCATTAAAAGGAATTAAATGTCTGTTAACAGAACTAAGAGTAAAGCCCATCATAACCATTAAATAAACTCGGTTAAAGTGGTTTTCTTTTCGTGCTTTTACCCTCTGCACTTCATTTACTTGGTCCTGCTAGTCTTAAGTGTAAAATATTTAATAAAAGTACAAGAACTTTTAAATTTATTATTTTTTTCATTTCTTTCTTTATTTTTAATGGTAACTTCCACAGCAAAGTAGAAAAGTTGAGAAATGAAACAAAATTAATATGATTTTAATCCTTTGCAAATACATTACTAAGGAAATAAGTGCGTGTGTATTGCATTATAAGTACCCGAGAGTTGCTGTTACAACTACAAATATTAAGAGTCACGTTATATTGTAAGTACTTTGGCCCATTTTTAAGCTTTCTTACTTTATTTTCAGCACATATAAATATATGCATATACATATGTACATATATGTTTACATGAGTACTTTTTATGCACGTGAAAGAATTGTGGTGTCTGGTACTGCTACCATTGCCAGAATATTCATACGGTGTGTCTATGCAATTAAATAAAAATGCAGTTGCACATTTGTGTACCAAAAAGTAAGACCCTAGTGAGTTTGTCACATTGCCTCAAATTTCACCACGGTCCCAACTCAGTCCAAGCTCTACCCAGTCCAAGCGCAACACACCTTGGCAGCAATTTTTCATGTACGTTTTCAACTTTTTAATGCATTTTTTAAGTTGTGCGTTCATTTTTAACTTTTACTTATTCTTTTTAATTCCTTTTTTGTGGGTTCGCCTTTATTTCTGGTGTGTTCCTGCCTTCTATGCATGGCCATGCCTTAATGCAGCCTGGCTTGCAGCATAAGTTGCGTATATGCAACATTTCATTGTGACGTCGAATAGTGCAGGCATTTTGTGGTCTTCGGTGAAACCTCACATTTTCGTGAACTGAATTTTCACAGAATGTACTGAATTTTCTTATGTAGTATTTTTAAGTCATTAATATTTGTTTTAATTTTCCAGCTTTTTCATTAATACATCTTTGGCATGACAAGGACATTGCACTTAATTGAAAAACTTTTATGTGTTAATGCGTATTTATTTGCAACAAAATGTAACTTTGTGTGTGTGTGTGCAACAACTTAGTTAGTAAAACTTTTATTAAAGTTTTTGTACACATTTCAGTAGTTTAAAATTATAAAAGAAATTTTTATTCAAAATAATTTTTCCTTTTAAATATAGGAGAAACCAACCGATAAGATACTTTGAGAGAAACATACGAAAAATACATTATATTGTGTGCGACAAAAACTTCATTATCGAATATTGAAAGGATTTCGAATTCTATTCCATGCTTTACCTAATATTAAATTGGTTGAACTTAATAAGAATTAATTATAATAATAAAAAAACAGTACACTGCTATTGTATGCTTTTCGAAAAATTGACTTCACAGATAAATAACTAACAATAGGTTCTTTTTTAATATTTATGAGGAATAAAAGCTATTGCTTAGGGAAAGCAGAACTAGACACGGCTCTGGGCTCATCTATACCCATTTGTTAGACAGCTACTATAAATAGATTCTAACAATAGATAACTAACAACAGGTTTCCTTCTAATATTTATGAGGAATAAAAGCTATTGCTTAGGGAAAGCAGAACTAGACACGGTTCTGGGCTCATCTATACCCATTTGTTAGACAGCTCCTATAAATAGATTTTGAATTTGTTTCCAAAGTATATTTAATTTTTTATTTGATGTGTGACGAAACTACAACTCAGCTTATTAAGATCATCTCATGGATCTATATATTTTTGAGTTCCTATTAAGCATAGCTTTGTCATTTGAAACGATTCATGCCGAGATCTTTTTCGCTTTTGACATCTCAATAACTTGCTTCTTTGTTTTACAATACTTATATATTTGAACACAATAAACAAGTGGAGACGTCGCACAAAAATAAAAACATTAGATAAATTAGATGTAAGTCAACTAGCATTAGTAATTTTAAATCTTAGATTCAGTTAGATGAGATACCTTAAGCTCTAGATAAGTTGAACTTAACATATCCAACCATTTTCTTGCTATTTATTTCTTTTTTTGAGTACCATTAGGATAAATTCAACGTATATGGTTGAATATGCTTCCATTTTAGAATTAATATAAGGCTCTTGGAAATAGTAGAATTTCACAACGAGTAATAACAATATTATTCCATTTACAATACATAAACTTTAGATTAATTCTATTAAAAAAAATGCTAAATACAAAAATTTGTGTTCCTTTTATATCTTTATCGAGTTACGCTGTGCGAGTTACAGAATTTAAAGCAAGTTTAAAATGTTTTTAGAATGAATATAAGACAATGTTGCCTACTCTTTGCTATTGTTCAAAAAGCTTTTTAGAATTTATTTAGAAATAAAGAATAGAATTTTTTATTTTTTTTAAATTTTATACGAACATATAACATAAAAAAAATTCGCTAAATCGAAATACTTTGGCAAACTGGGTTACACCTGGAAACCAATTTCTGCAGTGCAATATCTAAAATTCTTTATTGACGTTCTACTGACGTTAGAATTCTGCAACTCTAAATTTGAGAAATTTTATTGCAATGTAAACAACAGCGAAAACTGTTTTCACTAGCAAAAGTGAATAACTATTTAAATCCCAAAACTCAAGTGGTAACACCAGGCAAACATATGCAAAAGTATCTCAATTTGCAATCAAATAAACATAAAATCAAACAGAAAGTAACGAGTAGAATATTTGATGAAAAATTAAAAGATTGTGTTCCAAAAAAAAAAAAAAAACAACTGTCAGAACAATCGAAGCTGGAAATGCATTTGATGTGAATAAAAATGTATCTCAATTTATACTTTTTCAAAAAGTTTATACATGTAAAATCAGAATACTAGAAACTACTTCATATGAGGGGTTGGGTCGAATCCAAAAAGGAAAAAAGAATCTAACGATTATGTGTTGACCACAAAACTTATTCGAGCTGAAAAATCGGGTAAGTGTTAGTATTGCAAAAAAATATTTATCAAAAAAAAAATATCGTTTTGGCATTTTTATAGTTGTGTATCTCAGTTTATATCACAACTAGTGGTTTATAAAGCAATACCGAAAAAAATAAAATTTTCATCATTGTGTAAAAATCCTAGATGCCTTTTTGCTATACGAATATTGATTATCTGCTACCTTCATTACTACTGATAGCTATATATCCTACTTTTCAAAATAGTGACATTTTAATATCTGCTTCTAAAACTACTTTTGTTAGTTTACTGAATAGGAAAGTATTGTAAAATTTTCAATTTTATTTTTGAATATCTTTTTGTCTGAAATTAACTTATTTCGAAATGTATTGCATTCTATCGTAATATTTTTTCATATAAATCTTGCTAAGTAAATCTGATATGTTTAATGATTATGCAATCGAATATATAGGTATGGATTTTAGAGGATTTCTTAACTAAATAACAGGTTGAAAATTTTTTTAAGAATACAATATTGGACTTACCAATCAGTTCTTTTAGATACTTTCAGTTATTCATTAAGATTTGTTTTTAATTAAAGTGCACAGGTTTGAGTTAGAGTGCTTAGAATGCAGAGTACTAAAATTTTTAAGATATTTTTAAAGAAAATGTTGTATAAAAAACCATCATTTGGTACTAATTGCCTGAGAGGCTATCTCAATGCAACGACATCACATATCCTAAAGCCTACTCCTATAGTCAGAAATCTCAAGCACATGGCGCATTTATATCATCTACAAACAAAGAAAACAACCTTGCCTAAGGAAAGGAACAATTAGCTATTTGGAAGGCAATAAACTATGCTGCTCATACATATATCCATAGCCAATTATTCGTATTAATACATCTATCTTCTTGTATGATATTAAATAGTCTAATAATATTCAAATCAATTAGTTCAATTATGAATATGATCAGCAAGCGAATAGAGAACGTAATGGTAATTAGCTCTCTTTTTTACAGAAAATAGAGGATCAGAATAAGATGCTTAAATGAGTATTTAACTATTATTGTGCAAGAGTTATTGAAACATCTTTCTGAAACCTTCTCTATTAGTTCATATTACATTAAGTAGGACTTTCTTAAGATTACGCAGTACATATTGCTTTAGCAAGTACAAGTAAGACTGATATTCTTAAGTTATTATTTTATGTTTGGAAAAATTCGATTATGACTTAAATTTTAAAGTATTACCATTTTTATTTCTTACTTAAAAATTAATTAAAGAAAAAGATTGATTCTCTCCAACTAATTTCAGAAGGAACATTAATGCGTTTATCATTAAAAGCTTCTATCAATTTAAATATTTCTTCTAAAAATTTCCTACTATTATCTTTTCCTTTTTTGAACTCATTATAATGATTTGCCTATTTCTATTCAAATAATTTGTCAATATTGTCAACAACCACTTACTATTAGGCATTCAGTTGAATTGCAATTATATCGTAGACTTTATTGTGTCATTTTTCTAGGAAAATAATGAATGTAAGTTATATTAAAAAGAGATTTAAGTAGTTTTAAGCTTAAAAGATACTTACTTTTTATTGTATAGCATAAAATACAAAACAAATTGGAATAATGGATGAATGGAGGATGCAGGTACAATAGATAGACCAAGTCTGCGAAGTCCTTTTTAGTCTGTTGCACCGTGTGTGCTTCATTGAAAAAAAATGTTGCTTCTATGCTGTGCTTGTATATTGTAAAGCGAAACAATGCAGTCTTATTAAAACTATAATAAAATCCAGTAACTGTAGAGTCTGTAAAAAGAGTTTTTTTAATTAAATTAATTTTATTAAAAAAAAAACTTTAATAGTAAAATTGTTTGTTTGTTATATATTTGTATGTCTTTTCTTTCTTAAGGCTTATTAAGGGGGGTAGGTAGTCTCTACTTTTTTCAAGTTAGGTCTTCGTTTGGCTATTTTAAATTGCCACTTTAAATTGTACCTTTTCAGGTCTTCAATAGCCTAATTTGTATTGTCTTATACTTTTCATTAGAAAAACTTACTTTACCATATGGTCCTTTACTCTTCTCATTACTTGGTTGCACTAACGGATAGGTGATTCTGGCAGAATTTTACTAATCGAAATAATATGGCTTCTAATACGGCTCAACTATATGTTGCTCCTCTGTCCAATCATAACATGTGCATTTCTATCAAATGAAACTTCTGCTAGTGTTATAAAAAGTTTTTTTTTACATTTGGTGTTTGACAGCTTTAGTGCAGATTAACTTGCTCTGATAACACTTAATCCCAGTAGGATTCTAAAAAAAAGATTATCCCTTTTTCAATTACTTTCTTAATAAATAATAATAAAACTAAATAAATTTTATATCATATCAATATTCGTAGGTTGAGAAATAGGTAAATTAGTCCGTGCGAAAAGTGGGGTTTTACAGGAACCCCTCAAAGCGTAAAAGTGTTCAGATGCACTAACTCGGAAAAGACTCAACATGAGGATGAGTTGAAACTATAAAATATATTATACTTAGTTTATAGATCCAATATATTTTATATATAAAAAATTTCTAATGTATAATTACCATTTACCTCAGTGAACTTTAATTACTTAAACTCTATATTAAAAGATATATTAAAAGATCTAATATTTAGCACTTAACTTAAACAATTACAGAACAGTGTCATGAATTTCTGTAAGGATTTATTTAACAAATAAACTCAATTTAAAATTAAGTTCAGTTTAATATATAATTAACAAGCAAATCAAAAACAAAATAAGTTGGAACTTGAATGTAGCAAGGCAGGCTTATACAGATGCAGATACATTTGCAGTTGCGAATGGAGATGCAGTTTCGAATGAAGATGCAGTTGAAGATGAAGAGTAGTGTAGCTTTAACTGCAATAAAGTGTTAGTGCATTAACTTAACTATGCTTGTCGTTTATATTGTTTGCAATTTTAATTCAATAAACATTTTTTTCTCTAAGTCTCATACTTTTTTTATTTGCACTTTCCGTAATTTCTTTAAGGACATTTTTCCATTTTCTTACAACTTTGCTTACTTTGTTAGGATGAGAAGAGACAGAAATAGTTACTTCCGCACATTTTCGTTACTTAAAATTGCTTCACGTCTGAGATGTGAACGTTGTCTTATTAAGTGTTTGCTTGGCCCACTCCTCCACGCCACATCTGGTCCTGTTATGTCTTGTACACTGTTGTCAACGCTTCAAGTCGCTGTCAACGCACAGTGGCGACAATTGTTGCAGTTGCTGGCCGTGGTTGCCGTGTCTTGCAAACTATCAACGGAAGATAACAGTTGTCAGCAACAGGAATTCAAATTTAAACACGAGTCCTGCTGCAGTCGCATTTAATTCCCTCGGAAAGGTGTGGATGCAGCTTGTCTATTTCTGCTTTTCTCTTTATTTTTACAACAAAACAAAAAAAAGAATATTCTATAATGTTTTTCCCTTGCTTCAATTTTACACTTGTAAAATATTTTCCAGCTTTTTTTATTTATTTTATTTATATATTTTTTTCAGAATTTTTTTTTTTGTTGTTTTTGAGAAGTAAAATTTATTTAATTGTTTTGTCAGCATATTAAAGCAATTTCCGGTTTTGTGGTCCTTCATTCCTTTGCAGTTGTGTAGCATTTCCGTTTTAAATATTTTTTATTTTATTTTTTTTAACAGTAGAAGCATAAAACTTTATTTATTTTTTATGTATGATTTTAGCTTTTTTTTTTGTTTTATCTTATTTTTTCATAACAAACATTTTTAAGCTGCTTAACAAAAAATAAAAAAAATGCTAAAAAATAAACAAAATACTAACATTTTTTGTGTACAGTAGTTTTTTTCATTGCAATTCTAAAAAATGTGATTTTTCCGGACATTTGACGATGATTGACGATTTGTAGTTTGTTTGGTTTGCTGTGTTTGACAATTCGCTTTGTCATAGTGACCCAGTAAATGGGAGCAGCTTATAGAGTGAAGCACTGTCATCATGGTTGCATATGTTCAAATCAAATATTTAGACGATAAATTCGTATTTTCTCTTCGAAAATGGCTCGTTTTTCTCGTTTTTCCTTTTAAGTACTCCAAATAAATACAGCGATTAAATGTGTTTCATGTCAATATAAAGGCACAATACTAAAAATCTAAAACTTCCATTAGAAAAATGCTTGGATTTGCTTAAATGTTTTATATGCCTAAACAAAATTGAAGACATTCTATGAATCGTCCTTTTAGACTATAATGCATAGAAGAATTTCTGCTTTATCTTTGATTTTTTGAATTATGAAGGAAAAAACAGCTTATGTATTTCTCTTCCAAAATGTTAGGAAAGTAACTGCAAAAACAAAAAAAAATACATTAAAAGCATTGCTTTTGAACATTAAACTAAATCAAGTTAGAACAAAAAATAAACAAAAAAAGAATTCAGTTAAGTTCTATTCTAACTCTCTTTTCTATTGGTATACCCTTTGTAGTACTTTGTGGAGAGATTACCTGCATGTGCACTTCATAAGCTTAAAGCATATATAGAAGAAAGTAAGTTAAATAGTTCTTATCAACGCAGACAACATAAAAATATAAATAGAAAAGAAGCTAAAGTGCTCAATCTTTAAAGTTTGCACAAAAGAAAAAGACATTTTAACTAGCTTTTACAATACATATATAGTCTATTTTTTGTGTTTTTAATTTTCTAACTATTAACAATTATATGATAGTTTCATATTGATTGCTAAATGACAAATGGAATATAAAATGGCCATCTATCTTGCAAAAAGACGCTGCGCGTTTAGGTTTCTTATATAGGACAATTGCATTATCACAGTTTTAAAGACACACTAGCTTTTCTTACGAACAAAGTTAAAAAAGCCTTGAAGGAAGGAAGACCTTAAAATCAATAAACTCTTTCTATCGATTGCCGTGCTGAAAAAGAAACTAACTGAGGTTTAATATTTAATATTTAATATATGTTTAATGAAATAGCGTGTAGTGAGCAAAATTACAAAATTACTTTATCCTTTATAGATTTCATATCCATTTCATCATATTTTTAATTTGACGTGTATTTAATTCAAACGATGTTCGTTCCATCATCATGGAATATTCCGTATGTATAGCCAGTTATACGTACTGTTGCTAACAATATTTCTATGAGCACATATCCCATTCAGGTAAACTAATAAGTCTAGCAACATCTCATTTAGGAATCCATGACATTTCGGAATATCTCAATAGATCCATTGTGGTAGCATTGGGATATACCGAAATGTCATGGATTCCTAAAAGAGATGTTGCTACAGTTATTATTTTACTTGAATGGGATACATCACGCACGCAAGCACGCTTATTGACTGAAAACTTTTTGTATGGAATTACCACAAATTTGTAAAGGAAACCACTTTCTTATAAAGGTTTGATTCCAAAAGTGATCCACAAAGGATTGTAAAAGATCATTAGGATGATGGGCGCTTATAATCACTATTAAATTTTTTCTAAAATTGATTTGCTATTATTCTTTAAATTTCTTTAGATATCTTTTAGCTCAAAACCAAAATTTAACTCATCTTTTGAAAAGCCTGAATATATAAACTTTAAAGATCAAGGCTGTAGCACGTTCTTATTAAAGAAATGCTCTGATTCACACCGGACAGCTAGGAATAATGTTGATGTTTACGATATAAGTACATTTAGTAAACTGTTCTCTTGGAATTCAGAAAAAGTAATTATTAAAAACAAAATTTTAACTCCAAAGCTAGAGGCGGGTTGTAGAATCATACCACCAAGGGTTACAATATAATGACTCATAATAGAGATGGAATATTTTTTATAAATATTAGAGCTTCATCAAGATAGTTTTTTTTTATCAAAATTTCCAATCAAAACAATTTGATAAATATCTGCTATTTACAAAAAGGGATCCTAAATTTATTTCCAATATTTCTATAAATTTCACGCAAATATTAGAGTATAAATGGAATACGACATTTTATGTTGTTAATAATTACAAAAATCCTTTTAATTTTAATAAATGCCATATCAATTAAAAAAATTTCAATCAATTTAATTAATTTTGGTTTTATGCAATAAAATTGTTTATTCGAATTTAAATGCTCTAATCACAAAATGGCTGAATGACGAATTAAATTGAACATTTAATGCAATAAGCGACCGCCGAAGGACATTCAATATGCCATAACTAATGTTCAACGTGTCGGTGGGTGCACGAATGCGGCTTTCAGCATGCAAATCCCTTAGGGTTACTCCCGGAGCAATGAAATTAAAATTGGAAAATTAGAATTCGGAATTAGAAGTTGTTGAGTTTTCGCATAAAACAGCATGAAGTGCGCGGTAATGAAGCAAAATGACAATTGGTAATCGAGCTGTTTTCCTAGTCACGACGCAACAAAACCAGGAATGGCAACTTCAATAAAAATACGAACGAATATAAAATGCACATTAAAGTTAAATAAAATTGAAACTTAACACTAATTGGGGATCCTTTGACAATAAGAGCAGCTAAGTTTTACTAGTGAATTGCATGCAATAGGATGGAATAACCAATGAAAACGAATAATAACGAATTTTATGCTCATTTAGCTGGAGTTAATGTTTATTTACTACTATGTTAAGGTTTTCAAATCAATTAAGTAGAAATAATTATCGATAATAAAATGAAAATGAACCTCATTTGGAATATCACATCAACGAGAAGTGAAATATGATTTAAGTACACTTTAAGTATACTTTATACGGATTATACTATAGTCGACTGACAAAAAATTGTAGACATTTTGCAATCATCTGCAAACACTTAAATTATCACATAGGAAGAAAAGGAAGACTGAATTCACTTTGAAGTATATTTGTGTGTGAATTCCGTACTTCCGATTACCGCCATTACTTTTGCGAAATAACTTTTTGCTGTTGCTTCAAAATTCTGCTTTAGCAATTGAATTACTCAAGTTCTGTGAATATTCAAACCTCTTTTACTGTATAAAACACACAATTTGTGGTTGCAAATGAAATGGAAGTAAAGTTTTATAATATTGATACTGAACATTAAGCAAATTTAATAACGGAATACTTACAAATATCAGACGACAACGGAAAAGTACAACATCATAGCAGGATATTAAAAAAACATTAAATACACATTTTTAATAGATTAGCTTTAGGTTAGGAGGCCAAAATGATATAGTTGGAATAAGCTGCCAAAGTTACGTATACTTAAATTAATTGAAAGAAATTTAAAATTATGAGTATTTAAAGAGTTTGAGTATTTGAAAAGTGGAAGAATTGTGAAACTCCCTTTACAACTTATAAAAGACCTTTGCTCGAGTATCCCGACAAAATATTAAAAATAAACATTTCAATCCTCCTACATTTTTCTAAAAAAATATATTCTTTAGGATTAGTTTAAACAAGATAGAGACAAGAGATACAAATAGCAAGATATAAAGTCGGAGACATTTGTTGTCCATTATGACGCTTTCAAAGTTGCCACTGAAGACATTTTAGACTAATTGCTATGCGCTTTATTACAACTCCGCATACTAACCTTCTAACCATATTAAACCATTTAGTTTTCTCAATGAAATGAAGAAGATATATGAAGGTCGATACATCTAATAGACTAGAGAAGAACGTTATGCTAAGACAGTAAATTCACTTTGTCTCTATTCTTGAACAGAAGTATGCAACGCTATTAATCTATTCTTCTCTTTATCATGACAACCGATGAACAGTACTCTATACCTCTAATAGACTAGTGAAAAAACATTATCACAAACATTTCATCTCAGACGATTTGGCTTCAAAAGGCAAAGAAGAAGGTCAAAAATAACGTAAAAGGAACGATGAGTGACTAATTGCAGGTATTTAGCACTATACTGCCCTTATGTAGGTCTGACTAGACCTATCTTTACTTAAACAAAGCATCCAAAAACTAAGAAAGACTCTTAAGACTTAAGATTTAAGGTTAAGGCAAACGAATTAACTTCCACTCTACGACAATTTACAAAGTAGAGGAGGTTCTGAGTTCTCGTTTCACCGAATCACCACCAACGAGTGAAAAATGCTGTATGTTAGACAATATGAAAATACTTCCTTGTGTGAGAAGTAGGTATTTATTTGTGTTCTTAACAAATATTTCATTAACTAAAAGTGGCATACCGCAAAAGCTTAAAATATTTCATGTACTAGTAAATTTCACTCTTTAGGTCGTTCATTTGAAAAAATTTAATTTCCGTCGTCACTGATATTCCTTTACAAATTCCATTATTAAGCGTACTAGGTAAGCTTCTATTATTATCCGCTTCGACTGACCGAAAATCTGAGAAATCTTCTTTACACTCAGCATGGGGGGTGAAATAAAAAAAGAGAATAATAAAATAAATAAAAAGAAGATTTTGAAAAACATTTCTAATAAAATAAAGCAATCTTTGTTTATAGTACCAAGTGCAAAGGGATGTGTACGGGTGGTCGCTCAGCTCAATGCAGACACCTGACTTTAACTGCAATCGTCAATCTGTTATATGCAGTGTGGGAGGTGAACACAATAGCTGCAGGACATCTCAAAGCAGGAACGCTGAGTAATTGTTAGAGCAGCGTGTGAGCTTTTACGTTATAAGTCCCTTGGTATAAAATAAACTTTGCTCACCAAGTGAATGTCTTTAGAAGATTTTTGATTTCATACATTTATTTGCTAACCTTCTCAAAGGAATATTTTACAAATTATTTACAATAAACAACATTTATTTGTACATTGAAACAGTTCAGACGAAGGTCTTCTTTAGCTTCTTCATTTTTAACAAAAAACCCCTAAGTATTTCATAGAGATTTCGTGGAGGGTAAGAAAAAATTGTTGAGGATTGAGTGAATATTTCATGTTAAGGTCTTGCAAGTTGAAAGTATTTACATTAAGACCGAAAAGTTTTCGGAAATTCTCATTTAAAATTCGCGCGCTGTATATTTTTCGATATTTTAAGTTTATGTAGTTTGGCAGCACTGTCCTTAATTACTATGCCAAAAATGAGCGCGATCTGTCAGACAGTTCGTTTACGGCAGCTGTTGAAACCAGTTCACCTCAGTAGGGCGTTGCGAAAAAAACAATGGAAAAAAATATTGAACAAAGAGTTTGCATCAAATTTTGTGTTTCGAACGAAATTTCGTGTGCAGAATCGTTGCGAATGCTACAAAAGGCTTATGGGGAATCAGTTTTATCGAAAACTCAAGTTTATGAGTGGTACAAAGCCTTCCAGGACGGTCGTACGACCGTCGAAGACATTTCGCAACGCACTACTGAGGTGAACTGGTTTCAACAGCTGCCGTAAACGAACTGTCTGACAGATCGAGCTCATTTTTGGCATAGTAATTAAGGACAGTGCTGCCAAACTACATAAACTTAAAATATCGAAAAATATACAGCGCGCGAATTTTAAATGAGAATTTCCGAAAACTTTTCAGTCTTAATGTAGTTCTAAAATATTATTCACATTCCTTAACGTTTAACGTTTTAAACAGGATGGTTAATTAAATCTCTTGGTATCGACTTAAATGAAATGAAATAGTATTGGCGTTTAAGCTGATCTCTTAACAGTAAGTTAAAGTTAATCTTTAACATAGTATTATGAGATCTACCTTTGTTTAATGAAAATATATGTATGAGTTGATTTTATTGATTTAAATATCACTGCTATTTAATTGAAAATTTATACAGCTTGCAATTCGGAATGAAGCATGGTAATTGCAATTGATACCGGGTTCTGACAGATACGCTTCAGGAATTTATATCAAAATAAGATGAGTTTCCAACACAAACCCGGTTTGAAGTCTAATCCTGACTTAAAATATTGATGAGATACAGATAAATTAAAGTACTCTGCCAAAAATCAAATAACATGTTCCGCGTGTAAAGCATGAAGCATCAGGATCGGATGAATCTCCAATCGAAACTATCATGGGTCGACCTAACCACTCACAAAGTTTAATGGCTAGTGTACCATTTCTCCTCCAAAACAAATATCAATTTTCAAATACTAGCATATAGCGACTTTACCTATATTATGTCTTCTTTTAAAATAGTGTTTACAATATTTTTGAGACAAGGGAAGAGATAACTAAAATTCATCAGGCATCAACCTTTGTAATAAACTGGTAAAATTTTGTATCTCTGTAATTTTGTTTATTTAATATAAATAAACAATAAAAATTAAAAAAAATATTTAAACACATTTTCATTGAAATAAAAATTTAAAATAAAATTCAATTTTATATAGGAAAACATAACTTGACAGATGTTGAAAGCTTAAAATATTGTAAAAAAAAATTCTGATTAGTGTGTATTCTAAATTCTATAGTTTTCCCGTGACTTTTTGCATGTTGAAATACCCGATAATCCTTCTACGAATTCCCAAACCAACATTGAATCTGACACCACCGAAAAGATAATGAAGTGCTAACAATGTCATCTACAACTAATGAACGCAATAATTTGCCAGCACGAGAAACCCAAGTGAATACATTTAATACAGAAAATACTAATGGGTCAGCAATAACTATGTTAACAAATAATAGAGATATTGAAAACACTTCAATTCCTACGGATGAAAGCGCAAATGCAGTGGCATTGACGGAAGGACACATTGAACGTAGAAACTTTTTAATGCCTTTGAACATCACTGATCGGGTACAGTTCGCTTCCTTATTTCCAGGCGTTAATATACCTCGAATTTCGATAATGAATTATATGAACGAAGTCCATTTTGATCATTTGCCAAATGAAAGACAATCACTCCTTTCTCGCATACGATCTGTAGAGTTGCCAAATGCAGCTGCAGCTACTAATTCTAATAGGGTGAACATTAACCGCTCCTTTGCCAATGACTTACTTAATAATAACACACGCCAACAACTTAGAAATGCTCATAGAGTGAACTTCGCTACAAATCAAGTGCTTCACTTTAATGTACGTACGAATCCTGAGTTTAATATCGCTGATATGTTCTACGAACTTTCTTTGAGGCCTCAAACACAAATATTAGAAAACAATTTTTCCGGTGCAGGAGACTACAATTATTCCGATTATTTGCCTTAGATTAGCTGAAGGAATGCGCCATGATGTGTCTTTAAAGGAAGTTGGAGTGTTTAGTAGTGTGCCATTGAGTGGGAATTGTATTCTTGTGGGTGTATACATAATTATGAATTTTGTTTTGGTTTCGGTATTTTAACAAATTTATTGTCAAATTATTAGAACTTTTTGCGAATGTAATTATTAATAAATTATTTTGTATTTTTAAAATTAGAAATAAATTATTGAGTAACCCAATACAGTCCATTATATTATTTGAAAGCAAACTTTCCAATAAATATTTCTAATGTGGTTGTTTTAATTTTCCATAGCAACAGATGTCCTTCTTTAGCTAGTGATATATCATGACATAGCAAGCTGGAGATCATTATTGTTGAACTATTTTGGAATCGACTCAAGCTAATCGTTTTTTCAAATAAAAATTTCAATTGATTTACACGTCTAGTATGAGTGCACTTTTTCCTTAAATTGCCTTCAACTAGTAATTACCAGTTTTTGGTACGTGAGTTTAGTCAGTCAGATTTGCACTGAATATGATTATTTTATAAAAATTTAGTTACTTTTTCTGTCAAGCATGAATATATTGAGTCTAGTGATGTATAGTCTGTGTGTTCTTAATACAATATACACACATGTCAAGGGTTCTACATACTTTAAAGTCCATTTCAAATTAGTCTAGCCAATTTTTATGCATTTATTTATTAAAGTCCCATAGGTTTACTACAAGTTCTATCTTCCCATATTTCTGCGGGTTAGTATTGGTCGATTGGGTATAAATTGATACAACTGTCAGCACTTTTTCTGAAAGACTCCTACATCCCATATGAAGTTACTTTTTTCGTCAAGCATGTAAATATTGACCTGTGAGAAGCCTTTGAATTCGTATTACAATATACCCACATGTCATGTATACCCACAAGGAAAACTGGTGGGTTCATTTTTTGAAAAGAATTGTATAGTTAGTATAGTTCGTCTCCACTTAAAAATATGAACTGCATTCCAATAGGCAATAGCTGTCTGCGAGTGTAAGTGTGAATGTTGGCATCAACATGTGTCTTTTAAACTTAACCTAACCTAACTTAACTACTATTTGATGCATAAAATATCAAGCGGCAGAGCATGCGATATGAAAAAAATTTAATATATCTGCTTATTATAATCTTATAAATCTATCATCCACTTGGCTGATTTGTGACCATTTTTTGCGACAGGCAAATAGTGAGTGGACCCTTACTGTCTCAGCAGCCAGGTGAAGGGCTACTTGGCCCATCTTTTCCAAATATAGAACCTCTGAATTAATCTGTAGAATCAAATCTGAGGTTTCTAAGCTAATATCTGTCTTTACGGGTCACTGGTCCATAGGACGGCATGGAGCGAGACTTGGCCTTCCCTGTGGTACCTCATGTAGTGCGTGTCTACCAATACTTGAAGAAATGACACCAGAACACCTGATGTGTTTTTGTCCAGGTCTGGCCAGAATTAGGTTTAAGTTTCTAAGGGCCCCTTTCTTCAACTCACTTAGCGATATCTCCAGTATCAGCATTAGCCAGATTCTTGCTTTTGTTAATGCCTCTAATTGGTTCTAGTTTGACCCTCTATCTACTACCCACTATTAGGAGGTTTTTGTGGATTCAAAAAGGCTTTCATCCTTAGCTATTTGAGGAGGATTCGTCCTCTCTTCACCACAACTAACTAACTATCATTCACTTGACGAATACTCGCATTTATATGCCGCAAGTGAACCTGAGTTTATTATTGCGAATAATGTTAATAACATATAAATATATATTTATGTAGTAGCAGTTATATATTCATTTTTAGAAAAATAAATAAACAGTAAAATATTTACACCTGACTTAATTGCTCCAACTATTTTCCCTAGAATTATTCGGGAAATTTCTTAAGCAAATACACCTGACTATTTTTCCGTGCATATAAATGCTTAAAATAATAATGCAATGTTGGTTTTAGAAAATCACAATATTTTGATTTCATTTATTATTAAAAGTAATAAATGTGGACAACATTTACTGGAAACAAATAAAATTTTCGCTTGTTTTTTTCATAAATTCCATGAAAATTAATAGTGTTAGCAGCTAATTTTGTGGTATCAATAAATCACCCACCAATGTTGTAGATACATTAGTATCTAGTTTATATTTTGAATAGTGAAACTAAATATTATCTTTTCAGTACATATGTACAGAGTCAGATCAGTGCTTAAATAATGTATCTATGGTCGAAAGTGCTTAGCTGTGTTTGTATTTCTGAAATTTTTCTATTTACTATTTTAATTAGAGTTTTGCAAACTGCAAATGTTCCGCATGTGCGCATAAAAATTTTATTAATTCGTTGTTTGGCTGTTGTTTTTATGTTAAACAAAGTTTTTAGACTTTATTTACTTTCATACACACAGATACTCACACACACACGCACGCGTGCATATATGGTATTGTATAAACCTAAGCAAACTTGCATTATATTACATATATCCGTGTTCCTTTGCGGAAGCTGTTAATGTGTTATTTTGTTGTTAACAACAAATTTGTTAACAACTTTTTTATTAGTGTTCAGACGATGTTACGTGCAAGTAAATGTTCTTATGTTGCAATTTTATATTCTTTTAATATAAAATGGCCTCATAATGTGAGCTTCTAAGGTATAAGAATTTTAATGATAATGATTATTATAATAAGAATTTAAAGTTTTATACTAACGTTAAAGAGACTTTACCTTTTTTCTCGTTTTAGTAATTATAGGGAAATAATTATATATTTTATGTAATGGTTGCACATATATTATTTAAAATTTCTTTATTTTATTTGCTATTATACTCAATCATTATAACTCATCATATATAATTTTAATTTTTTCTAGCATCTAATTCAATTCTCCTCTATATCTAGTGTATCTTTCGAAGATATATTTCTGATATATTGAAAGCCATCCGAAGTACCAGAGTAATTCTCAATTTTAGTTGTATAAAATATTTTACAACGTCCTTTTAGATCATTACAATATTGGTGAAAAAAAACTTCTATCTTATAAAACATTATTAATGAGTATGTATGTGTATATATATAAGGGATCGGATCTGGCAGCCATTTGGCGATGTCAGATATGAACGAACTGCCATCACTAGAAAATGACCTTAAAGTTTAGAGTGTTTGATCATGCAAAAAATTGTGGTTTAGTGTAGTTAGGTCAGTAAGACGATTTAAATAATTATTAAAGCAATTCAAATAAAATTCCAATATAAAGTTTAAGTTAATAAGAAATACCCACATATATATATAGAGGTATCGTTAACTTCTAGTTACGTGGCTGATTAAACTGTTATAAAAAATCTTTGATATTGGGTTATAGCAATACTTAACACGTGTTTTATATATCTGAATTTTTTGATTGTCTTTATAACGGCTTTTTTCATCATAGCTGCATCAGTACAATCGATGTTGGAGGTTCTTATTTCTGGTTAATTCTTATTTAGTCATAGAAAATCGCCGCAAACTTTAATATTAAAAGAAATATAGTAATAAGGGATACGCACTGCTTTGGCGTAGCTAAAATTTTAGACTACGATTGTAAGATCACATTGAGTCTTATAACGTATTTTATCCAACCCAATTTTTGTGATTTAAAAGTTTTCATTACGTCTTTTCTCCATCTTAGCTGCATCAGTAAATTCGATTCTAGACTTTTTACTTTCTAGCTTATACCTATTTAGTCATAGAAAGCCATCTCAAGCTGTAATTTTGCTAGAAATATAGCAATTGTCACATATCTGTTCGCACTGACTTGTCGTAGCCAAAATTTTAGCGTCATTATATTTAATTGGGTCTACTTATCCTTATAAAGATTACGGTATGCACTTTAATGATTTTAAGAGAAAGATATACCTTATTTGCTGAATATTGTATACAGGTTCCGCGTTATAGCGGTATTTCTGTATACACACGAAAATACCGCTACACACGTGCAAAAGTACGCGAAGGTGATTATGAACTGTAGAAAGCCCCGCCTGTGATATACAGGGGCTTGAAATCGCATAATATGAAAACATGTTGTAAGGGTGCCGCGTTATGGGAGGATTACTGTACTTTGTTGAGTATTAAAACCATTGAAGAAGTGTATTCTGAGCTACCTACAGCTCTTTGCCCTTTCGGACTAATATTTATTTAGCATGATACTTTGCATTTGGTTTTTATTACTGCTTCTTTAGATTTACATGTACTCAGTTCGTTTTTCTCATTTATAATCATAACAACTGACATACACTACTCAGTACTAACATAAGTTATACAATCGTCGTTATAAATTAAGAAAGATCGATAGTGCAACTAACTTCTATTCGAACTAATCGTTTCTCTAAAAAGATATGTATATTTTTTCACTTTAAGAGCAAACAGTTTTGTAGAACTCAAACTATAAAACTTTACAAAATACGCTTAACTGCAATCAAAGGGTCACATATGGATTGGCGTTCTCGGCACAGAAATAAAAAAGAAACGAGACCAGCTCAGTTAAAAAAGGCAAAATAAAGTGGTATTAAAGTAAGCGGCATGTGTATGCTCTTTATAAACTTTGAAATGGGTTCAGCAAAGGATTAAAAACTCTGCAAATCCTTGTGATACAAAAATAGTGTAGAAAAACAAAAAACCGTAAAGACGACAGCACAGCAGTGCCTAAGGCAAAAATTTGTTGCCAAAATGTGCAAAGTAGTTGTATAAATTTTATAATTAATGGTGTTAAGTCAAGTCATAATTTACCAAAGCAAACATGGCAGATTTACGTTTCGCATTTCGCCTCACAAAACGTAAACAAAAGCATACGTGGCGTATACGTAACGTAATTTACCGCATCGACTCTGACTCTTTCGCATTGGTCAGTGCGTATTTAGAGTCGAATTATTCCAATTTGTCTTTCGATTTAACTTTTTCTTTGCTTTTCTTGCTTTACGGATACGTGATTCTTAAACGGAAAACTTTATTGCTGTTCGCATAGAATAAAACAAAACAATGAAAAATAGATAAAATATAGGAGCAAGGTTCATAGTTTTTTATAAAACTCTTAGAACTCACAAAAAAAAAACATCTTTTTAAACTGTTAATATAAATGTTTACTCATGTACTATGATATATTGTTATGTCTTCATATATAAAACTATAAGTTGAGATAAAAATATACTCAATCCATCACTGAACAAAACATAATAATTTTTCTAGTTTACAACTTTATTTTTAATTTGAAGCTTATGACTTCATTATTAACTCTTTTATACTCTATAAAATAATGTAAAAACAAATGCTTTTAATATTTTCAAATTATAATTAAAAACTATATATTATTATGTCAGAGCTTAAATTATGTTGAGCCTTTTCCGAGTTAGTACATCTGGGCACTTTTACTCTTTGATAGCTGGGGGGTTTCTGCAGAGTCCCACCCATCCCACTGACTAATTTGTGTACTCCTCATAAGCTTCGCGATTATTCAATGACTGATCTAAGATCTGCGTGCCGCTTTGCGTGGTAAGTGATTACTCTGAGATTAGATAGTGCTAAGTAGGGCAGCCTGTCAGTTTTCGCATATAGGTTCAGGTCTCGGCTTCTTATGTATTTTTTGACCGAATCTATTCTAAGATCTTTTAGCACGTCATTCGTGCGGATGTACCATGGCACTTTGAAGAGTTCCAGAGAGCCTGACTTTCAGCAACATGCAGCTTCTGGATAGTAGAGTTGGCGGCTTTGCTGTACGCGACACACCCATAAAGCTGTGCTGGTCTAATTATCTGGCTAAATATATTTATCGCTATTCAGATTTTGTGATTTCGAATATTTTAATGCAGATTATCTCTATTATACAACAAACATTTCATATTATCACTACTGCAAATTTATTTATCATTCTCTTATTTTATTTGCAGATATTAAAATAATTGAATGCAATTGTCAAGAAGTAAGAGGAAGTAATACTTATAAAAACAATAGACTTGGAATGAAGTAATTCCTGTCATAATGTCAACACATTTAACAGTTACAATTGTAAGGAAAAGCGACTAGTGACAGGAAGATATCAACGACATATGAGATACAACAACCAAATAGTATTTACTCATATAACAAAGAGTGCAAATATTAAAGAATGTCACGTGCCATAATAGCTCCGTAAAGTGAAACCAATTAAAAGTGCACGTGACTGGAAAAAACAAGAGCTGCGCCTCACAACTCAGCGCAAACCAAAGTAAAACTCTGACAGTGTAAATTTATAACAGCAAACAGTGACAAACAACAGTGTTGCCAATTGCAAGAAAATAACAAATAAAACAAACAATAAAAAATTTAATAAAAAAAGGATATATGAAAAATGTAAAAAGAATTACTCAAGTAGCGGAAACGTAGACAATTTAAACAAAAACACATAAAAGTGGCACAAAGAAACGGAAGAAAATAACAAACTTTATTGGCGGCAATTTAACGCGTAATCACGTTTCAGCCAGCAAACCATTTATGAATTTCATGACTACACAACTAAAAAAAAAAGATACATTTTTAAATAAAATTATTTCACTTTGAAGTACACGTATCTGTTTTAATCACATTTTTTTTAACGTCCTACAGTAGTGGTCAATATTTGAAATTCGTTTTAACTTGAAGGGTTAAAAAAGGACATCATAGTTTACAAGTACTTAAAAGCAAATTACAAGACCCGAAGTGTTTAAATGTGAAAGTGTTTAGTTTAAACACTTATAAAAAGCAAAACAAACAAAAACATTAATTAAAAATTCAACAAAAAAAAAATATAAAAACAATTAATAGGTTTTAAATTTTGTTGTTATATTCAACGTTTTCCAACCCACCGTCGGTCGTCGGTCGTCGTCGCCAGTCAATCGTTTTAATAAAACTCGCAACATGTGTTGTTGCTGGCATTGTGCTTCACGTTTGTTGTGCACATAAAAGCACAATTTGTTTCGGATCCCAGTTTTGTTTTTTAAATATTTTAATTTAATATGCGGTAAATGAGTTTATGGCTTTAGAGAAAAAAACGCCACTTCACAACACTACATTTATCATCATCAACGCTTGCTTGCTCGCTTACTAACCAGCAGCAATAACATTAACAGCAGCACAGACTCCACGGCAAACGCTGTAGAATAACATTATAGAAAAAGCAAACACTCGTTGGTAGGAACAGCGAGTGAACTCAGTGCAAACTCAGTGCAAACCCAGTGTAAGCTCAGTGTAAATTCAGTGTAAGTTCGGTGTAAGTTCGGTGTGTGAAGTGTACCACTTTACTTTGTGGCACACCTTTCTCTCATCACCATCTTAATAATCATTGCTAAACACACAAAGCAGCAGCAACAAAGCAACAAAGCAACGAAGCAACAGCGGCGCCGGAACAGTGAACAGAACAGTGAGAAGTGAAGCAATTTCATCATGGCACATTGGGTGCTAATTATATTGGCGCTGCTCATGTATTCGGGTAAGTGAGAATTTCATTTTCATTTTCAAAACAATTTTTAATTTGATTTATGGAAGCAAAAACAAAAAACAAGAAACAAAAAATTTACTCCGTTTTAACCAGCAGCAGCCAAGCCGTTGGTGCAGTGCAATATGCGAAAAAAAATATTCCAAAAATATTAATGAAAAGATTTAATTAACATTTTAAGCTGGCATGATTGCGTTGAAAATTTCTTAAGCCCTCACTCAACATAACGCAGAACGCAGAACGCATATCAAAATGTTCGTCATAATTTAAAATTTTTTAAATGAACGAGAACGACGATAATATGAAAATGATTCAATATTAATTATGAGATGCGATGATATTTTATGAATATACATTGTGACCGAAAAGTTTCCGGAAATTTTAAATAAAACGCAAAATTCTTAATCTTCATCAATATTTTTATCTCCTTCAAATTGCTCCATTAGGCGATACAAAATCCAAGTTTCTTCCAATCATCAAACATTTTTATAGGCGCTTTCCGGTATGGCTTTGAGTTCCCTCTGCGAATTCTGTTTTACGTCTTCTATGGATTCAAAACGCGTTCCTCTGAGTGGTAATTTGAGGTTGGGAAACAGGAAAAAGTCACACGGTGCAAGATCAGGTGAATACGGTGGCTGTTCGATGGTATTTATTGAATGTTTGGCCTTAAAATCGTTGATAATGTTGAACAAATTGAGGTGAATCGGAACAAGCCGGGCGTTGACACGTCGCATACACAAATTGTCCACCAAAATCAAACGAGCCATCTCACGACCGATGCCTAGCTCTCGTGCTATCTCTCTAACACTCACATGAGGATTTTTGAACACGATTTCCTTTGCCTTTTCAATGTTTTCGTCGGTGGTAGAGGTCGAAGGTCGTCCAGAACGCGGCATGTCTTCGACGGTCGTACGACAGTCCTGAAAGGCTTTGTACCACTCATAAACTTGAGTTTTCGATAAAACTGATTCCCCATAAGCCTTTTGTAGCATTCGCAACGATTCTGCACACGAAATTTCGTTCGAAAAACAAAATTTGATGCAAACTCTTTGTTCAATATTTTTTTCCATTGTTTTTTTCGCAACGCACTACTGAGGTGAACTGGTTTCAACAGCTGCCGTAAACGAACTGTCCGACAGATCGCGCTCATTTTTGGCATAGTAATTAAGGACAGTGCTGCCAAACTACATAAACTTAAAATATCGAAAAATATACAGCGCGCGAATTTTAAATGAGATTTCCGAAAACTTTTCGGTCACAATGTATATTGCCCCATAAATCATTAAAATAATAATATTGAGATATACTACGTCTGTACGTACTACGTTATGCGAGGCGTTAAGATTAATAACGAAATTATTCGTTAATAAGGCGCAGAAGCAGAAAATCCTTTTTAATATTAAACCCCCCAGTTAAGAATATATGCAATTATAATTTTTTGCATAATTTTTTTTATTTAAAAAAAAATTTAAAATTTATATTTCCTTACATCAGTTTCGCAAAAATTGAGTGAAAATTGTGAAAATTATTCTTCGTTTTAAGTTAAGTAATGATTGGACGTATCTATAAACTATCTGCCAATAGCGAAAATGTCAATTATTGCAGATTAATTTCAATAATTTTCTTAACTTAACTTTGCTTAAATTAAAAACTTAAAATTGTTCATGAACATTATGGAAATATTAAGCAAACCATACATTCCTATATATTCATTTAAATATTATGTCTAAAAAGTTATACAAAAGCCAAGTATGGGACGATAACATAATAGTCACAAAAATATTTGTTTTGATTTTGCTTATCCAAATAAAATTATAATTTATTTTTACCTATTGGCAGTAAATAAAATAATATTCTCCATAGCAAATACTACTAGTAGTAATAGTGTTTAAAACCAGACAGATGAATCCTACTTCAGACATCCATAAATTTTGTAAGGATTGGAAACTATATCACTACCTATACTACCTATATTACCTATAGGTAGTAAATAAAATAATATTCTCCATAGTAAATACTACTAGTATAGTAACGGTATTTAAAACAAGACAGATGAATTCTACTTCAACCATCCATAAATTTTGTAAGGATTGGAAACTATATCACCACGTCAATGCATCCTTTGAGGATTATTGTGACCAACAACCATCCACCATAAGTAATTTGTACGATATTAGATGAGAATAAAATATGAATTAACAGAGTACTGATTCAAAATGGAGCAGTTTGCCGTATCTATGGTACATCTTTTCTACTACAAACCAAACAGAATGTACACAAAAAGTTTCCTATTGCGAATTTCCTAATAACAGATGAGTTTAATATATAACGCCATAGTTTTTGTTTTCTACTCACTATTAAATCAAAGTCGATAACATGCATTCTCAAATGAACCCATCTTTTAAGGAATGATGAAGCCATACATGGTGACTCGTCAGATGACTTGCATTACTCGAAATTAGTTTATAGTTTTATATTGGAAATCTTTAACTTTAAATCTGAAGTCAGTTTATACCAATCAATCGCAACATGTTCGAGCATATCCTATAAAAATACTGCTCACCGTTCTCGACATACTTCCATTTAAATTTTCTTTTTATTTTTGTAAAATACTGTTGCTATTTTGCGAATATAAAATGCTATAAAAATCTCCAATATCTTTCACAAAGCATGAAGCTGGTTTTATGATCCTATTCAACATAGAAACTATTAAGCAGGTCATACAGTAATTCAAAATTATAGACTATATCATATGCTTGAAACCTATCCATGAGAAAAACATTTATTTATTAATAAATTTTTCTTATATATCATTGAAGAATCTCCAGATGTCACAAGGAATTAATGCACGAATCAGAGTAGTTAAACATTGATCTGGATAAGATCAGATACTGTCGAAGTGAAAGAAAGCCTTTGATAATTATGACTGCAGCAGAATATAATAATTCTGCAATAGATGCATTATCACAAGCAGCTAATGCTTAAGCCCACCAAATACAATGAAATGGTTTAAACCACAGAAAGTAATATTAGCAGCTTTATTATAAGTAAATGTATCTCAACAATATATTTGTAAACTTACATTTCAATAATCTAGTTGGATTTCTGTAACAGTAAGCCATCACAGTCACATCACAGTTTGGACTAGAAGAAGTTTGTTGGAGTAGAAAATTTTATATAAGATATCAGAAACTCCTGAAAGAAAGATATTCCCGCCACTATATAGAAAGCTATATATATCGTGTAGGATGAGAATTGTCAGTTTTTAGCACAATAGTTCAACTATGTTTGTAAATTGTAGCAATATTTGAGCTAGTTATTTAAATATATCATTGAAATTTCAGTGTTGATTTCAAAGTAAGTGATATGTCACTGATGCAAATATACTTGGTAAAGTTATATTAATATTAAAATATTAACTATTTAAACAATTATCATTATTTTTAACCTGATTTTCTCTAAACCAAAAAATTTGATGTCTTCTAATTTTAGTTCTACATTTCAACTATAATTATATGTGATCTGTCAGAGTAATAATTATTTCTTCTACATCTAGGAAAATACCATTTTGGGATTCACTCCATTTAAATTCTCAGAAATGTGTGTATATGCACAAAAAATTTAAATATTTTTAATAACGAAATACTAAAAATGCATGTGTATTGTCATGTGACATTTTTTGAAAATTATATGCAACAATAATTATTTAATTAATTTTAAAATAATTTTGCAGAAAATAAATTCTTAAGATTTTTCGCAATTTGCACAAAATGCTGCAAAACAATTCAAGTATTCTCAGCATTTGCAATAGAAAATATTTCACAAAAGTATTTTCAGTATTTAAGCATTAAGGAACTTTTCTCAAATAATTAAAATATTATCCATGGAAAGTATGAAATCCAAGAAATATTTCACAATTGTGCGAAAACCGCAAAATCTGAACTAATCTGCAACAAGCTACCAGCTACCAACATGAGCATTTCGGATTATTGCAGTTAAGAGTAAATTAAATAGCAAAAAGAGATGAAAAATCCTTAACCACACCCTTTCTATTTCATTTTCAACTATTCAACTATTATTTATTTATTTATTTTATTTTAGTTTCTTTTCTATTTGTTGAATGCTCTTTGTGCATAGCAAAGTACCTACTGCCAACAATTGATAAACTTTGCTGCCTTTACACTGCAGTTAAATGCAACAGACAGACATAAAATTCGACAGACAGACAATATATTTACAGAAATTGAGAAGAACACTACTTACATTTGTTGAGTTCTATTAGTAAGAAGACACCACAAACTGCTGAAGTAATTGGGAAATGCTGTAGTAGCATTAAATGTGCAAAATGCACGCATCCTTGATTCGAAAATGGTGTTAGCTTTATTGGACCAGTCATGGTGCTTGCACCGCATAAGCTCCTATAATTTCTTTACTGACTGCAACTCATTGCTTGCAATCAGTGTTGCCAACCATGGAATTTTTCAAAACTTGCTTCAATTCCTCAAGAAATTATATGTGCTTGTTGCTATTAACTCGTATTACTTTCATCATTTGCTTCAGATATTTCGTAATTTGGTTTTCCGAAGTTATTAAGTTTTGTGGTTTTCCATTTTGGACTTAGCCACAAATATTTTGCGTATACATTTATTAAGAATTAAATTATTAAAATTAAGTTTATTTTATTTAAATCGAATATTATTTGAGATCGAATGATTGGAATGAGTCTTACTTTTCTAAGAAATAAAATGAAAAGCTGGCGTCAGAAAGAACTTGAGAAGTTTAAGTATAAACTTATGTCGTGCAGGTTACTTATAAATAAATTAAATAATATTCAAATTTTAATATTAGAAAAATTCGAAAAATAATAACAATAAAAACTTTTCCAACCTTTTTGTTTGAAAAACTTTAAACCACAAGAGAAAAATTTTGCTTGAAAAATGCAAAAAGCATTTGTGAATGCTTCTATACTGTTCATTGGTAAACCTTAGTAAATTCAGTAAAATGTAAGTTATTACAGAGAAAAAAAAATAATAATAGTATATTACTTTATAATATTTATATTAAATTTTTAAAATATCTGAAAGTATGTAAAGCAATTCGTTTGTACTTCTTCTCCGAAAGTTATCAAAGCAACTAATACTTTAGGTCCCATAAAACATTCTCATAGATATTTTGTACTTGCAGTTACCTCAAAGTACCTATAGCAACAATAATTTTTGCATTGAGTTTAAAAACTATGCTATTGTTACTTTGAGTATTCATCTTCTTGAATATATGGCAATCGAAGGCAATTTACGTTCACTGCTTCACAATTACTAGAATTGCTGCTTTTACAGCACAAAAATGCTACAGCAAAGCAGCAAAATTACTGCTGCAATTTTAGAATTCATTTTTATAACAGATGCGATAAGAATAATTGGAATGTCAATTTAAAATCAAGCACAGAAGCAGGACGTCACTGTTGAAGGATACGCGTTACATTGTATACACGTAGTAGACATTGATGATGGGGTTAACTGCAACTGCAAGTGTAAGTGCAACTCTCGTAAAGCCGAAAGCTGCTTTATGGACACAGAATGATTACTTCAAAATCATTTCAAATGTAAGCAAAATTGGAACCAAAAAAAAAAAAACTATTTCTAATCAGGAATGCATATTCAGAGATACACAGAATTTAGAGTTCTGGTATAGAATTTTATGGCTTATACCATGGCACAGAAATGGTATACTCTGAGATTGGCTGAGTTTTTTGCTGTATTATTAAATTTTTTCACTTCATGTACTGTGATATGTTCTGCTCTATGTAAAGCATATATACAGTTTTTACAGCGTCTTGATTTTTGTAGTAGAAAATAAAATGACAATTTTATTATGATTCCTACTGATTGCAGTTTGCAGTTTGCAGTTTGCATTATGCAGTGTACTAAGTTTAATTGAACCATTTCTCAAACAACTTAAATTTTACTACTTCGCTTCAAGCAGTAGCAATCACAAAGATTTAAATAATACTGCAGTCTTCTTCGATAGATTGGAGTTTGCTTGGATACTCATCCTGCATTTTATGAAAATATTTAGTAGTAAAGATTTTAATCAAATTTGAAGTCAATTATTTTGATTACTCACCCATAAATTTATCAAGTACTAATATCAAATAAAATTGTTAAGTGGTTTTAAAGAAGAAGCTTTAATATTATTGGCTATTAGTTGGAGCCAATTATTGCGTTTCAGTGATATATTTTTATTGACATTCGACATAATTCTTCTGTTTATTTTATTATACAGTTTTGCTGTTGTTGACTTAAATAGTTTTCTGCTTTTGCAGTTTCTTCTAGTGGAATTAGTTGGACTTTGACTTTTGACCGCTTAAATCTATATTGCACTAAATTTGGCAAGGAGTTGGAGTTATGTGAGTTGTGTTCAGGGTTATATTTAGTGATAAGCAATGTGATATTATTTTCTATGTAGAATTTAATTAAAAGTTTCAGTACATATAGTATACGCTTGCTATCATACCACTTATTATCTAGTAATGAAGATTTATTGTTCCTGAACATATTAAAGTTGACGCTATTCATTACCTTAGCAGAAACGACTTTAAAATCTACACTGAACTTCTTACAGGATACTGTAGACTCAATTACCACATGAAGAATATAGGTGTAGTAGAGAGTGATGCCAGTCGACTTTGTCACGAGGAGTAGAAAACATCAGAATATGTTCTATGCTACTGACGTAGACGTAGACTTTACTACTTTGGAAGCGGGAGTTTAGTCCCAAATCAAATAGGTAAAATTAGATCCACAGCAATTACGAAATTTAAAAAGAAAATTGTCTACAATTGTTTTAGTTGGGCTTTAAGATGCACAATAGATCTTTTACGTTGCACTGCATTCATAGCCTATTATTTATTAATAATAATGTAGTAAACATAAATTTCAGCAACTGTAGCTCTAAAGGGTTAACAAAAAAAAGGTATTTTTTATGGTAAAAATTTATATTCTTAAATATTTTTTAAATATTATTTAAAAACATTTTTATTATGTAGAATGACTTAAAGAAATATTTTTTATCTATTTATTTTGTACCAAGTTTGCTGCATACATGCAATCAAAGCAAAAAATTTTTATTAATTTTTTTAATTATAAAAATAATTTTTTTATTAATATTTCATTTATTATTATTTTATTCGAAGTTAACTTGACGGCGACCAATGACCCAGAAAATATTAAAGTTCATGGGTTAAGATAATTGGCGAAGCTATGTGAATCTGCTTTGTGAATAGGCAATGTTTATAATTTTTTTTAAAATTGTAAATATATCAATAATAACAATAAATTATTTTATTATGTATTTTTTGTTAACAATTTAATTTCCAGAGACTCAGATGTTTGCAAAAAAAGCACAGTTTTCATATTTGAACTCAGCAGCCTCAAAATAAACCAAAATATTTGAAAAATTAATAAATCAACTTTAGCGTAGCGTTCTTATTATATATAAGCACTTTTTTGTGAAATTTAGTTTTGATAAAAGAAAAAAATAAAATTCGACTAGACGCATTCATAAATATTCTCATAAATATTCATTTCATTTAATAATAATAATAATCAAGATTTTGGTAAAATAAATAAAAATTGACATCCTTAATTTTGTAAACGTCCTTACACTTGCAACTGCACAGCAGCTTCGTTTATCCTGAGATAAACTCATAAATTATGCAATTGAAAAAATAACAGAATAGCCCTTAGACTGACTAATAGTACGCAATTACTGCAATATATATTGAATACTAAAATGCTATTTTTTTTATTATTTATTGCTTCCATTAAGCTCAATGACAAGCTATTTTGCCGACCAAAATTATGTTTGCAATTTAAAAAACATAAAACTTCCAAGAGTAAACATTAAAGTTTAAAAGCCCACTTCCGACTAAATTGATGCGCTTCTACATGTAACCGTAAATTTTATTGCATTACTTGTAAGGATAAAACCACAACAAAACCATAACACACACACTCACACAACTAATTGTAACCTGCAGCTAACGTTACTGTGTAAGGATAATAGAGGTCAACTGTAATTTTGTTGCCAAACGTACAGAACTTAAAATTTCATATAAATTTTATGGCACAAGTGCCAAGTAAAATCAAAACGCAATTTATGATAGATAAATTCATATTTCCTTCTTTGGATTTTATTTTGGTTTTTTCTTGCCCCTTTTGCAGCTATGAAATTTTTTGTTAAGCAAAAGGATATTCAAGTGCACTGGCAGCAAATAATGCAGCCTGCAGCCTGCACCTGTGCACGATGCCAATTTTTGCAATATCCATGCCAGGGTTGTTGTTTCTATTCGATGCATGTGTTGGAGGTGCTGGAGATATGTACGTGTGATGTATCTGTGCTTGTAATAGAATTTCGCTCTAATACTTGTACTGTTGGTTGGTAGATTGTTAGATTGTTTATCAGAAGCGAAAGCATGAACCAATTCACTTCTGGCAGGCAGCCTGCTTTCGCAAATATCCAAAATTATATTTCTTTTGCTTTTAAATTGCTTACACACATGTAACCCAATTTATTTTCTTCCCTCTTGATTATCTTTTTAGTGCAATTTTATTTTATATATTTTTTTTTTTTTTGTTGGCGTTTAATACTGGCGGCTATGCAAGTGTGAAAAGTGCAAAATTGTGAACTTGACATAAAAGTCACAGGACATCTATACGCTCTCATTTGTACATATTACTGACATTGTAGTGCCAGTTGTTGTTTTATAAGGACATGTGACTTCGCTTTTGAACTTTCCCTTCTCAGCTCTTTATTAGTTCTCCTTAAAACCGTTTTTGTTCGATGTCGCTAAAGAGCAATGAAGGCCGCTAAGGTTATAAAAATGTCAGCACTAAAATGAAAAATAATTTCGTATGAATTTGTGACTCGCAAATGTGGATTTCTATGCAAAATGCCAATTCTCACTAAGTTCAAGTGAATTTTTAAAGGATTAAACATTTAAACATTTAAAAAAGATTGAAATGTAAAAAGCTACCTTAAGTTTTTTCTCTTAATTACTCCAGTTCAAAATATTTTCTTATCGAAAAGTTTATTTTTATAATAATAATAATAATAAAATTAGAAGATATGCGTATATGTGTTACGTTATAAAAAGATACTAAAATTCTAAGCTTAAAAGATTTCCTATATGTTCATACATTACACTTGCAAGATTGTTTCTAATGATATTTTTATTTTCTAATACAAAATATTAAAGATTTTCTATATTCCAATGTATTGTCTCACTTTCAAGCTCTTAAAGTTTGCAACTTTATACAAACTTTTACGATTCTCCACAGAATAGTCTCTGCCATCGTAAATGCAGTCATTTGCCCCAACTCTACATGCCATTATTGTTAAGCTTCCGCTTAAAAATGCTTAAAGACAATGAACACGAATGAAGCGACTTTGAATTTATCTAACACAATTTACACTTGAGTTACAAAATCACAAAAAAACAGAAAATAAAAACAAAGACAAAACATAAAATAACAACACAGAACGACAAAACAAAATAAATTTCAAAGAATATACAGGAGCGGACTTTGATCTGTCGAAATAGAGTAAAACCTCGAGGTATGCTTAAATAGTCTCCTTAGCAGAAATAATAAATACCTTCCTCAAATGGGTGAATATTTTGAAAATTGGAATCTCCAACTATCCTCATACAAATCCGTGTTGAACTCGCTGACTCTGGCCATATTAAGTGGCGAATTCAGAATTCTTACCACCAGCAAACAAGAAATACTGGATATGATACTTGACATTATGTCCACGTATGCCTCCATATTTGCGACGCCAATTAAAAGGTTGTAACATTGTTCTGAAGATGCTTGCAATTAGTTTAAAGGTTAAAGATAAAGAAACTTTGTTGGACACATATAAAGCAATAGAACAACTTAGAACAACTTAACTCAGTTCTTCGTACTTTAATTAGCTGTCATATGTTGCATGTTTACCATATCCATGCGAAATCTTAATGTTCCTTGTCAAAGATCACAACCAGCAGGTGTTCAAATAAACAGACGGTTTCTCTTTATGACAAAATGGCCATAATAATGGTGATGCTATGAATAACATAAAGCCCTCCAACTTCATTATATACGTTGTACACGTTTTTCGATTTCTTTGTTTAACGAATACATCGACTTCTAACGCAGCGGAGATAATATCAACTGTGATCAACTATAGAAAAAGGTTTTCAGCTCTGCATACCGAAGGAGTGTCTTCTTCAATAAAATGGATGTCTACCATTTTATGGATGATTTTTTTTTTGAAAATGAAAGACACTTTTTTTTTTGTACATTTAGGACCTTCATCTGAACCGATCTATATTTACAATTATATTATGTCTGCGAATCTTAGAAATCCAACTTCATATCCTTGTTTGAAATACAACGTCAGAAACATTTTAAAACATCAAGAACTGTCTGAGGAAATATTTTAGAAATGTTTTTGGAATTTGACCTTAGATAGGAATTCTTACGCCTACAATCCGCTTCTGAAAATCTAAAAAAATATTTACACTCAATGACAAAAATTCCTACACCACGTCGCAGTCGTCTGCTTTGTGACATTTTATTTGCATACTAACTCGTTTAAACATACGTTAGCTCATATCTCAGCATATTCAATTTGACACATGCATAACAACTGATACTTCAACTCGAAAATTGTATTTCGCCCCTAATAAAGTTGGTAAGAAACGTCTACTTCGGCAATGATAACTAAATTCCTGGTACAGCAAAAAGTAGTACTCTATGGAGGAATCCCCCTCAAAGTTTCCGTGTTGTTCGATATAGAAATGCCGAGCAGCTTAGTTGGGATGGTTGCTCTGTTAGCGGATGTTATCATTGACGCAAAACTGCTGCCAATCGAGACCCAGTGTGAGGTTTCCTCACATAACTTCAGTGGTAAACTAAGTATTTTTATTGTTTCGCTGTGCTCGATTATTGCCAAAACTTCGGCTGTCAGTTTTTTATCGTTCAAATTGTTTAGATATGAATTTCGTTCCGTTTTCTTGTGAAGAACACTTCCGAAAGTGTTTCACTTAATGCTCCACATATCATTTTCGAAACTTTGTTCTTCTTGGCATATCAGCTTAATAAAATTTTCGTAATTTGTCATTATAGTTTCTAAAACTAAGATAATATTTTTTATACTTACTAAGTTTTTCTATGGTAATTGAGAAAATGGACAAGGATATTAAATGTTTAAGTAGCAGCTTGCGTCTTGGTGATGATAATAAACTAAAGAATACTTTAAACCACTGAATAATAAAATATAGTTTATGCTTTTCAACAACAAATAGTTAAAAACTAATTTTATGAACTAAATTAAAATGTTGAACTTTGCTAATGCCTGCAACAAAACCCATGGATTCAAAGACGTTACAAGATTGGATAATACTACCAAAAATATTCGCACTGGAACTAACTTTCCTTGTCGCTCTTAGGAAATTATTAAAAAAGATTCCATTACAAAAAAGCACTAATATGGGATTCTATAGTGCGTTAACTCAGTACATATAAATAGACTTCAGATCCACATCCTAATTCTGTAAAAATTATAATGAATGCCGAACAATAACCCTTAGGCGTGATCCAATAAGAATTGAGCGAGGTGAAAATAATTAAGGATAAGCAAAAAGAAAAGAATTTGTTTGTTAGAACGAACTTAAATTCTTCGGAGTTGTATAGATGAACTGTTACTAACAACAAGCCAAAGAACTGGAGAACGGTACGACCATCCTTCATCTATCTATACGATAAAATAGATAGATGAAGTGAACAATATCAATATCTTACGATGAACAAAAACTGGAAACAGAAAAATAAAATGTCGGTAAGAATGACAAGGTATCGTGAATAACTTTAAGTATTTCAAGAAGTATTCTGTCAGTCTTCAAAGAAAAAAAAAATTATATGTAAGAAAAAATTATAGAAAGAACTAATAAATGTAGATAAAAATAAATAAAGAACAGAAAAGAGTTAACAATATTTTTATACTTATACATATTGGAGATGTTGGTCTACAACAAAGTCTCCAATAAAAAATTATATAAAGAAAAGAAGTTGCTATTGACGCCACTCTCCGATAAGCGTTAAGCTAAAGAAGAAGCATATCAAAATAACTATTATAAAGCGATCCTTATCTGTAAAATAGAACTCCGACTATACGAGGTTATATAACAGTCCAGTATGGCCTATGTTACCATCACAACAAAATGTGTTTGTCTGGAAAAGTGACTTCAGTTTGCTATCACTAACCGTGAAGGAAGACATTTTAGTACTGTTAGATTAAGACAGTGTTTCGTGTTCCCATTTGTAAAGTCTATTAGAGGCCTTAGCCGGACTTATCAGAATTTATGTATTTTCTTTAAAGCGTTTTGCGAATAAAATTATAATGCATTAAAAATTCATTAAGAAGATTTTAAGCACAGAAACCCTTTCAACGCAAGTGAATATTCCAATGAGTAAAGAAATCTAATTAGTTAATAAGAATGAAGTGAAGGATATATAATTTATACATAACTATATAAGGCCAGGGTGTCGATATGAGAAAAAGATAAAGCAGATCAACTATGAACAGTATCACAAAAGGTCAATGCGTCGACAACAGTATGTGGATAAGTATATAACGTAACCCAAGCTACCATTAAATATCAACAATGTGTCAAGAAAATGTTTGCAACATATATTATATATCTCATGAATGTCAGAAACTTAAAGTTCAAAACATATTTGAGATTTTATGATAATCTTAACGAAAGCTAATTTTGAATTTGCATTTCATACGAATTGGAAGAAAAAAAAAGTATGTAAAACAAATTACCGTCATATCCTTGATTCGTCATTTACATTTTTATATCCTTAATTTATTTTGTGAGTACAATTATAAGAAATACGATTAGCTTAAATTACCATTTCCATAGCACTTAACAAAAATATTCATTTTCTAGGATAATAACAATAAAAATCTGTGCAAATATGAAAAGCAAAATTCAAAAACTTATGAAACCAACTAAGTAACTCCAGCAGCGCAAACATCCGCAATTACTTGAGCCATAATGATGCCTTATCTTGAGAAGATAATAATTAAAATTAAAGTGCTTTTCGTGGTTGAGATATCACATAAAAGCAATACAAAACTATTAAGCAAAACTCAAACTCAAGCATACATAAGAAGCCATATCAACTAATAAAGTGCAGAGCATAACGACAGGAATATCAAAGACAGGCCATGGAAGTAATAGTGGCTGCGGCATGATAAGACAAAGCAACCGCATACATTAGACAAATGGCAGGCAAAGCATAAAGAAAATTGAAACGGAATATTTTTGCAAATTAGCGATTAACAAACGTTATGAATATCAAATAATGGTTGGCAACAGTATGCCAGCAACGGATTCGACAACAACTTCAACGACAACAACGACAAAACCAACGAAAATGACGGTGGCTATGACTATGACTACAACTTTAACTATAACTATGACTACGTCAACTATGATGATGAGTACAATGATTATCGTTTAATCTACTTAAAGTGGCAGAGACCACAGACACCATAACACGTACCAACCACCATGCGAAACCCTTAATGATTGCCGGTATGAACTCATTTGGAATGCTTATCACACCATCAACAGTGCGCCAACCTAAACCGATTTTTATGCTACTCGAAACCTTTCGTGCATCTTGTTCCACCGTGACAACAGCAACGCCCACTTAAACGCCTTATGTATACATATAGTAAACTATATAAGTCTTTGTGCTGGTGTTTTCATCTGCTTTTGTCTCAGTCATATCCCAATCATGCACACCCAGTCCGCTGCCTCACAATTCCTAGTACCACTACGACGAACCAAGCCCAACCATGAATAAAACAATAAAGAAACTCACTGGAGCACAAGTGACGCGTCTGATTAAACGTTGCGATATGTGCTCCTGTTTATGCTGGTGCCACAGCGCAGAGGTTAGCTAAGCCGCAGCCGGCGTACCATAATTGAGGTGTGAGTAACTTCGTTTATAATGAATTAAAAATGTTGTACCGCAACAAAACGTTGTGTCAACGACTTTTGTTTTACGGGCAGCGCTTATTGAAAAATAAAACTGAAGCTAAAGCTGAAGCTGAAGCCGCAGCTGAAGCTGAAACTAAAGAATAAATGAAATTTAAATGAAAACCGAGGCATTATCCTCAATGAAGTGCACTCCTTCTGACGTTGGTTTGTTGATTTGTTCCTTGTTGTCTCCTTAGTCTCTCCTGATTTGAATGACTTTTATGAGGAAATATTGAAAAGAATTAATAGAATTGCACTCGCAATTCCAAGGGGAATTTGCCTATCTACTTGTCATATTTATAAGGAAATAGGTGTGGGGTGTGGGTGCGCTCAGCATGGTTTTAAGGAATGGAAATTTGATTCTCCTGTCGTCAGTATTTATTTATGAAAAAAAAAAAATATTTGTAAGCAAATCATACCTGTTGTGCACAACAAATACTTGAAGAAATTTTTCTGCGTGGAAAAATAAAAAGTTTTTATTAAATTTCTGCAATTTTTTATAATTTATTGGTTTTGTGAATCTCTACTTGCATACTGATCAGGAATTGTTCACTGCATATATAATGTTATTAAGGAAATATTGCAGGTTAGGAGTTTTAGATTTTATAGAAATCATACTATATTCAAAACAATAAATAAACAAGCATAGAATAATATTTGCTTAATAAACAGAATATATAAAAATAAATATTAAAAATGCACTTAAAGGCATATTTAAACGAACATTGACTTCGACTTATTATTGAGAAGCATAGACAAGGGGCTCTATTCATGGATATCAAATTCAATGAGGTAGAAGAGAAATTATTATTTCTTTATTAAAAAATCTTGTCAATGTTATACATCCACTTTCTTTTATAATTATACAATATAATTCGAACATATTAAAAAATTTGAAAAAAATTATCTCCAAATAATCAAGCTGTATTTTGATTTTTATACAAAAATATTATTTAAAATAGAAGAAAAAAAAACATCCATCAATGAAAAATTATTTTGTGAGTCAGAGTTTAGACGACGTCTATGAGTGCAATTTTCAAAGATTTTTCTACACTCATTGATGTATGCTTTTTAAATCCTTTGGTGATTTTTCTTTTATAAACGCAATTCCTTCAAAATGCCGTCTTTCAAGTGGTAATTTTAACATTGAGAACAGAAAAAAGAACATTCAAACAAGTCAAAAGACTACGGCGTCTGGTAGATCATATAGGTTAAAGCTTTTTACCAAGAAACCCATTTGTGGTAGTGGATTAATGTTGTGCTAAATTTATCAGTTGGCTTTCCAATCAATTTTCGTTAAATAATCTACCGTGACCTTAAAATACTATTCACGAATTCTTTCTGTGAGAGGTATTCATAATGCACCACAAAAGTTATCCTAAGAAAAATCTCCGTATGAACCAGATTACAAGAGTTACTTGGTCGAAAAGCTATCAGTCAGCTGCTTCAACTAAAGCGGTACTATGGTACTAGTGCTATGCTATGGTACTATGGTGTCGGTAGTGACAGGTCATTGTGTGTTAGGAAGATATGCTATAAGATTTAGCTTATCCTATACTGATTTTTGTCGCGATTATGGCCTTGCAGACAAAGAATAAACTACGCTTCATCTTATATTTCAGACCCCTTTGATAGCTAGTAGAAGAGCTCTTTTCTTATTGACGTGATAGAGTTGTCATTATTTAGAGTTCAGAAAATAGCCAAATTTGAGGAGTTATCAAATGCTTCTCTTTTTATTAGAATATAATAGTCATGGCTTTTCAACGTTGTAAGTGTGCAGACTGCTTTTGTTTTTTACCTCTTTTTGATGTTCGTTTAGATCTAGAGTACCAAGAAGCTTTATTAAAATTATTAATTCAGCTCAAGTGAGCTTTCGTTCACAAAACTCCCGCTTCTAACCTAACCTATGTTATATTGTCAGTCATTAATACTATCAAATACCACTGTTTAACTAGTGTTTTAGAATTTTACCTTTACAATGTTTACTTAAGATAACTTAATAATTACCTTAATTATAATTAAGTTAGTATTACAGGATACTATATTATAGTAAATGGCGTATATAATACAACAATACCTCCTTAAGTATTTTTTTATAATTTGTATGAATTTTTCTATAAGCAATTAAAGTAATACATATATATTAAATATTAAATCCTCAATCGTGAAATGAAATATAATATATTTCAACACTCTTAACATATAATAGAAGGAGATATATTTCAATATAAATATTCATATATGTGTTTAATATGCTGAAGCTAAAAGGAACTGAGACAAAAAAATTCAATTAGAAATATAAGCCGTCAACAGCGAGAATTAATAGTTTTTATATTAAATAATATCAGATAAACTCATATCGAGAAATTAATATCCTCACATATTTATATTAACGGAAATATTTTAACTAAAGTTTTGCACATATTTTATGGCCATTAATAACTATTTTTTTTGTTTTTTTATTTTCGTTTATTTTATTTTTTGTTCTACTATAACATATATAGATTCTATAATACTTATATATATATAACCAGCAAGCATATCTAGTGGATATTTTTTTCGGTTCTTTTTTTGTTTTTGGAATTTGCTTTAAATACGTGTAACATGTTCACTTTGTGTTGACACAAAATTTATGGGCGCACGGTTAAAAGCCTAAAAATATGTTATTTGAGTCGGGAAGTGCAGGGAAAAAATTTCACCAAACAAATATAACAAAAAAAAAAACAAAAAACTAGAAAATAAATTATATTTTGATATATTTTCTGCTATTTGAGCACTTAATGCGTTGCCTGTTTTTTGCCATATATATATTTTTTTTTTCATTATTAATTTTTCTGTTTCATTTTTTCTATATATATATGCTTTTTTTGCCATTTTGATATGCTTTTCTTACTAATTTTTATATATATTTTGTTCTAGTTCTGATATTTTATTTCCTTTTGTTGCACATTATTTGCTTTTTATGAGTTACTCAACCATTGTAGGCAGCAGCAAAGCCAATTTAGGTTTCACTTTTGCAAAGGCATCTGCATATTTTCTATTTAATTTTTCGTTTTATTAAATATCCTTTGTAAGGCAAAAAAAAAAAAATAAAAAAATGCAAAAAAAAAGTCAAAACCAGCAGCTATGAAAAGTGATATCAACTCTGTGGCAGCGGCATATGTTGTGCACTACTATTTGTGAGAGCCTTTAACAGTGTTGCCATTGCCATTTAAAATTTATTGGATTTTTTTCTGTTACCGTTAATGCGTTTTTGAAATAATTTTATTTCTCTGTTGTTTTTAACAGTTGCGATTTTTAGGCTATTATTTACATATCTTTATTATTTTTTATTTTTGTTTTTTAATTTTTATATAAGAAAAAAAATTGTTAAATAACATATTCACAAAAAAGACAACTCTTATGAAATTACGATTTATTAATCAATATCAACCAAACTTATCGTTTTAAAGTGCCTAAACTTTTAGCGGCATTACCACTGTGCTCTATGCAGGCATCAACTGAAGTCCTGCAGAGTGTTACACATTTGTAAAAATGCGACAATTATTCGTGCACTGCCATATTATATGACAGGATTTATGTATAAGTGTTTTATAAACAGAATGGCATAGGTTTTTAAATAATTACATATTTATTTTTTATAACTTCACTAAAAATCACATTTTGTATTAACATTTAAAGTAATACATAAATATAAATTTAAATTATTTTAAAGTTGCCAAATATTGTCAGAGTACACAGTAAAGCGAACCAATTGACTAACTTATAGAATGCTTAACCATTCGAGTCATACCATAACCTAATAGTTTCACTGCCCCTCTTTTACCGAAGTTTATTAATTCTTTATATAGAAATGAGAAAAAAAGAAATAAAATCATTAGATACGAACGTTGGTCGAAGAACTGGCTCGCCACAATCAATACAAAAACCCATCAAAAATAATAATTTTATCAAAAGAAGAGAGAAAGTATAAAATCACAAGGTACGAACATAGATGCAACTGGGTCAGCACAATTGCTCATAGACTTGATAATTCCGTAGCGATATCAGTTTGGACTTTTAATGACGATTCACATTACTTAAAATGTACCTATCATTAGCAAATTTTAGATTTTAGCGCACTACAATATCAGTAACAAAGTGAGCTTCCTAAAATTGGTTGTTTAGTAGAGTTTTGATCGAACTTATATGAGAATGGAATAGAAAGTCTTTTTTTAAGTCTTTTAATATGAATAATTCCAAAGAATTTCGCTTAAGTTTATCCTTTGAGATTCAAACTGAAAAATGTTTTGGCTAGTGAATAAAATATTTTCAATTCTCCTAAAAAAATGAACTTATTTTATACAAAAGTGTACACTATTCCATATTGCAAACTATGGTATTCAACTATGGGGAATAACCTCAACTTATAACATCCAAATTTTTCAAAGATTTCAGTGTGAAACTCTACGAGAAATGGTGAACGCTCTATGTAACTAACATCTAAATCCATCAGGACCTTAAGATATATTCGGTAAAAGATGAAGTTAAAAAGGTAGCCAGAAAATACCATTAATGAATAAAAATTCATTCTCTTGCCCCTCAAAAATTTTTACAAAGCTGAAAACGAAAACGGCACTTTAGATGTTAGAATAAAATCTTATTTAAAAAAAGAGAGTAGCTCACCACAGGGAGAGCTACCTGAATTGAACATTATCAGTTCCGCGGACACATTGCATAATTTAAATAAAACTTGATAAAACTAAATAAATAAAAACATTAGTCCTTCTATAGTGAAAGCTCTGTTATATAGACGCTTTCTAGAACCAGACAGCTGTCTTAATTGTGCACGTTCCCAGATTTCTGTTTCCATATAAAGTAGGTTCTTTAAACCGAACAGTTCTGTTAACTGGACTGCATATCCTAATTACCGCGGACACATTGTATAATTTAAGTAAAACTTAATAAAACTAAATAAATAAAAACATTAGTCCTTCTATAGTGAAAGCTCTGTTATATAGACGATTTCTAGAACCAGACAGCTGTCTTAATTGTGCACGTTCCCAGGTTTCTTTTTCCATACAAAGTAGGTTCTTTAAATCGAACAGTTCTGTTAACTGGACTGGTTTATTCTGTTTGTGTTGTTGGTGTAGTTCAAGAGGAGTGTATTTTTGTCAAATAAATTTACTGTCAAATACTTCATATTGTGATATTATTCATAAAAATATATTTTATGAACTTTTATTAAAATAAAAATTTTGATAAAAGAAAATATTTGTACGTTTTATTGCTTTTACTTCGACTATGAAGTTTTAATAAAACGACCATTATGGCTTCGATGCAATGTGTGCAATTAGTGCATGTATTCCAAGGTGGAAACGGATATGTTGATTACAAAAAAAAAAAAAAAACAAAAAAATAAATTAAAGAACAAACTGAAAATATGAAAGAAAATTCTTATCAACATTTATCAAGCTCGTTAAAAAAAAATTAACCAACTCATAAATTATTGTAAGAGGAAACAAGGCATTGGGTTTAAAAAGGACGTTACCACTTGCACACAGACTACAGACACGTAGCGAAGAAGGGCTTACAATGGTGAGCAAGGATAAAACAAAAAAAAATAAGAGTTGAAGTGATAACGTTACAAAGTCACGCGAAATGCGAATGTGGCTCAAATGTTCAACTGCGCTATCTACAATAAAAATAACATTAAAAAACAAAATGGCGTATTAAAGCACATAAAAAGAAGAATGCAAAGAGTGGCAAAAAATTAAATGCGACAAAAAAGAAAATGAACAAAAGTCGGGAAAAAAGGAGCGTGCAACAACCTGAGGTCATATGTTATGCGGCTTGTCACAAAAGCATTTTCACGCGAATCCAGCAGGGAAAAACGGTTCCCATTGCGTTTCTTCTATGCTTTTTCACTTTTTACTTGTGTTTTCATCCTTTTGTGCTGCTTTTATTTAATTCAGGTTTTTTCCCTTTCTGACTTTTTTCCATTTGCTGCCGCATTACAGATTAACGTGCCAGAGCAGTTAGATTATTGCAAAGTGTTGGCCGATGCTGTTACTTCACACATAACAAAGAATACAAAAACAAAAAGGAAAACAGTGAATCCTGATTCATGCACGTCCTTTACTGAACTCAGCTTCAACAAAAATCCTACAATGCTACCGGAATACTTAGATTGTTGCCACTCGTCGTAAAAAACACTGGCCATAAAAAACAAAGAAAAACGAAAGAAAACTAAGAAAAAAAAAAAATAAAGGTAAACTGAAGCTGAAGCTGAAGAGGTCACACAAAGCATATGAATGAGAAGCGTGAAAAATGTTACGCTTACAGATTTTTTACGGCACAAAGATACTTTACACATACACGCATACACACTAATACAACTACAGTGAATAACGTTATTCACTATCATTGCAGCAACATTTGCTGCCAGCCTACTGGTTCGGTTTTTGTTGACAGCGACATTTGCTAAAAGGATTCAAAGTAGCAAATACTGCCTGCCTTGCTGTTTGCTGAAGATACGAACGGAATTGCTGCAGCTGGGCAGATGGTATGCCGTGATCGGAAGACGGGAATGGCAAACAAACGCGTATACTTAGTTGTGAAGAGTGGAGGAGTGTGCCTGTGTGCCGGCCTGCCGACATGCGGGCTGTCTAACTTCATGACAGTCATTGTCGACAGGAAGGCTTCTGTTGTGCTGATAGCCGCGAACACGTCCGTCGTGCAATTATCAAAGCTAATGGCTTTTAAAGTCTTATTTGCATTTTTGACATTTTAAATCGCGCCAGGCGTTGTTGTTTTTGCTTCTGTTGTTATTGTTGGACATAGCATTCTGCCCTTACATAGCAGTTAACACATCCAAAAATGATGTTTTCGCCCTGCAATTTCATCCAGTACCCCTGCAGGGTTACGATGTCAAACTTATGCTCATTTTGTATGCAGTACGTTTACTTTTTTCCTTGTTGATTTTCTGTTCAAATTTAAAAATTTATTTTTATTTCGGCTTTTATCAGGATTTATCCTATAAACAGTGATTGAATACTTTCTATGCCAAATTTAATAAAATATTTCACAGCTAATGAACACTGTAAGTCAATAGTCAAATAGTCAATAGGCTTTCTATTTGAGAAGAAAGGATTTGATGAGACTTCTGAAAACTTTTGTTGATCTTAAGATCAAAGAAAGTTTTTGACTTTTCTAAAAGTTTTTGTGACGTTAACAGAGTATTCAGAAGTTAGTCAGTTTTGTTTACCTTTGAAATGTTAGCAGAACAAATTATGATGGATTAGTTGAAAGCTTTAGAGTACTTAGTCAACTGAGCCTATTACTCTTAATGTACAGCATAGTATAAAGTCATTTAAATCTATTTTGAAATTATCTACAATAAATGAGGAAGTACAAAGACGCTTCCACTAAATACCAGATTTATAAAAGTATGAAAAGTGTATTAATAGATTCATTGTTGATATCAAGGAAAGTTAAAAAGAGTGTACAAAAATATAGATGAATTATTTTAATTGTTTTATTTTTTAGATTTAAATATTTAAGTTTTAAGAATATAATTAATATATTTAATTGTTTAAATAATACACATTTTTTTAAATTATTATTTAAAAATATATATTATAGACACATAAATATAATGGATAAATTAATATATATATATATATAAATATATTTATTATATATAAATATCAGAAGAAATCAGTAGTTGGTGTAGTATACGCCAATATATAAAATTTCATTCTGTCAACTACACAGTTATGTATCCTAATATAAGAGAAGTTTGTTCTTCCCCAAAACACACTTTTTTTCATAAAATCGATAATTTTTGCTTTAAATCGATGTCGAAACTATTCAACATCGATTAATATTTCCTGGTGATCGTCTTAACATGCAAGTATTTACTACCCGTTATCTGCTTCTCGCAATTGACGTTGCGCTTTTCTCCAGTGTAGTTATAGCTTTTTCAACTTGATAACGCTATGAACACATTTTTCGCTAGATTGTGGTCGTCATTCTCACAAAATGACCAGATCAGACCAACATCAGGTGTCTTTGGTAAAATGTGCACCAAAGAAAAGCTTGGTCTATGGTGTGTAGTGATACATCGTTCCGATTGTGATTAAATATCGCCAAATACTTCTTTAAAGTAGTTTTATGTTAAGCTTGTTCTTAAGTGCAAACAATTATAGTATTCACTGAGCGTAGATCTTTTTTATATTCAAATATATGAAATGTTATATTCCCACTCAATTCAGATACTCATAATCTCAGTAATCTCGATTTTTAGGACGATTTCTGACGGCATGACCTCTGTCTTTACTAAAAAAATTTAATGAACTTTTCGTTTTCTGGCTAATGACTTTTGTTTTCACTAAAAAGTTTTTACAAACGATTACATTTAAATCACATTATTTTCATTATAATTGTAAAAATGGTTCTAATAGTTAGCATCGTAATTCACAAAAAAGTATGTAGAGATTTTTTCTCTTTTCTTTTCTTAACCAAACCAACGGCACAGAGCATCGAATCAGTAAACCAAAACAAGTCGACATTTATTTGCTTTATAGTCCAGATAGAAATAGGTCGACATGACTTACATTTTCACTCCTTTTTCATTCCTAAATGAAAATGTTGTGATTTAAAATTAAAAAACTTTCACGCCAGTACTATGGAAATATATATCATAAGCTAGTCGCTTTCTGATGTAAATATAGAACTTAAGTTTCCTACTGAGATTATTTCTTCAAAATGACTACAAATAAAATAGATTAATATGATAAGAATAGTAATAAAAATTGTAACTATAGGATTATAATGGTTTACTACGATTTCATACAAAACATTAACTAAAATGGACTTTCAAAATCATTTAATATACCAAAAAGTGCTACATCCTTCACATTCAATTCAAAGTATTTTCCATTTTCATGGATATGCAATATAAACACAAAAATAAAGACAAAGCTTTAGTTATTTCCTTTAACTTTCCCATAAATAAACTGAGACTTAAAGTCAAACTGAAAATCAGGCTAAAAAGTGCAATTTTGCATTTTATTTGCTTCTGATATTAAAATTTTTAGTCGCACTTGCAGCAAAGCAGAGCAGAGCCTTTCATTGCACCAGTACCAGTACCAGTACCAGTACCAGTACCACTACCAGAACCAGTAGCAGGAGTTCTGATGGTGCTGAATTGAAGCCCAGTTTGCATGCACTGCCATTATGCATACATTTCACTAACTGCCGTCCTCACCAACATTAAGCAATTCTATCAAACGACACATTTAATGTGCCAAGTGCGGCAATTAAACGTTTTTATTACGTAGTGCAACGTAACGTTACGTAGCAAATGAAAGCTACGTAACGTAAAGGCAAATCCGAAAACAAAAACCGAAGGCTAAAGGATTATGCAATATACACCAAACAAAACCTAACTACTGAAACAATTTATGCATGAATACTGTCGGTTGTTGCTACAGGATATAATCGCACATATATATGTATGTGCAGGCCATATCTTATATATAGATTTAACTATATATATGTACTAACACGTAAGTGGGTGCACATTTGGCCGATATTATAAATACTCGTGCAGTTGTAATGTGCAGGATTAGGATTGCTTTTGTTGTAGGCTGAGATTTATTCATAAAATTGCTGGAATGCAAATGTCGTGTTAATTCTATTTTGTGGGCGTAAATCTAATCGAAAACATGATTTGTGTTTGCTTAAATGTACTGAAGGAAATAGTTTTAACCCTATTTTGAATGCAATAACAGTTTTTAGTACATTCATGTAAGAAGAATTGAAATATATTTACCCTAACTATGGCTACAATATTTTTCTATAAGAAAAATTCATCTATAACTAAAATTCAATGCACAGTTATAGTGCAGCAGAGTATAGTTAATAAAAAAGAGGATGAGTAATAGATAAATCTGTGAAATGGTAGCATAAACTTCACGATAAGGCAAAAAACATAAGATAGTTTAGGTTATATTGGTG
>NC_051846.1:204038974-204054114 GCF_002237135.1 Teleopsis dalmanni
TTTTACTTCTCAAAAACAACAACAAAAAAATTCTAAAAAAAATATATAAATAAAATAAATAAAAAAAGCTGGAAAATATTTTACAAGTGTAAAATTGAAGCAAGGCAAAAACATTATAGAATATTCTTTTTTTTGTTTTGTTGTAAAAATAAAGAGAAAAGCAGAAATAGACAAGCTGCATCCACACCTTTCCGAGGGAATTAAATGCGACTGCAGCAGGACTCGTGTTTAAATTTGAATTCCTGTTGCTGACAACTGTTATCTTCCGTTGATAGTTTGCAAGACACGGCAACCACGGCCAGCAACTGCAACAATTGTCGCCACTGTGCGTTGACAGCGACTTGAAGCGTTGACAACAGTGTACAAGACATAACAGGACCAGATGTGGCGTGGAGGAGTGGGCCAAGCAAACACTTAATAAGACAACGTTCACATCTCAGACGTGAAGCAATTTTAAGTAACGAAAATGTGCGGAAGTAACTATTTCTGTCTCTTCTCATCCTAACAAAGTAAGCAAAGTTGTAAGAAAATGGAAAAATGTCCTTAAAGAAATTACGGAAAGTGCAAATAAAAAAAGTATGAGACTTAGAGAAAAAAATGTTTATTGAATTAAAATTGCAAACAATATAAACGACAAGCATAGTTAAGTTAATGTACTAACACTTTATTGCAGTTAAAGCTACACTACTCTTCATCTTCAACTGCATTTTCATTCGAAACTGCAACTCCATTCGCAACTGCAAATGTATCTGCATCTGTATAAGCCTGCCTTGCTACATTCAGGTTCCAACTTATTTTGTATTTGATTTGCTTGTTAATTATATATTAAACTGAACTTAATTTTAAATTGAGTTGATTTGTTAAATAAATCCTTATAGAAATTCATGACACTGTTCTGTAATTGTTTAAGTTAAGTGCTAGATATTAGATTTGCTTTGAAATCCTTTAATATAGAGTTGAAGTAACTAAAGTTCACTGAGGTAAATGGTAATTATACATTATAAATTTTATATATATAAAATATATTGGATCTATAAACTAAGTATAATATATAAGTATAGATTGAAACTCAACCTCATGTTGAGTCTTTTCCGAGTTAGTGTATCTGGACACTTTTACTCTTTGAGAGGTTCCTGTAAAACCCCACTCTTCTCACTAACTAATTTACGTATTTCTCAACCTACGAATATTGATATTATATAAATTTTATTTAGTTTTATTATTTATTAAGGAAGTAATTGAAGAAATTATAATCTTTTTTTTAGGATCCTACTGGAATTAAGAGTAATCAGAGCAAGTCAATTCTGTCAAACACCAAATGTAAAAAAAAAACTTTTTATAATACTAGCAGAAGTTTCATTTGATAGAAATGCACATGTTATGATTGGACAGAGGAGCAACTATATTAGAGCCGTATTAGAAGCCATATTATTTCGATTAGTAAGATTCTGCCAGAATCACCTATCCGTTAGTGCAACCAAGTAATGAGAAGAGTAAAGGACCATATGGTAAAGTAAGTTTTTCAAATGAAAAGTATAAAGACAATACAAGTTAGGCTATTGAAGACATGAAAAGATACAATTTAAAGTGGCATGAATTCCAGTAGCCTAATGTAGAAATACTTGAAATAATGTGACCCACAAATAGGGGGAATAAGTAGAGATTATCTACCCCCTTAATAAGCCTTAAGAAAGAAAAGACATACAAATATATAACAAACAAACAATTTTACTATAAACGTTTTTTTTAATAAAATTAATTTAATTAAAAAAACTCTTTTTACAGACTCTACAGTTACTGGATTTTATTATAGTTTTAATAAGACTGCATTGTTTCGCTTTACAATGTACAAGTACAGCATAGAAGCAACATTTTTTTCAAATGAAGCACACACGGTGCAACAGACTAAAAAGGACTTCGCAGACTTGGTCTATCTATTGTACCTGCATCCTCCATTCATCCATTATTCCAATTTGTTTTGTATTTTATGCTATACAATAAAAAGTAAGTATCTTTTAAGCTTAAAACTACTTAAATCTCTTTTTAATATAACTTGCATTCATTATTTTCCTAGAAAAATGACACAATAAAGTCTACGATATAATTGCACTTCAACTGAATGCCTAATAGTAAGTGGTTGTTGACAATATTGACAAATTATTTGAATAGAAATAGGCAAATCATTATAATGAGTTCAAAAAAGGAAAAGATAATAGTAGAAAATTTTCAGAAGAAATGTTTAAAATGATAGAAGCTTTTAAAGATAAACGCTTTAATGTTCCTTCTGATATAAGTTGGAGAGAATCAATCTTTATCCTTAATTAATAAGAAATAAAAATGGTAATACTTTAAAATTTAAGTCATAATCGAATTTTTCCAAACATAAAATAATAACTTAAGAATATCAGTCACCTTACCCCCTTGGTACTTTCTAAAGAAATATGTACTGCATAATCTTAAGAAAGTCCTACTTAACGTAATATGAACTAATAGAGAAGGTTTCAGAAAGATGTTTCAATAACTCTTGCACAATAATAGTTAAATACTCATTTAAGCATCTTATTCTGATCCTCTATTTTCTGTGAAAAAGAGAGCTTATTACCATTACGTTCTCTATTCGCTTGCTGATTATATTCATAATTGAACTAATTGATTTGCATATTATTAGACTTAAACAGTCTATACAAGAAGATAGATATGTTAATACGAGTAATTGGCTATGTATATATGTATGAGCAGCATACTTCATTACCTTCCAAGTAGCTAATTATCCCCTTCCTTAAACAAGGATGTTTTCTTTGTTTGTAGAGGATATAAATGCGAAAATGAGATTTCTGACTGTAAGAGTAGGCTTTAGGATATGTAATGTCGTTGCATTGATAGCCTCTCGGGCAATTAGTACCAAATTATTTTATTTGCAATCACTAGTGGCTAACTATTCTCTTCGACGAACAAAGATAGTTGGTTTTTCGTGTAAATGATCTTCATACTCCATGTGTTAATATAATGTAATTAAATAAATAACTTTGACTATAAGATCATGACTCAAGACATATGGTGTTGCTGCATTTTCAATATTCAAATAGCGTTGTAGTTACTTGGTGGAAACCAATTACATTATTTGTCATCACCGGTATTATTTTGCCTTCTTTAGTTAATATCTGTAAAAGCAGCTATTAACCTTTGTTTATTACAGATTGCATGCATATAAATTATTGATGTTTGATTGTATGACAAGAAAAGCTATAACAAAAGTTCTCATTAGTTAATCTTTGTGAAAATATCTTAAAAATAATATATGGAAATTTCATTTTTTTATAAGTTGTTTAAATATTTAAGGTTGTATATAACGAATAATGTTCCTTAGTCCGTTGTCAAGCCTGAAATCATTATTTAATTGTCCATTTAATTTTGTGATACAAATATTGCTATAAAAAATTGTATATCATGAGCACATCACCAGATCTAGGGTGCTTAGTGGCACCTAAGCAAGAAAGTGGTTTTTTATACAACATTTTCTTTAATAATATATTTAAAATTTTAGTACTCTGCATTCTAAGCACTCTAACTCAAATCCGTGCACTTTAATTTAAAACAACTCTTAATGAATAACTGAAAGTATCTAAAAGAGCTGTATGGTGAAATAATTTTCAACCTGTTATTTAGTTAGGATTTCTTATTCTCTAAAATCCATACCTATATATTGGATTGCATATTTATTAAACCTATCAGATTTACTTAGCAAGATTTATATGAAAAAATATTCATTGCTTACGATAGAATGCAATACATTTCGAAATAAGTTAATTTCAGACAAAAAGATATTCAAAAATAAAATTGAAAATTTTACAATACTTTCCTATTCAGTAAACTAACAAAAGTAGTTTTAGAAGCAGATATTAAAATGTCACTATTTTGAAAAGTAGGATATATAGCTATCAGTAGTAATGAAGGTAGCAGATAATCAATATTCGTATAGCAAAAAGGCATCTAGGATTTTTACACAATGATGAAAATTTTATTTTTTTCGGTATTGCTTTATAAACCACTAGTTGTGATATAAACTGAGATACACAACTATAAAAATGCCAAAACGATATTTTTTTTTTGATAAATATTTTTTTGCAATACTAACACTTACCCGATTTTTCAGCTCGAATAAGTTTTGTGGTCAACACATAATCGTTAGATTCTTTTTTCCTTTTTGGATTCGACCCAACCCCTCATATGAAGTAGTTTCTAGTATTCTGATTTTACATGTATAAACTTTTTGAAAAAGTATAAATTGAGATACATTTTTATTCACATCAAATGCATTTCCAGCTTCGATTGTTCTGACAGTTGTTTTTTTTTTTTTTTTGGAACACAATCTTTTAATTTTTCATCAAATATTCTACTCGTTACTTTCTGTTTGATTTTATGTTTATTTGATTGCAAATTGAGATACTTTTGCATATGTTTGCCTGGTGTTACCACTTGAGTTTTGGGATTTAAATAGTTATTCACTTTTGCTAGTGAAAACAGTTTTCGCTGTTGTTTACATTGCAATAAAATTTCTCAAATTTAGAGTTGCAGAATTCTAACGTCAGTAGAACGTCAATAAAGAATTTTAGATATTGCACTGCAGAAATTGGTTTCCAGGTGTAACCCAGTTTGCCAAAGTATTTCGATTTAGCGAATTTTTTTTATGTTATATGTTCGTATAAAATTTAAAAAAAATAAAAAATTCTATTCTTTATTTCTAAATAAATTCTAAAAAGCTTTTTGAACAATAGCAAAGAGTAGGCAACATTGTCTTATATTCATTCTAAAAACATTTTAAACTTGCTTTAAATTCTGTAACTCGCACAGCGTAACTCGATAAAGATATAAAAGGAACACAAATTTTTGTATTTAGCATTTTTTTTAATAGAATTAATCTAAAGTTTATGAAGCATATTCAACCATATACGTTGAATTTATCCTAATGGTACTCAAAAAAAGAAATAAATAGCAAGAAAATGGTTGGATATGTTAAGTTCAACTTATCTAGAGCTTAAGGTATCTCATCTAACTGAATCTAAGATTTAAAATTACTAATGCTAGTTGACTTACATCTAATTTATCTAATGTTTTTATTTTTGTGCGACGTCTCCACTTGTTTATTGTGTTCAAATATATAAGTATTGTAAAACAAAGAAGCAAGTTATTGAGATGTCAAAAGCGAAAAAGATCTCGGCATGAATCGTTTCAAATGACAAAGCTATGCTTAATAGGAACTCAAAAATATATAGATCCATGAGATGATCTTAATAAGCTGAGTTGTAGTTTCGTCACACATCAAATAAAAAATTAAATATACTTTGGAAACAAATTCAAAATCTATTTATAGTAGCTGTCTAACAAATGGGTATAGATGAGCCCAGAGCCGTGTCTAGTTCCGCTTTCCCTAAGCAATAGCTTTTATTCCTCATAAATATTAGAAGAAAACCTGTTGTTAGTTATTTATCTGTGAAGTCAATTTTTCGAAAAGCATACAATAGCAGTGTACAGTTTTTTATTATTATAATTAATTCTTATTAAGTTCAACCAATTTAATATTAGGTAAAGCATGGAATAGAATTCGAAATCCTTCCAATATTCGATAATGAAGTTTTTGTCGCACATAAAATAACGTATTTTTTGTATGTTTCTCTCAAAGTTTCTTATCGGTTGGTTTCTCCTATACTTAAAAGAAAAAATTATTTTGAATAAAAATTTCTTTTATAATTTTACACTACTGAAATGTGTACAAAAACTTTAATAAAAGTTTTACTAACTAAGTTGTTGCACACACACACACAAAGCTACATTTTGTTGCAAATAAATACGCATTAACACATAAAAGTTTTTCAATTAAGTGCAATGTCCTTGTCATGCCAAAGATGTATTAATGAAAAAGCTGGAAAATTAAAACAAATATTAATGACTTAAAAATACTACATAAGAAAATTCAGTACATTCTGTGAAAATTCAGTTCACGAAAATGTGAGGTTTCACCGAAGACCACAAAATGCCTGCACTATTCGACGTCACAATGAAATGTTGCATATATGCAACTTATGCTGCAAGCCAGGCTGCATTAAGGCATGGCCATGCATAGAAGGCAGGAACACACCAGAAATAAAGGCGAACCCACAAAAAAGGAATTAAAAAGAATAAGTAAAAGTTAAAAATGAACGCACAACTTAAAAAATGCATTAAAAAGTTGAAAACGTACATGAAAAATTGCTGCCAAGGTGTGTTGCGCTTGGACTGGGTAGAGCTTGGACTGAGTTGGGACCGTGGTGAAATTCGAGGCAATGTGACAAACTCACTAGGGTCTTACTTTTTGGTACACAAATGTGCAACTGCATTTTTATTTAATTGCATAGACACACCGTATGAATATTCTGGCAATGGTAGCAGTACCAGACAGCACAATCCTTTCGCATGCATAAAAAGTACTCATGTAAACATACATGTACATATGTATATGCATATATTTATATGTGCTGAAAATAAAGTAAGAAAGCTCAAAAATGGGCCAAAGTACTTACAATATAACGTGACTCTTAATATTTGTAGTTGTAACAGCAACTCTGGGGTACTTATAATGCAATACACACGCACTTATTTCCTTAGTAATATATTTGCAAAGGATTAAAATCATATTAATTTTGTTTCATTTCTCAACTTTTCTACTTTGCTGTGGAAGTTACCATTAAAAATAAAGAAAGAAATGAAAAAAATAATAAATTTAAAAGTTCTTGTACTTTTATTAAATATTTTACACTTAAGACTAGCAGGACCAAGTAAATGAAGTGCAGAGGGTAAAAGCACGAAAAGAAAACCACTTTAACCGAGTTTATTTAATGGTTATGATGGGCTTTACTCTTAGTTCTGTTAACAGACATTTAATTCCTTTTAATGATTATAGATGGCATGTAGAAGTTGGAGGACACAAATGGCCCCGATAACTCCGTAAAACTTTTACTTAGCCTTCTATGAACTCGAGAGTTCAAAAATCATCATGAAAGTCGCGTGAAAGGAAAATTATAACAAAACTTGCAACAGAGAAAAAATTGTAATTCCCAAGAAAAACAAGAACTAGTGAAAGGCAGTAGAAGGTAATTTTATGTCGTACCTCTTATCAAGCTAAAGGGCAAATATAAGGAATATCTTTTAAGCTACACGTAATAAGCAATAATTACGTTTAGCAATCTTAATCTAAATGCACACCTAAGTCTCTTGCCTGAGGGTAGTAAATGCAACTCTTGAGAGTTGCATTTCACTAGAAAGCACTTTGTTGCCTAAATGCATATTAACAGCAAAATATGCAGTGGTAAGCAAATGTGCGGCCCTTTCTTGCTGTGAACCTCTTAATAACTGTAATTATCAATTTGCTGTTGGAGCATGACATTTGCTCCTTCGTACTTTTACCTATCCTTGCATGTAAAAGTGAAATTGACTCGTGCGTTGACCTTATTGCAGCCTATAGCAGCAAGGCTTAACATTTTTTTCAACTTTGACATACTTATTTTAATATTTAAAAAAAAAGTGTTTATGTTTAATAATATTAAATTATACTCTTTTGGATTAGGTCACACATATTTTGATTTGAAGTGTGATAATATGCAAACTTCTCAATTACTTTTAATACTGCAAAATGAATGCAGTTTTTGCTTTGAAAATTTTAAAAAAGTAAATAGACGAAGCAGGATTTACACCGCTTTAAATTGATTAGAAACTAAACGAGGATTGAGCCTGAACTTTTAGCAATTTTAGAGTAATTGAACCGAACTATGCATTAAATCACTGGGTTGGCATATTTCATATAGAAGTCTACAATTAGATCACACCGATACCATTGACTAATTCAGAGTATCGAATCCTCTATCATAAAAATATATCTTAGTAGAATATTATTACTTTATTATCTTCTTTTTGCTAGTCTAAACTATTGAAAATAGAATGTATATCAGGAAAGCCTTTAAACAATAAATTACCTTTACGAAGGCACCTTTACAAAGATCAGAACATCACAACCAAATGAACTTTTGTCCTTCAAGCAAAGAAAACTAAAATGACAACATTAACAAAATAAAATTGTCAAATTGCAAGAGTAAATAAACTTGTCAACTAAACGCCAGAGGGGATTTCCTAGTTTCATAATGTTTTCCAGGAAGCACATGAAAGGCTTGCCAAAGTAAAAAGGTAGCCACCACAACTTACTAAGCTTAATATAAATAAATGCAGACTTATGATTTATGAGTTTTTCGACCGCAAATTTGTTGTGACCATCATAACTTTAAGAAGATTATCATATGAAGGCAAAATGCAAGTATACATTTTTGAATCCAAATGAATTTTAAGTAATAAAGTATATTTCTTAGGTCACAGTTTCATTGATGAACACGGATCCCGAAATAATGTTTCATAAAAAAAGGGAAGTTAATGGGATAATGATTTCACTATATACAATGTATGGGCTTGTCAGTTCCTAAATTTTTCTAATGCGGTTACAGCAATCTGCTTTCTGGATACATGTCTGTCTACAATACATAGTGTCTCTTCCAATAAGTTTAATACGATAACATCCAAAATATATGTTTACAACATATAGTAACACTTCCAATAAGTTTAATATGATAGTGTCCATAGTAAGCGGATGGAATAACAGGAATTTGGAATAACTCCGTAATGTATGCAATTGGCGTTGGATTATAAGAGGAAAATGAAGAAACTGATGCTACACTAAATAAAACCAGATTCATTCCAATGCAGAATTTTGTATTTTTTTTGAGCATAAGTAATAAGTCTGTGTTATAGAATGTCTCGGAAAGCTAATACAAAAACACCAACAACACAATCATGTATTTATAAATGAGCTCAGACTAAGCCTTTAAAATATCTTAAAAAGGCAAAATACAAGTATATACTATTTGTTAGTGAGCTGTACCATAAGATAAGTTGAGTAGCACTGCTGTAAACCACTGATTTGATATAAAAATTGATTTATCTCTCCTCCGCAACAACAAACCCATGGAAAATTTAAAAATTTTGACTTTACGTTTGGTTTAATTCTACTAAAAAGTTTAAGGTTGGAACTCCAAAGCCATTTGGTTCTAATTTACTTAACAAGCTTATTATAAGTAATTCTAATTAGTCTAAGTTAACTTAAGCTACTCACTTTAGAGATAGCATAATAAATCTCATAGATTATGGTAGGCTATTATTCTTTCTGCTCGTAGTAATTGTCGTATAAATTTAATATGGAATAATAATTGGTACATATATAATATATTCCATTATACTGTCAATCCTTTAAAAATAGATTTTAAAAGAACTGTTAACACACCTGAAAAAGTAAGGAAAGCACTCAATATTCTGTACATAAGGTAACAAAACTTCATATCCTTTTTATACATAATCTCAATTAAGAAGAAAAAAGTATATAAATTTGTATGTGAATGTACATTGTGAAAAATCTAACTTTTATAATTCAAAAGCGAAAAATTGCCTGTCAGGCACGTCACGAAATGTTATTGAAGCATTAGGTTTTGAGTACGTGAGCTCATTGAAATGCACCTAAAACATAAATACAGCATTTTAAGAAAATCGAAATTTTATAATTTCACAGCTAAAATATCTGCCAACATTAGAAACCACAGAAAGGAATAAATTTACTCCTTCAACTGTTCATGTGCTAATGTATTTATTTTTCGGAATCTGCACATGAGATTGACATGTGCATGAAAGGAAAAATATGGAAAATCTTCATTCAGTAAAAGCTAACACATAAACCTTGAATTCTGAGTGTTTGTTAATCCTCTGCTATTATTTCCTAAACCAAGTAAATCCTTTATTTTCAATTCTTTTTATATATTTAGAAAATCTTTTTTGTATGAAAAATAAATAAAATATTTACAAAGAATTTTATGTGATGTTTATTGACATAACACTACAGAATTATTTAAAGTAAATATAAAATTGTAAATGGAATAAATTATTTGACCTATAAAATCTAAAAAGGATATTATGTACACAAATAACTTATATAGTTACTTTCTATTTATTTTATATTGTATATTTATTTCTGCATTTATTAATTATTTTAATTTTGCAACCTATACTTATATTGTGATGTCAAATCAAAATTATTGCCCATACTCGTATCTGTGTATTCGATATTTCACTCAACAGAATCAGATTTCCACCTTCATTTTCAATGGAGCTTAAAGGAAACAATACTCCAAAACCAAGTATGCTACACCATACATCATTCATTAATTTTTAATTAACAAAAAGATCAAAAAATAACTTTAACCAAAGTCAACTTATTGTCAATAAAATTAGTTGTGACAGAATTGTGGAGCTTACCTACTTAGCACTTATACAGCCAAGCTTTCGCTGTCACGAAATTTTTATCCATTAAAAAAGAGTGATAAATCAAGATACGAAATTGCTCTGAATCCTTTGTTCTAAAAATGTGAAAAGTATTGTCACTAAAACTACCGTAACTAAATTAATTCAAATGTTCAAATGTCATAAACTGACAGGTTTCATTGAGAAATATAACTTTTTAAAATTTAAATGGATTTTCAATTAGTAGTGTTGCTAGTGTGTTATTCTACGATGTGTTATATATTTACCATAATAATAATTACACCAATTACTTTTTATCCATAAAATCTTGATTCTTGTAAGTTTAACTAACAAAACCTGCGATTGTGTTAACTGTAGGCAGTTGTGAGTTTTGAATAATATTAAAAAAACGCCACAGACTGAACCGAAGAAGTTTTGCTACTGCAACTTCTCTGACAGCTATGAGATAAGTTATTTTTGAAAATCATAAAAATTTATATATGGAGTCCAAAAAGAAAAGTCAACTATAATATAACATTTCAGTGTGCAGCAATTTTATTATCACTGACAAGCACATTTACTACACAGCAGCAACACACAAGTAACTACAGTAACAATTGCAATGAATTCCTAAATCTCCACAGCGTTTACATATTAAACCGGCGTGGGTGTATTAACTCATAAGCACGCCCACGAATTCCTCAGTTTAATGCCAGCGAAGTTTATTTACATTTTAGTAGTAATACTGCGTTTTAATAACAAAAAAAAAGATTCTTTTCAAATTTTCTACAAAAATGAAGTAGACAGTCGAAAAAAGAACAAAAAAAAAGATTACGAAATAAAATGGCATAAATTTTGCTACTCATAAAATTTACTACAAATTTTCACTGCAACATATTTTTTACGCTTTGCAACACTTACATTAACCTCTGCACTTCAACAGACGCACAAACACACACATACACACACACGCATAGCCCAAGCTTTGCCCGAGCACATTAAGCCAATTTTGTTGCAGGCTTAACATACATTGCGCATTCCTCGGCTGCTGCTGTGTGTAATTTAAAGTGACATTGCAGTTGCATGGCGGCAAAAATGGCTGCCGTTCGAGTAGCAGCTGAAAGGCAAGCCTGGCACTTTGGCAATGGTGCTATCGTATGGTGTGGCAGCGTAGTTGTGGTGCACATTAAGATGCAATTAAAATGCTGTCATAGCTCAGCTTTATGCACTTTGTAGTCTGCTTGCGGCATTTTCGGCTGCTCAAATTGTGAAAAATATTGCAAACAATGTATGTACAAAAATAATTCAACGAATGCGGTACTAGAAGCAGTGCAGTCGGATGGTGTACCGAAAACAGTCGAATAGTTTTACCTTTAGACACTTGCTTTAGTCTCTACTAAAACTGCATAGAAACATTCCATTTAATTTCTTTGTACATTTTTCTAGTTTATAAGACGTGAGCAACTCCTAAGCATTTATATTACTTGCTGCCTTTTATCAGAGTTTACTGCTTCTGCTTTCCTGTGGGTTTATTCCGCTTATTTGGTCTCTTGTCTGCATGAACTATAGTGCTTGGAATTTCATTTTTTTTTATCTCTTTTCATACTGCTATGAAAGTAGCTACTTTTCCTTAACCTTTTCTCTTTTATTCGTGGATTATTTTATTTTAATCCCATTAATGGCATTGCGAATGGATATTCAGAATATGCTGTATTGCTTTTGGAAAACAAAAGTAAGTTGAATTTTCCTTATTAATTGAGAAGGTAAAAGGATATTGTTAAGGAATTAATTTCATGCGCAATGAAATTGAGATGGAAACATTGAATAAAAGAAAATGCACAAAAGTGAATGTAATAATGATAATTAAATAATTGAAAGTCAATTACTTCTGAAATGGACATTCAGTGAAATCATCCTCTTTTGCATATTCTGACACTTAACATTATTAAAATGTTTTTGTATATTAAAAAGGACAGCACATGGAAAGTACATAATTATTTCTTATTTCTTATTGCGTTTTTAATTTTCTTTAAAAGATAGTAATATGCTTACAAGACATAACCTTAATACGTAAAGACACATGACGCTTAAAAGAATAAGCACCATGCTCTTAAAAATTTTCTTCGTAAAGTCTAGTAGACTCTTTAAATATGTAAGAAGCAGATGTTATTTCACTTTAAATATAATTCCTGAGAACATATTTTAAAATTAAATTAGTTTTATAAAAGTATTATGACATTTATATATACAGTTATATATGTATATAACTATATACAGTAAAATCTTCGTAAGAAGTCGATTTAACATTATAAAATAGTATGAATATTAAATATAATATTTTATTTGACTATTATATTTATCAACTTTGTGCTTACAAACTTCCCGAAAGTTAATAATATAAAGTCCTTATCAATAAAGAGGCGATACTGCAAAGAATAAGAAGGGTTCGAAAAGAAATGAAAAGACAACAACAAAAATTTTGGTTAATTTTTTGAAGTTTGATTGGCCGTACAACGCTGTTTCGAGTATTGCCAAGTAATAATATGGATTGCACGAATTATATATGGACTGTAAATTAATTAAAAAATTCGAATATTTCCTACGACCACTGATAATGTATACTTGGCACTACTTTATGGGTGTGTCGCGTATGTAATTAGCTGCCAACTCTACTATCCAGAAGCTACAAGTGGGTCAAAGTCAGGGTGTCCAAAGACTCTTCAAAGTGCCTTGGTATATCCGCACGAATGACATGCTAAAAGACCTTAGAATAGATCAGATAAAAAAATACATAGGCAACAAAGTCCTTTAACTATATGCGAAAACTGACAGTCTGCCCTACTTAGCACTATCTAATCTTAGAGTAATCACTTACCGTATAGGATGGTACGCAGATCTTAGATCAGTCATTGAATAATCACGAAGCTTATGAGGAGTACACAAATTAGTCAGTGAGATGGGTGGGACTCTTCAGAAACTCCCCAGCTATCAAAGAGTAAAAGAGTCCAGATGCACTAACACGAAAAAGGCTCAACATACAATAGTATATATGGGATATATAAATATATGTTATATAAACTATAAACTAGCTTAGATAAATTTGGAAATTTCTTATGTTTCACCTCATAATTACTGAAATACTGAGATGTTCTTAACTCGTTTTTAGGACTTAGTCTTAGTTGGTTCAAGTCTCACAATATACTATAAATTATTATTAATCTTTTAATTGCAAACTATTACTAATAAATTATATTACCATAAATATAGTTTCTTTTAAATTAGTGTAAATTTAAACTAGAGTCTTCGCTGTTTAAAAAACAAATTAATAAAAATAATAAATTTTATTAGTAAGAGTATAAATAAAAAAAAATTTAATTTAAATATGTAATATTTTTACGGGTGATAATTTCCGAATTATCCAGCTGCATGAAAAGCATGCATTATATTGATTAGTGTTAGTAAGCATTTCAAGCTCACCTACACCAATACGTAAAAAACCTATTTAATACCAATACGTATGAACTGAAATATGTATATATGTAAAACAAATCTAATATCAAAGGTGACTGTATTCGAAGCTCAATTTAATAGTCAACCAAATTTACTTAAAGCTCTATATTGATGAAAATATGTGCGCCATGTAACTACAACAAAATAATATTTACAAAAAACAACCTTGCCATAATATTCTCATACGATATGCAACAAATGTAGTAAAATGTACGAAAACACTGGAAAAAAAAGTTTGCAAAAATTCTTAATAAAATATTTTAGTAAATTTTCGTTAGATAAAAAATGGCTCACAACTTATAGGAATTTGTATGAATTGAAGCTAAAAGCATTTTAATGGTTATATGCATTTTCAATTTACTGTAAACTCCGTATAGGTGTGTGGATGCAGCTCAACGCCGAGGCACATATGCATATGCAAGCATGCAGCAAGCCGAAACCACAACGCGCAGATACGCGCAAAACGCAAACAATTTCAAGCGCACCAATCCGAGCGAACATCAATGCAACAAACACAATTCGAATGCAGAAATTTTGCGGTACACAAGCGACTTGAGAGCGTTTGCCGCTGTCGCTGTCGCTGCCACTGCCGCTGCCGCTGCAGCTACCGCTTATACTGAAATCCAATTGCTGGAAACTTATGCAACCAAAAGTACTGCAAAAGTATTAAATATTTCAAAAGAAATGCAGAGAAATAAGTTTTCATGCAAGAATACAAGCGAGTCATGATAATACAAAAAAAAAAAAAAATTAGAAAAAAATGTTGAATGCTGCATAGAAAAGTTCTGCGCTGTTTTGCAAAGATTCGCAATTTTAGTGAAAATATTGAAATGTTTTTATATTATTTTTTATGCGCTTTTTTTAACAACTTTTGTATGCTTTCATACTTTTTGTAATGGAAAAACTATTTTTCACTTGAATGAAATTGAAAAATGAATGGCAAATTTTTTCCTTCATTTTTCTGTGCTAACAACAAAATGTCACTCATACATTTTCCCCCCGCTCGGTTTGGTTCGTAGTAATATTTATAACAACAATGTTACACAAAATTAACTAGAAATGAAAACCGAATTTATTATTTTTAAGCTTATTAAATCTAATTAAATGAAACGTTGACTTTGTATTATTTCAATATTATTTATTAATAAATTGAAGTACTGCCTTCATATAATGCCTCAAAACTTTTTCAGGTACAATATGCATCAAGAATTTTTTATAATTTAAAGACAGGTATGCTATTTACGTGCAAAAGTATTTACATTACA
>NC_051846.1:204054214-204058496 GCF_002237135.1 Teleopsis dalmanni
TTCATTTTTTTCTTTTAAAATTCTTTATTCAAGTGCTTCGATTGGTTTATAGCATTATTCGCTTACGTGTTCATCTATGAAGTGTATATTGCCATATAAAACATTCGAGTATTTCTATCTTCTAGCATGTGTAAGTAAATTTATACATAGAATGGGTAAAAGAATGCAAAGAACCATTATTTAATTGTCCATTCAATGTTAAACTTAATATTTATTTATACCTATTAAGTGCGCTTTCATACTTGTTATAGCTTTAAAGTACACCCTGACGTATGAGTAATTTTTTTATAATAACATAATTAACTTCGTTAGTGACTTAAATTAATTAAACTGCTTTAATAAAATTTATTAGGAACATACTATTAAATTAAGTGACTCGTTGTTGCATAATTATAGTTACTAGTACAATACTTTACTTCGTCTTTGTTATAATATTCTATTAGTAAGCAAAAACTGTTTTTTATATCACTTTATATCACACTTTTGAATCCTTTCATTGCCTTTTTACATTTGTTTAAAATAAATAGAATTATAACTTTCTTAATATTGTATTTTTATTTCGAATGATACTCTTATCACTTAATTATAATTCTGATGCACTTTGAACAAACATTTCCATCGATAGCTCATTAAGGATTTTTAAGTTGAAACTTAGTTTAATATAATAGCAATTGTTCGTTTTATAGTTAGTATTTCTTTTTATAATAATCTTCGAAAGCAAAGGTTCCGATCTATGTTTCTATTAAGAATTATAGTATCAATAACGGAGATTAATATGGACACTTACCTCATATCTTTCTCAATAAATCCACTAAAAGTTTAGTTGTAAGGAAGATAGAACTAATGCTATTTAGGCTTTAAAAAATGCAGCTATACTCTAATAACAACCCTCAAGCATCTCATAGACATGCCGCACTTGCACTGAATGGCTGTTTTTAATTTACGGAGAACTTCGCTAGCTTGGATCTTGGTGTGAGATGAGACATAAGACTCTCAACAGAATAGATAAATTTTATTTTCGATCTATTTTCTTAGCAAGAGTTCTACTTACTATATCCCTATATCTACTTGAGGGTGTAATAATAACACCAAGCAGAGTTGCACAACTGTAAACAGCGCTTATCTTCTCCATTGTTTCTAGTGAAAGTTCTGTTGTACGATAGATAGTTTGAAGTACAAAGGAATGGAGGTTATTGCCAACAAGTTTGATATGCAATGCGTTAATTCGTGCATAGATTTGTGACATAATGGAAGTGATATGTTTTATTTCATTTAGCTTAATATCGTATTTTGGAAGATATTTTTGTTGCAAAAAGCATTTTTTGCATTTTAGTGATAATTTGAATTTCAGATAAATTAGCATTATATAGCTTGTGCTATTTTCGCGCTGGCACCTCAACAGACATATTTGTATGACACAAAACTGTTAACGCTACTTTGTCAGTAATTTACCGAAGTTCAAATTATCTATGGACCAATCCAAAGAATTGCATTAAAATTTCAATTAATTCCGAGTTTATCACAATTCAATTTTCATTAGAAAGTTGTTATATCGATGACGATCAATTCAGATTTTGGTTTACATATAATTTCGTCGTCTATATTGAGTTCCATTTAAAGTATAAAATTTCTACAGAAAACTAAACAAACTTAAAATGCGCATAAGTTGTTCAGTTTTTCATATATTCGTATTTATATGGATTTTATGGATTCGTATTTTTTCCTACCATGTCCCACTTAATATTGCCACAAATTGTTGCAAAGCAATTAAGTGAATTGCACTTGTGTGTATTGTCGAAATGAAAATAAGAAAATAATGAATTCACATATACAGAATGAAGCAAAATGAAACAAAAATACTAAACTTCATTTAGATAAAAGTAAAATTGGATTTAAATAAACTTTATTCCATACAATAAAATGGCAGACAAACAGTTTTATGATTCCTGTTGTCAATAGCAAATTAAATTGCATAAAAAGGAAATGGAATTGAAATTATTCGAAGGCATGTTTCTTCCCAAGATCAAAAAATTATTTTCAAGTGCTTTTTTCCCATTTTTTTATGGCATCTATCTATATATACCTTCAAGTCAATTAATTAAATTATAAAAATAGTATTTTTAACAAGAAATATATTTTTATTTTTATTCTTTTTTTTTGCTGCAAATAATCTAAACCTGAACAATTCTTGATCCTGACAAAGACAACAAATAATTGCTCCATTTTATTGCTGAGTATTTCTGGTAATTAGAACAAACCTGCAGGACATACAAATATCATTTTAATTGTTTAATTGCCTTAGTGCTTTATTTCCATTTATAGTAAATATTTTTCAATTTATTTTAATTTCTTGCTCTCAACAATTCATATCGAAAAAGAATTCTTAGCTGACAGAAAGCATATGAAGTGGAAAGGACATTCTAAGAACTTAATTGCAGAGTTTCCGGAATTGCAAAAATATTAATTTAAAATTTCTAAATAATTTTAAGAAGATTGCTAGTAAATTGCATTTAAGGGATTATTGTCAATTTTGAGCTCTAAATTGGTTATAAATATTTATTTATTGAGAAAAAATTGAATTAATAATGTGTACTGGAAATAGTTTTATCAAAACTTTATTGAGACTAAAATCGATTATTTTAAGTAAATTTATATTTCTTTATAAAAATTAAAATATTGGACTTCAAATATAAAACAAAAATTATTAGCAATCAATACAAATAAACTGAGTATTATTTATTTTTATGTAAATCATTTTAATTTTTAATAAAATGAGGGTTTAAATACAAAAGCTTTAACATTATGTGGAAAATCCTTTATAAACCGTTTGCAATATTTATTTTTCTAGTACAGCAACTGTAGTTTTATTTAAAAGTTTTTTAATTTCAATTCAATACTGACGGTTCTAAAATGGACAGCTGTATAAGCAATAGAATTTTCTCGGAGGGACTAAAAAATCTACAAACGACAATTATAGGCTTTCTGATCATTGAAGTGTACCATACTAAAAGATTAGATCTCTCTATTCAATAATTTCTCTTGTAATTATAAAGAAGACAAAAGGAGTGCTTCACATCTGATTTAATAATGTACAATGTATCTGCAATGACCAATAACAATACTGAAGGTCACTTACCTAAAGTCTTACTTAGCTTCAAGATATTGTCAGATTTTTTCACGGCACAAGATGTTTTTTAAACTATAGAAGCGTCGAATAACATAACCTAATTATAATTTAGACGTCATATAGTTTACCTTAGTTTATACTGGCGATTCAAGAGGATCGACTTAAGCCTATGCGTCCATTGTGCTACCGTATTATTAAAAACCCAAAGGTTAAAACCAACTAGAACTTTTGGCAAAGCTTATGATGCTATGCACAGGGAGATCCTGAAATTCATCAAGATCCTCAAAAAAAAAGCCCCTAAAGTATTAAGGCGGCGCCGTGCATAAGCAGGACAGAAGCTAGACGTCATATATAATATATGTATAAAATTTATAAAAATTTATATAATTGTAATCAAGTAATACAAACAAGAAAATAATTCATTTCTTGTTTTAAGACAGTTTATTTGTGAAATTAATTTCTTAAAGTACAAGGCTAAGTTAAAATCAATCTCAGTCACTTAACTGAAAAGGCTGGTTAATTGAGCTACAAATAATTATTTAAAAGGAATTCTGTTTAATTTATATGGATATATATGTTAATTTTATCTTCTTTTAACGAAATTTTTCAAAAATTGACAATAATTGTATACAAGAAATCACAATCATTTTAGACTATATCTCATTAAAATCAAACACAGCTATTTAACGTTATTTGATCTACAAAATTGAACTAAAGATTAATTTTTGTCATATTTAACATTTCCGTTCCCACAGTTATGGCACCATTGACTCATATATAGGAGTGTGCATACACAAAAGAAACATCTCCCAAATAATACCAAACATATAATCAAATAAGAAAATTAGCTATAAAAGCCGAAAAACACCCAGGAAAAAGAAAAATATTGTTTGGTTGTTGCTTAAGCACACAAAGCTAAAATTCCCAAAGGGTTAAGCCCTGTTTTCGCAATTGTGTGCGCGTGTATTGACACAGTTGATCTTAGCACATCCCTGTTCTCTAACAACATCCCTGTTCGTTCGTACGCTGATCTGTGCAGTGTGGGTTGTGTGCTTAAGTGTTTGTTGAAGTTGCCGGAAGTAGACCAAATGGCATCAACTTGTTATGTTTTATTTTGTTCTATTTTATGTGAAATTTATTTATTTCCCTTTGTTT
>NC_051846.1:204058596-204065430 GCF_002237135.1 Teleopsis dalmanni
TATATATATATATAATATATATAGGTATATATGATATATATATAATATATATATAACATAGGTAGTATGGTGATCTAAAACAAAATACTGTGCATATTTTTTAAGAAATTGCGTATAATAAAAACTATCTTCAATCTGATTTTTTGAATTTTATATGACAAATGATATATATTGTTGCATATATTTGGTGTGTTAAGGACAATAGTGTAAACATAGTATAATATAGCTCTGCTTATACTAACTAGAAAAAACATGTTAATAATACTTTTAATTACATGTACATACAAATAACAATGTTTGTTATATAGTAATGTTTTAATATTATTAATATAAATAATTTACTAATTTAATATTTTATTTACCAAAATCTTTATTAATAATATTGTTTTAGAAGCAGGTTCATTGGTCAATTTTTAAATAACTGTTTATAGAAAAATTAAAAAGAATTTTTTTTTTTTCAATATCTATAATATATAGTCAAAATAAAGAATTAATTATTAATATAAACAGTATAAATATTATTTATATTTTTATTGACTAATTGTCAATACAAAAGACTTATTAGTAATGTATACCAAAAGTAATCGCGATATAAGCTATTAAAAATAAGATCATTTGATAATTATGTAGTCTTATAGGCATTAAAGCAGTATTCTTACAAACTGCTTTTTTCTTCACAGAATATTCAAGTATTTTTACCACAAAAAAAAGGCTATGTATGTATGAATTTTTATAAAATTATCCATTCATATATGCACAAAATATATAAAAATCATTTGATCATAAACATTCAAAACCATAGAAATGTAAAATGCAGTTAAATAAATTAAAATTGTTATTTAATTAATTTAAAAATTAATTATTCAAATTCTTGATAAAATATGTTAAGAAATTTATTCTTATGATTATATAATTCATGGAAGTCTATTTTTCTCGCAAATGCCATATATTCGGAGATGAATTATATTTTAAAATAATTTTTGAATTTTATAATAGAAATCCAGCAATTAAAAATGTTACTCATACGCTATGAGTTACTTTGAAAACTTTTAGTGGAAACTAAAATTTTAGCAAGAATTTTCCTTTCCCGTTTACAAGTAAATAGCAATTATTTTTTAAAAAGTATTTTAAAATATATTTTTAATATGAAAAAGTTTATATATTGCAGTGCAGTATATTGCAATTGTGCTATACCCACGCGATATACCAGAGTTAAGTTTCAACTTTACGCCTTTGTTTGCTGCATTACTTAATGCAAATCCACGTTACGCCACTACACACTTAAATACTTTAGTAGTTCGCAGTAGTGAAAGTTTTGCCTTGTAAATCCTTTATAAAAACTTGATTATTAAGCAGAAAGCCTTCATATTGTTTCAGGATTTCAAATACTTGTAGGGGAAGGAAACTTGTGGAAAATAAACCAAAACATTAAAACTCATTTCTTTAAGAATTTTTGCCTTAAGAATTTGTGCAATTTTGACAATTTTTTGTTGAGGCTTACTTGTTGTTTTTATTTCTGTAAATCATAAGAAGCCTTCAGATTTAAATTGGCCCTTAATTAATAGACAGGTGGCTTAAGCCCTTAGCTATGTAATGGAAATATTTAAAAGAAAAAATAAATAAATTCTTAATTGGCAAGAAAATTGTTTATAGTTTATTTTTCCTGAATACCTCCTTTTGTTGCAAGAAATTTAAAAGTTTTAATTATGAGAATGCATTGTTTTTAGAAGAAAATATAGAACAGAAAATTTAAAAAGAAAATTTTGTTAAAATTACAAAAATGTTCATAAAGTTAAGTTGTTGTGAAATAAGTAAAGCTAGCTTGGGTTATTGCAAAATAAAAAATTCAATAAAATTAAATATTGCTTAATAAGGTTGGGATTCTTATTTATGAAAGTAGAGATTAGTGAAATTATAAATATAAACAATCATAAGTAAAATTTTTGCATAATTTTAAATAATATTTTTGAAGATGCGCATATGTATAGATATTATAGTACACATCCAAACATATTTTTGAGGAGGAAAGTGGTAAGTTTTGCAATACTTGTACCAAATATTCTTTAGTCTGAATTAGTAAAAAAAATTCTTAGCCCCTTAATAGCTTAGCGAATGTCGTCACCCAGAGTTGTATTATTTTGAGGTTAGATGCTTTAATGAAAGTTTGCTGCTGGAAAATACATGCCCTGCTCGTTTTTTTGCTATCGATATTGCTACATAATATATATATATTATATATCATGAATAAAAATATATTATAATATATAAACCTCAACCTGGAATATTTCCAGAAATGGAAAATAAAAATCAATAATGAAAAAATGAAGGTTCTGTTGATTACGCATAAGCGGAGACAGAAATATGGTTATAAACTGAGAGGATAGCATTAAATATCTAGGTATCACGGTGGACAAACGATTGACATGACTTAAATATGTAAAGCTGAAAAAAATTAGCTGTGCCAAAATTCTTTAAAAATGAAAGTCTCAATGCTAAGAACAGGAAGCTGATATATAGACAAATAATTCGACCGTCACTTCCATATGGATCTGTACCGTTCAGTAAGGCCTCAAACACTATCATTCGCCAGCTACAAATTTCACAGAGCCAGGCTCTGAAAAAACTTTTCAAGGCATCATGGTACATTGGGACAAATGACATTCTCAGAGACAATGAAAAAAGCTAAAAGCTTTGGGAGACTAGAGGCGTTTTTACAGTTAAACTTGATCTTGAAAAAAATTGTATACACATTTGAATAAAAATTTTTAGGTTAAGCAGAAAAAAAATTATAACTTTTTTAAGACCAAAGACTATTATTACTTAAAAATATAAATATGATAAAAATATGCGACTAAAAAATAATACTTACGTAGTAAGTTTTCTCGGTTTCACTAATACTTTGAATGTTTCAATGTTTGAATTGCTGTTAGTTTGTAAAAAAAAACTGACTGAGATAAGTTTTTACAATATTTTTATATTTATAAATAATCGTTTGTGATTTGACACAATCAGAATATTAGTTTAACTTTAATATTTTTCTGAAAATGTTAAAAAATGTTGACAGTTTATGACAAACGATGTGATTACGAAGATTTTGTAAGAACAAAAAATATTTATATGACAGCACAAACGTTCGAGCGCCACCATGCGTTCATAATTCTTAGTAAACTCAAGATTACGTAGGGTATACACATTCTAATAATCTATTGTAAATATTAATTCTGCTTTTACTGTTGAAAATCCCATATCGCATAAATTAAAATCTGTAAATTTTCGGCTAATCGTATATCTTCTATAACATAGCTGCAATAATTATTACAATGGTTTAAACTGTCCCGTTTGTGCACAAAATGCGACTAATTGCTACACATTTAACATGATAAATGGAAAAATAAGTTAAATGCGATAGTGTAAACGTACTAAAATATATTATATACTATAATTAAAAGAAATAATCAGATTCATTGATCACATATATTATTTTTATTTATATTTTCAATTTAATTCAATTGATGAGTATATAAAATATATTTAATTTAAGTAAATTTAATAATTAACAATTAAATTTTAAGAGCTTGCAAGTTTGCAAATAAAAATTAAATTAAATTTATTACCAAAAATCTTTTGATAAAAATCCTAATGGCATTTTAAATGATTTAGTTTTTAAATATTCGTCCAGTAAAACTTCCAGACGCACAGTTAGTCCATCACTATTAATTTCTTTTACTTTTGGTATATATGTGTGTCTTATGAATATAATCAGTTTTAAAAACTGTTTACCATAAGTTTCATAAAGATTCGCTGAAACTGTTTTCAGAACTTCGTAAAGTATTGTTGTAGAAACATTTGGGAACGGTTCCATGTTTATGAAATTAGTTAACCAACTCCAACAGTGTTCTTTACCGAATGGATGAGGCTGTTCATCAATTTTTCTACCACTGGTTATCATAATTGCTGAAAATAGTCGAGCATAACCAGTTTGTCTTTTCAGAAATTGTTCTTGATTTTCAAGCATGCCTTTTTTGAACTTGTAGCCGAGTGTTTTAAGGTAGTCTTCAGTAGATTGTTGTGTTTGTTTAGTTACATAATATGGTACTAAGTATGGGGATTCCTTATACAGAGTGGCTAAAAAAAGCGCTCCAAATTCGGGTAGGACTTTCCATAATGAAACAATTATTGATGCTATACCAAAGGCGGCTTGCGACACGCTTCCGATTAGTACATCACCTTGTTCTACAAATAATTTTGTTAGCAAAAGCAAACAGTAATCCGGTCCCAATGGATGATCATTTATCGATATTATACCTTCAGCAATCTTAAATGGATGACCAGTTATAAAATCATAAATTTTGTCAAATTTATTATTCAGATGTTGTGAACTAGCTGCTGATATAGCGTTGACTGGTTCTTTAATAGCTTTTTGACAGGCGAGTAAGAATTTCTTTGAAGATTCATCATTTACCAAAGGCTTTACTTTTTCTAATTTTGATTCATAGAGTTCATTAAATTTCTTATAAAATTCAAAACGATCTGGATATGCATTTCGCAGTTGAGTATAAAACATCTTAGTTGATTGAAAGAGTACTATTTCAGAAAAAACAAGTGGTTAATTATAATAGCTGCAGGCATTTTTCGCTTTGGTTATAAATTTTTAGTTTATAAAAAAAAGATAATGCGCAATAAATCTATTCAGATCGTAATGGTTCTAGCCTTCATGATATACAAAATCTTGCCATTAGAGAATTTGTATCTAATGGTCCCCCTTTGCCTCCCACAAGAAAGAGACCACATGAAAATATTCATTAGCCGGAGTTTTCTAAAAGCTGTAGATTAGACATTTCATTAAATGTCATTTATTATCACTATTATTAAATGTGATATTAAATAGATGTAGCTTTTTTTCGTTATTAGATATAGTGAACTAAAATCATTAACAATTAAGTAATTTTATCAAATTAATTATTAAAAACCTTATATTTGGGCACCAATCGTATTTTAATCCTTATCATCTTTGATTGTAGATGTTAAAATCGGTATACATTATTATATATAATTAAAATAAAACTTAAACAGCTAATACTATAACACTGTTAATTATCTACTGAAAAATATAAAATAGATAAAGTTTTAATAATTAGGAAACATGCGTAAGATGCTATCAGGTTCAAAAGCAAAAGACTATATTTTACTTACTCGATATATAATATTTTCTTGGTATATAATTTACAATTTTCTTTTACTTCGTAAAGAAAAAAAAATTGGTTATAAAATATATCAATGAATATCACTTCACACCAATTGAAATTTATTCAATATAATGGTTCTTATTAAAATCTAATATAAATTTTTTTTTGTTGACAACTTAAAATTTGTTTTTGGGCATACTAAGTTTTAATAGTTAAATTAATGATAGTTGTTGCTGTATCTCAAACAGATTTTGAGATTTGGGTACTAGGGTACATCATATAACCACCCAATAAAAACTAGCTTGGAAGTTAAATCAAAACGCATATGAGAAAATACATGGGATACTTTATGTGTGAAGAGAAATCCTGCATAACAAGGAATACTGTGTGATAAAAGAGAAACCCTGCATAAAAAGAGATACCCTGTATAAGAAGAGATACTCCGTATAACAATTGATGCTCTGTGTAACAAGATATATCTTGTATTGCAATAGATGGCGCTGTATAACATAAATGGGGTATATAAGAGAAGATGCCCCGCATAACAAAAGATACACTGTTTAATAAGAAATACCCTATATAATTATATTCTGCGTAATAAGAGATACCCAGTATAATAATATTCTGTATAATACACCCTGTATAATAAAAGATTGTATTATAAAATATACTCCACATAACAAGACATTAGAGAAACCCTGAATAATATTAGATACTTTGTATAATAAGAAATGTCTTATATAAGAAGAAACCTCCAGATACCTCTATAACAGGATATAGCCTGTATCACAAGATATACCCTGTATAATAAGAGATACCCTGATTTGGAATAACTAGTATGTGAAAGCGCAGTTACTGCTTAGATCCCAACTATTACTTTGTTTTCAACAAAAAAACTTTACTATAAGTTCTTAAAGTCACAGGATGCATACAATGCTTTTATCTATTGAAACGCACAGTGACTGTTCCTCTTTAAATAGTGGGTGGTTAAATAAGCGCAAATATTGTATGTAGCAATTGAGAGTAAATTTATTATAATGTATCTTAAATTAAAGCAACAGTGGAACACACAACGCACCTCAACAATTTCAATCCATTTCACATGCTTGATTGATCAGAGGCGGAAAGAGTAACGGAGCTAATAGAATTGAGACTTCCTGCACTTTTCCATAACACACATAAATATCTAACTAAATTGCTTCCCACTTCTATCCATAAGTGTATACATTCTGGGATATTAAGAACATATATTAAACATATTCCTAAGCCATATGAGGACACACTTTGTCAATGCTATGCTGCGCATAAATAATCTTAAACATACATGCCTGTGAGCGCTCCTTACCTGCTCCAGTGGGAGATGCTACAATAATAACTTCAACGTTTACCTTGATTTAAGGCACTGAGACGGAAGTCAAAGTTTGTCAGGCGTTTCTGCAAATAATTTCAACTCATAACGCAGCTTGTGCTTGTCTTCCATCCAGCAGAGTCGAGGCACTCGTCGTACCTTGCTTCCAGATTGCTGTGCCATGTTATCAGAATGAGTGACGTTGATTTCGTTTATCTTTGCGCTCAGGAGTTTCATTGTAATTCATTTACTTGCACACTTGAAGGTTAAGTACTAATGGATAAAAAGATGGAGAATTGA
>NC_051846.1:204065530-204073680 GCF_002237135.1 Teleopsis dalmanni
CATATAAAAATTATTTTGCAAAATTATTTAATAATTTTAATTAAATGAAATAAAAGCAATTTTAGTACTTTTCACACCAAACGAGATAGCAGTACTCTTCTGCTATAACGGATTTTATGGCACTTTGCCGGTCGTAAAAATCTATTAGTCGTACTACTTTTTTATGATCGCATAAATAACACTTTTGACTTTTACTACTGATAACAAAGCGAAATTGTCCCAATCTAAACTAAATGAAAATGTTATATAATTATTTATTGCTTAATTTATGACTGCGATAAATGAAAAAATTGCACATGTCACAAACACATTCATAGCACGCTTATGTTAGTGTAGCAGTGTATCAGTGTAGTAGTGTTTTAGTGTGTATTGCCTTTGGCAAAAACTAGAAATTAATCCGCACATAAATTAAGTATTAAATTTTAATATATGTGCCACGCAATGCACGTACTCGACTCACGACTCACAAGACGAAGTGTGAGGAAGCGCAAAAAAAACTATATTTTGCGATAAAATAAATAATCCTATTAGCACTTTCAGTCTGTAATCATTAACGTGCATGTAATTAATTTTCAGTGCCACTTTAACACACACACATACACACACACGCACTTATACCACAAACACACTCTCAGCAGGCACGTTACTGCAGTAACCGTACTCCTTCAGCAATGCCGAAATCTTAGCTAAAGTGCGCCCAAGGATATGCTATAAATTTCACCAAATCAGTTGAGGTCCTTACATACTGCCTTCTATACGCATTCCTACTTGAATGTTAAGTTGGTTTGTATTTGTATTTTGTATTTAAGTTGGTACTTTTGCATAAAAACTGCCATAAAACAATGCCTCCTACAACGCGTTTTGTCACAGACAAACACGAACTACGACAGGCTCGAGTTAACATTACAAAGTGGCACTAGACGGCGACCCATTTTCGGTTCTTTCACTGTGTGAGCACTACGAAATGGGTTAAAAAGTGTTGCAGAACTGTGAAAAGACAAAAATCTCCTCGAAAAAAAGGTGAGGATGTTGTGGAAATCAGCTTAACCCAGTGAGCTTGTAAAACAGTTAAGTGGTAAAGTGGTAAGTGGTAAAGCAATGATAATGGCAGACTGCAGTGTAAATAAAATAAGTATGGTTCTAGTTTTTAAAGTAAAAATACTAAATAATATTTTAACATAAAAGTTATGGTAGTAATGGCTTCTTAATGAACTTAATAGAAAATATATTTACAACATTTTTCATAAAATAAATTATAAGAAAAAAATTAGCTGTTCATTTTTCTAGAACAGATTATTTTTCCTCACGCTTCTATTAGCAGTTTGAAGAAATTTTTTAAGCAAAAGCAGCCAACAACCTAAATATGAGATTGTGATATCTTAATAAGGATTTCCAACTGTAAGTAGAGCGTTAGGGTTACTTAAAAATATCACTAAAGCAAGTAAAACTACTTGAAATTTTATTTTATTTACTTCAGAGTAAATAATTAAATAATTTTGAATCGAATAAGTAATACAACTATAAGCTTTATGCACTTTAAAGCTTACAAATTCAAATTCTAATATTATGAAAAGAATCATTATTTTAAGATCCTAGCATGTAGTCCCCTTAAGATGGACATTATGTTTGTGAAGATATTTGTATGTTGAAAAAGCAACGAAGACATTGAGAATTACGTGTTTTACTTTTGTGAATATTGGAAACTTTAAGCTTTATACGCTGTCACTTATAACTTTCAATGAAAACTTTGAAAACATTTACCAGTTTCTTCATGAGAATACTTGCTCTTTTGAATGCGAAAACACAAGATTGGCAATACTTATACAGTTTATTAAATTTATGAGGTGTACGGATTTAGTTATGTACTTCAATTCATCTGTTTCTTTGTTATAAGATAGTTTCATTATTCTTTAAGTTCTAACAATTGATATTAAAAATATCTAAATAAATTCCTTAACATTAAATCTGAAAAATTACTAAAAGTAATTTTCATCTCACCCATACAAATTGGACTATTCATATAACTTTTTATAAAATCGTGCAGATGCATGTCTAATAGGTACAGAATACAATTACGATAAATAAGGACTAGACCTATTATCATATCATTGTATTTATCAAATATATGCCTTATAATTCTATTAATATATCCTTTACTATTAGATATGGTATTGATAATATATGAACATTTACTACAATCCTTGTAAAATACAATGTGGACATCTTAATAAAGGATCAAGAAAGAACAGTTCTATTCCAAGACAAGGTGTTGATAATGTGTACAAATCTACTTGAATCTTAGAAAAAAATAATATAATTATGCTAGTAAGTTAAAACATTGAAAACTCTAAAATCAAGAGAATCAAAAGGTCAGATACAATATGATGAAGATCTATTCTGAAACAACCTGAAAGCAATGTGTCAGTATCTTTCGCTATCTACAGAAATTATAAAAAGGCTCAATTCTGCCAATTCAGAATTGCTGTTGCTTTGAAGTAACGACAACTCTGAAACCTAATGGAGCTGTGGTTAGATTTAAGATAAGAAAGGTCTTGAGCATATTCATAATCACTTTCTAGATTGAGGAAATTTATCCAAAATATTATATGATATAGGAGGATAAAAGGAAATCACTAGGATTGTACAACATCGTACAATATCATCATAAACTAGTGATCTCACAATCAAAGCGTTTAGTTTAATCCGACTTGATACGATAGCTTTCCTATCTAGCTCTTGTCTTATGTTGAGGTTGCCAATTACATCAATGATGCATATTTTCTTCGGTGTGCCTATACCATAACCATCACAGTTTCTTGACTTGGTTATACCATGACCACAGCAGTTCCTTGACTTGTTTATACTACCAACACCACAATTTCTTGAGTTGCATATATAATTACCATCACAGTTCTTGGCATGTTTATACCATACCCACCACAGTTCTATGGCTTGCCTATAAGGTGATCCTCACAGTTTCTCGGCTTGCTAAACTACGATTACCACAGTTTTGTTGCTTATTTATACCAAAGCCAGACCAGTTTTTTGACTTGCCTATAACATACCATGACCACCACAATTGTTTAGCTTGCTTATCCCATGACCACCATGCTCACAAATATATGATATCAAATATATAATTTCAATGTTCTCTCTCTATATTATGTACTCAAACTCCTGACTATACTGTATTTAATAAGACACATCGTTCAGGACCACTTATGGTTCTGATATGAAAATCTTTTCTTTGAAAATGGTTAATAAATTCAATAGAGAAATATGAAAGCAAAGATTATTTCTCAACTTGTTTATAACATAAATCTCTTAATATTAATTTAATCCAATAACTGAGCTTCAAAGTAAAAATAAAATACTTTAAAATTTTCAAGTGGTTGCAGAAATTTAAGGAAACCTCTCGAAAATTGTCAAAGTAACAAATTCAACTTTTTTTTTATTTTTGTTGTGAATGTAACATGATATCTAAAGCACTCAGTGCGATGAATTGGCCCACATAAACAAACACGCCCATCTAAATTTCATAAGCTCATATGTGTGTGACACATATTAGTCCTTAAGTACTCTGTCTTGCCTACACCATTTTAATTAACTTTCGAATATGCAATTTTACGAGCATCCTGCAAACTGCTTTATTGGGCCCTGCGTCTTCTGAGCCCAAACAATAAAACGTAATTGTTGGAGCAACACAAAGAGCAAGCGAGTCAGCGAGTAAGCGAGCAAGCGATGTACAAGCAGAAATCTTGACATGAAGTATGTCATTCGATTACATCGCACTTTCGCTATCCTTTCGAGGCACAAATCGGTGTGTATTCGCCTCTTCTAGGCCAACTCATGCGAAGGATATGTGTAGCTACGGCAGTGTACGCGTATGTGCGGCATATTTCTTTAATAAAAATCTCATTAATGCCGCAGTAGCAATTTTTTCTCGACAAACTTTTTTTTTTTGCTTTTTCGTTTCATTTTTTCATATTTTTTGTATTTTTTCACATTCGCTTTCTTTGAAAACTCAATTTTTTCCATCATTTCATAAATGTGTTTTATGTGTATGAGTTCGGTTTGCTCAGCTGTCATCTGCACATTGTCATCATCTTGTCACATGTGTCATTGATCTACTTACATTTATATTTAGCTCTAACCTTCAATAAGCAACGCTGCTCTGCACAGCTTCATTGTATTCTGTCTCCCCTCCATTCATCCATTCTTCTTCCCCCTCTTCTCATGATATATTGGCAGCAGTGTGCTCAGTGCTGCCTTGCAGTGTCATGCCAGCATAGCTTACAATATTTGCGGTTATGTTGTTGTTGTAGTTGTGTGTGTGTTCTTGTCAACTGTTTGGTTATGTATGAGTGGGTATCTGTGTGGTCGTCTTCATCTCCTTAAGTATTTATTAATAACGCGTTAGTGTTAGCATTTTTTACGCTTTCCTTCTAGCACGCATTTTTCCTTTTCTCGGAGTGTTTAACACACACACTTTGCCAAATTGACTTTTCGGGATTGATAACTTTTCCTCTTACACTTAATATTTTCATTGTAACTTTTGCAATTTTATCACATCATTGTGAGGGTCAAATAAGCACAAATTCATGTGAGTATCTTTCCAACAAAATTAACTTGCAACATTTGGAGTTAGCTCGGTAACATTTGTGGCTTATGAATTATGAAGAGAAGGAGTTACTAGAATAATGTCAATGTGCAATGATATATGTCATTTTAGGGAAAGCACATATCAGTTAAGTTTCTTTTAATAATATGAACATGTGATAATATTTTCAAGGATGATTTGTAATTAATATCTCTCTTGCTGGAATCTAATATTGATTATTATGAATAATTTGAAAAAAAAATAGAAGTAAATATTGACAATTGCTAATTAACATCACATGTTCAGATATGAACTACAATCTAACATTAATGGCATATGTTAAAATATATACAGGAGTAATACCTACAAAAAGACTGATAATATTAACTATCACAATATTTCACACAGTTTGTAAAAAGAGTGGTATTTTAACGGAGACCACAGGAATGTTATTCCTGGTAATGGTAATATACAGAAAATCTCTGATTTATGAAAAAACCATGCCAGATGTTATCATATTGATATGCAAATCAGAATATAAATTTTAATTTTTTATGTATGAAAAGGACATGTTATACAGAAAGTCATGATCATGTCAAATATGAAATTGTTGTTCTCAATGTAAATTAAAGAATTGACATTGAGAAAATGACGATAAGAGAGAAATTACAATTTAAATTTAGTCACGGTAACAGGGTTTTGTGCGTCCCCTCACGTTGATCAAAACAATATTACTCAGTAATAAATGTCGGAATTTATACCTATCGGGAATAAAGTTGTATATTTTTGGAGGGATGTGTATAAGCAAATTCACAAAAAAATGAGTATTTTTTAAATTTAGGCACAAAAAAAATATAAGTAAATAGTAGTAAAAGTATGCAATTGAAAATTGTGATACAGCTTCTGTATAACATGCCTTGTAGTTATACAGGAACAGTCGTTATAACATTCGTCGGCCAATCTAACTAAGTGTTGGCCTTAAACAACATCATGCGATTGTTATCTTATAACTATAGCTTTCATCGAATAAAACTTTTTAATCAGCTTTTAACTTTCATTTAAAAATGTTCAAGAAAGGGAAAAGACTTAAAATATAAGCAATTCAAAAGATTAAGTTAAATACATAAAATTTATATAATATAAAAATATTGCTTCTAATATACTGTTTTAAATAACAAATGAATTGATGTGATGAAGTGAGTTTTTAAAGCGAACCATTACTTCAGCATCGAACCATTGCATGGACGAATTCACTTTTATTTAGTTTTCTTTTCAATAAATAAATACCACTGACAAGCGAACGCCATAATGTTTCGCCCTCGTTGCACCGATATTTTGAGCACAACAAAAAGCATACAAACTGGCGAAGAGAAGAACTGCCATACAAGACACTGTTGCAGTGCCGGTATTCACACTTCTGAACATTTAAATTAAGTTATATACACCTAATTAACAGATTATAGATGAAAAATATCATAAAGTTCAAGACGAATCGGTTACTTTGGCCCGAATACAATCGGCAGCAAATTTTGTCGCTGATCAACAAAAATAAAAGAGACATTTCAAGATTGCCTGCAGTAAATATTGACTTTTGGTCTATAAGAGAGCACATCGTCTAAATGGGAATTCCTCACAATACTTATTATTATAGCTACGGCCAGCCAGAGAAAAATAAAACTATTCTCTACTTCCTCTGTACATGCTCTGCTCTCTGGAAGCAGAGACCAGCTGCGTTAAGCAAAGCGCTGTTCCACAATTTGAAAAAGCTAGCGGAAGAACTTCAGAAGTAGCTGAACCGCACGAAATGCACTTAACCAATAATAAAATAAACAGTAGATGATCAAGATTAGCGCCTAAACATTGCGAAATTGCTTATTGTGGCAACGAGTATGAGTCAACAATTCAAACAACTAATCAATCAACCATATACGAAAAATGCATGTGTAAAACTGGCTGAAGGCATTAAAGAACCGATGGTAGATATATTGTAGAATAAAAAAAATCATTCCACAATTTCAATTGGTTAAATATTTTCCTTTATTGATGCATTGGATTTGGTATTAAAATTAGATTAGTTGGGCGAGAGGCTGCACAAAAGTTTTATCAGGTCGCAGTGTATGCATAGCGTATCTATAATAATAAAATACTGATGCATTTGGTAAGCAAGTAATAAAAAATTTTATACTATTTGAATTAGTGAATCCAATTTATTTTCAATAATAATTTAGCAGGAATAGATCACTCTGTAATAAAGATACCCTTTTTTCTCCAATATAAACTTCAACGATTACATTTAACTGGAAACACTTAAAAACTACTACTAAATGAAATCATATAAAAATCTTTATTATATTAAGGGTTCAATTATTCACTAGAAACTATTTCAGAAACTACGATCCATCATCGAATTCAAACTAAAAAATTGTTACAAAATTTTTCGTTGATTATAAAAATTTTATTACACGCTTCTTCCTCCAAATTTAGTTCAATTAAATTTCATAGAATTTCATTCAAACTCCATATAGAATCATATGAAATTCATTCCATATGCATATCCTAAACTAAATGAAAAACAAACCATACCAGAGAGAGTAATTGAAAAAATAAAAAAACCTAATAACGTAGTTAATCAAAAAGGATACAGGATTATTTACAGCACGTGCATGAAAATATGCAAAATTAAAGTTTTCGCTTCCCAATACACAGCGTATAAATCCCATTGATGGGTTAAGCAGCAACAATAAAAACAATACATATAGTAGTGTAAACAGGATAAATAACAACACAAATTATAGAGGAAGGAATAGAATATACATGATCCTTTTGTGTATCGAAAATACATAAATTCTGTGTTAAAAAATCAATAATAAAAATTGACTCGAAATGTGCTTATGAAAACAAATTCGTAAAAATTTTAAAATAAATAAATAAAAGCAACCAATTCACAAAGCATATCCAAGGATATACCAGATGCCAATCTTACATTACATCACACGAGTGTAGCAAGGAACACATATACGTTGCCAATCGACCGGCATCAAATTTTAACTTGACTGATTTTCATTCTTCTCACCCTTGAAGACTTACGAGTACATTTTGTTATAAAATTTATCATACAAAATGTATGCTGACTTCCAGAACAGGCACGTTCATTAACCCTTAAATACCATAAAAACCGTTTATTTAGGTAAACGTGTTATCGACCATTTTCAGCAAGTGTACAAATCCTTTTTTTCTATTAAACAACCAAAGGACTATGGACTCATATGAAATACATATGAGTTCTCCTGTATTTCATTGTGAATGGATGTACGAGTATAAATTTGTACGTTTCACCTGTAAAATATAGAAAAACCACTTCATCCTCATCCCAATGCCCACCACCCACTCCGACAACATTCAAACTGTGTAAACTGTATAAATTGTGCAGTGTGAGTGTGTACTCTGGTACAACTAAAATATCCTTAGAATTGTAGTAAAAATCGTTAAAAGGGTAGTAAATTGTTGAAATGTTTTATGAGCGACTAATGAGCGCTACAAAAGCACTAAA
>NC_051846.1:204073780-204082365 GCF_002237135.1 Teleopsis dalmanni
CTTGAAACATTTATTTACTAAAATTATGTTGCTTCACAAACTTTTTACTTACTTTCCAGCAATTTTTTTCACAGTGCTCTATGGATATTGTGGCTGCGGGTGTATTATTATTACCTCAGTGCTCAGATATAAAATATGATCAAAACTTTATAATTTTTTGCTTGTTCTAATAAAAGCATATCATGAAGAACAAAATAGTTTTCAGTATGATTTATTTTATTGCTTAAATATATATCATATTAAATGGTATTTGTGGTTTCTTTTTGTGAAACAATATCTAGATAAATAAAATATCTTAAATGAATATCAAAACATCAACGAATCTGTAAAATTTGGATTTGGATATTATTACAAACGAATAGTTGGTTTAATTCACGAAATTTAAAATCCTCTGCTGTAAGCTAAAATGTGGTTTCGATTCAACATTCTCAGTAGTTTTCGGGAAAGAGTTAGGTGCTTTATGACTTGATTTTTGATTTTGATTAAAAACACAAGTATTATGCTGAGAATGCTGTGGAATGAGCTTCAAGGGTACCTACATATATACTTATGTCTGGAACTAAATTATCCAGAAGAGTAATACAACAGATTTTTTGGTGTTTTTCCTGTAAAAACTACACAAGTATTATGCATAATTTAATGTTATGAAATACTTTTATCTTTTTTGATGGAAGTTGAAAAAAATCCATAAACACAGTGCGAAATTTTATCCCACTAAAATCACTCATAGAGATCAATAGAGAAAAATTTCCACAACTTGGAGAGTTAAGTTAAAGACGCTTAGTTTTATTTAGGCCAAAAAACATGAACTTAGATGAAGTATGTGGAGAAAGAACCTACGTGAGGAAGTGAACACGTGAGTTAATTTCTTTTCCTACCGGTTTTAATAATATTTACGAATAAGATTTAAAAGATCCTATTATTAAATACTTCTCAACATACCACATCCATACTATATCGAAAAATATAAATTAAATTATAAGATAAAAATCAATACTTAAAATAGTACCTGTAAAGTTAAAAAATTTATTTATCTTTAAATATTTACTTTTCAATTTTATTTGTATAAACTCTTTATCCTTCAACTTAATATCAAATTGTAAGGAATTTTTAATCAAGTGTAATAATATAAAATAGCTCGTTCTTGTAGTCATTTGCCATGTCTCAACCATAATTTGTATCAACTAATTTCCAGGCTTTTTCTTTGGCGAACCCTTTTAGACCAAACAAATTTGCACTTAATGAAGACATTTTATGAGTACAGAAGGACATGACTGCAGGAACCGCATACACCACATTCAAGTAAAAATAATTTGAAAGTAGGAAACAAAAGATGAGATAGGAAAATAATATGGCAATAGTAACCGTACGTATTCCATAAAATTCATCTACGATTTCCTAGCAGAACAAAGTTGAGATTGTAGCCGAAAAACAAAAATGTCCTGCATGTGCGTTCAGCCAGTAACAATGGTCTTGATTAAATTCTGGAAGGCAATTTTCCGCATGACAAAACTGCAAAGAAAGCAATTATCCTTCTTATGACTGAGACATGCAGGACAAAGCCCAACTACTGCAACAAAAACAACAACAAAAACAACAACAGGGGGTAATTTGAAGAGAAACATTGTCAACAACAAAACCAAAATAACAAATTTTATACTTTTGTTGCCGCCTACAAATAATAAACAAATATGTTTGTGATGTTGTGTTAGTTGCTTCGTTAGTGTTTGCGGAAGATTCGGTGAGGAATAACACTCATACGCACCGGAACATCTTTAGCGCACCTCAAGCGTTCAAGATTCAAATTAACACGAAAATGAAGTAAATTAAGACGATTAAGATACAAATAGGCTTGTGTACATTAGAAATTTACAGTTGCACATTATTAAATTACATAATGTATGTATTGTTGTTGTTGCGGTTGTTGTTGTTGTTGCTGAAATGTAAAATTAAATAATGAAAACCCTTTTGTGGGTACCAGTCCCACTGTCTTTCATATATGGCCTACAGTGAACAATATCAAGTAAAAGGGATATGTGAGTTTTATCGTATTTATTACTTAAAAGCATTTTCCAAAAACTCATTAATTTTGAATTAAACAATTTCTAAGAAGGTAAAAGGGAGTATTTTATGTTTCTAATAGAATTTGTAAATTTAAAACAAATTGTTAAATTTATTAATCACTTAAATTTTACTTAAACAAATCAATTGCTGGGACTTGTTGTAGTTGTGGTGGTAAGCAAAAATTTAATAAATTCATTAGAAATTTATTGTTTTGCCAGAATTATGTTTTCATTTCCGTGATCTGGCAGATGCACACTTCCATGGCTTCCATGGCTTCCATGGCTTGATATTTTGTTATTGAATTATATCCCATAATTTATCTTAATTTATTTCGCACTGAAATTAAAGCCATCCACTGTAGAGTGGAATGATAGGTAATAAATGTCTTGCACAATAACAGTCGCAGCAACAATCTCTGCTTATCAGAAGTTAAAGTGAAATGAAATTTGCTTTTCTACGAATTAATCAGAGAACTGGGAACTTAGCAATTTTAGACAAAAAGTCAGTGGGAAATACAAAATAAATCCATAGCTTAAAGTACATTTTTCTAAGATTATTTCTCTTCACTGAGTCACTTTCAAAATAATTAATTGATTTGCTGTGGTGTTTAGCGGACGCTGCTCTGTTACTTTCTGTATGCCTTATTAGCAAGTTAATTAATTGATTGACAAGAGCTCAATAAAAATGATGGATTGTAGTTAAGCTAATTTAGAAGGTACTTTAATTCCAACATTATACCTATGTGTCAAACAACATTGTGCCATAGCTAAGCAGAAGTGTAAGAAGATGTACTTAAAAATATATTAATAATAGTAAAATATTTTTTTCTTATAAATATTAAAATTATTCATTAAATCTTAGCTCTTAAACAATATTTACAAACTCCTAAGCATATATTTAAATAGATTTCGTAGGGAATTTGTATGAAAAATGGTAAAAAATAGTGTAAGAAAAATGATGCCAAGTTAATTTGTCAAGTTAATTGAAAGAGTCTAAACATAAGCAGCAATAAAAACTGAAAAAAAAACTTAAATTAGAACTACTTACAAGTTAGGTTAGGTTAGCTAGTAGACCAAAGAGGCCACGCGTAGACCTTAACGATCTCCTGTGGTACCAGATCAGAGTCTTCATTTTTTAGCGATAGTGTGCAACGTTTAGGATGCGCGTGTTATTAACGAATTATATTAAGATTTCAACAGAAACCTCAGATATGTGCTCCAAACGGTAAAACTGACAGCGTTCAAGTATTTTTATCGAGTTCTCGAGAGAGCCGGGCAGTTACACAGCAGATGCTCTAAGGTTTTCTTTGCATCCTGCACGTTACATTTTCTACAAGCATCTCTGCGAATTGGGTTTAGTGTGCGACCAGACAGAAACCTGTCAATACACATCTATAGTACAATCTACAGTCCCTTCAGCTAGACGATATAACATCTTCGGTGTACTTTTCTCTGTATATGTTCTAGCTATACTATAGATGGATAAGTTTCACCACCTTTTCTTTGTTTGCCTTGTCATTTACTCATCAAGAAGTTTATGTATTTGTTTAAGAGGTCTAAGTACTTTCATTTATTCCTCTGAAAGTTTTGTGCCATTTTTAGCAATAGTACGAACCGTCTCATTTCCCTCTATGCCTTTTTGACCGGGAATCCAGTACATACAAGGTCTGCGGCTGAGTCTGGCTATAGCTTTTTTAATTTCCGTTCCCCGACTTGTTTTTGTAGAATGTGGTGCGTCTTATGACGAAAAAAAAATTTAGAAGGGTTCGAACAGTAACGAAGAAGCAAACAACAAAAATTATTGACAAATTTATTGAAATTTAGCTGCCCATATATTGCTGTTTCGAATATTGTCAAGTTCTCATCATCAGTGATTATAGGAGATATTTAAATTTTTATTTGATTGTTTATAGTCTGCATATAATTTGTTGCACTATCGTTTCGTTTCCTTTACATACACGTATGTGTACATATAACTTATTATGTATAATATATTCTATACCACAATATATAAAAATCACGAAAAACATTCACAATCAAAGATTTTAAAAGAAAATTTTTTTGAAGACGTCTTCGACACTTCAGTCAATGAAAAATGCTCTATTCGTGTTAAGTATCTTCCATATTACTAATTACAAAATAAACTTATAATTATGTATTGCAAACATCTTACCATCACTGGCAAAAAGTTGTCATCATTACATTTAAAGCTTCCTTTAGTACTACCACTTACGTCAACACCTAACTCATTTATCTAACTCTTGGGTGGAGAGCAGACAGAAAAAAGGACCTCAGTAAAAAGTAATTATTGCAAAAAGTACAACCTTAATGAAAATGGCAAAGATTTAAAATAGAAAAAGGTTAAAGTAAAAAGAAGAAAACTATTCTTCTTGTTATTTAGCAATTTTTCACTGTTATTGAAATAGAAAAAGCGTAATACCTTGACACGCTTTGAACGTCTTTTTTCCCAAAAAATCAAGAACAACCGCGTTCTGCTTGCCTCCACATGTTAGTTGACTGTCGCGGTGAGTATGGTTTTTGGTGCAGTTTCCTAGCGGTTGTGAGTTTATCATCGCATACAATCTGGCTATGATGAGATGAAGTGACGTGGCTTTAAAAAGGTAAAAATCATTGCAATGGTGCTTTTGTTGCATTTCAGTAACGGCAACTGAAATTGGGGAATAACAGAAAAAATTTCAGCAAAAAAAATAAAAATAAAAAAATCGACAGAAATGTACAAAATTTTGTTTCACTATTTTTTGCTATTTTTTACCATTTTTTTTTTTGTTTTAGTTAAAGTCGGAAGAGAAAAAATTTTTTTGATTAATTAAATCAGTTTTCATTGTTGGCAATGCTGTTACCGATGTCAAATATAATGAAAGCTGCATAACATCAAGTTGTCATGGCAACCTCAATGCAACAAAGAAAATGTCAATTGGGTGGATGTATTTTAGTATAGTTTTTTATACCGACAATTGATCTTAAATTTAATGGAATGAGATATACATGCAACCAAACTACAAATATTTATATAGAGGTTAATCTTATTTGTGCAGGCTCTCAGAAATATGATTGAGTTAACATTAACATTAGATTGCGAAAGTTTTAAAAACAAAATCTCATACTCCTACCTTCAGAGCGATGTTATAAGGGCAGTCATATGATGAATAGACACGGAAATTTTTCACTCATTCTAGTCCTTTCCATAAAGACACGTTATGCAAGGCGTCAAATCACAACTGTCAATTTCGTGCTGTCACTATTTATTTGATTCTTTTCGGTTGTGCCTTTATATGTAATATAAATATAAATAAATTTATATGTTATATATATATATAATATATTAATATATTTTTATAGAACAAGTAAATTGTTTTTATTTACATTTATTTTATATAAATATTTATGTTTATTTTATAGCTACTATTTTGCATTGTTACTATGTTCCTTAGTAACCGAGCTGGTTACTTGAGATTGTGAATACCACTGTTTAATTTTAAATTATCGAGTTAAGACCATAAAACTAATTCTCAATATTATATGAATCTAATTAAAGTTGCTTTAGTCCTCAAACAAATACCCAATATCTCCCATCTGCTGCATAAAATAATAAACATTTTGGTCAATGCTTTGTGTAAAATATTTAAATGAAATATTTTATTTTTATTTTATTATAAATTTGTAGGTTAGAAAATAATTTAATTAAATGATTGTAATGAACGAATTTCAAATGAAATATTTTTGGTTAATAATATTTTCAATAAATCATAATTATTTGACTCTTTTGGTATGTAAAGTTAAATGTATCTGTGGTTAACAAGTATGAATTTAATTTATAATATAAATCATATCAGTTTTAAATAATTGAAATAAACATTTATTTAAAATGAGTGTTTTGTTTTATACATAACACTTGCTAAGTTTTTAATTGCAATAAATATAATTAAATTCTTGAATTGATTAAGAATTAATACTTACGATTACTTACGATTTTTTTTATATGATAAGATTTAATTTACTTTTTACAAATTCAACTATAAATATATTATTTCAAATGAGAAAACAAAAATTTATATATCAACATTAAATAATTTCTTTATTGCGTCACTTATATCCAATTTTTGCTATATAAAAAGGATTTGCAACACTAGAATATTGTATTCCGGTGTTGTCGTATTTAGTTGTATAGTAAAATATAATGTGTTAAAATATTAATAAATAATATAAAAAGTGATTACTACTTGTATATTAAAGTTTGTATGTATTTATCCAGGATATTTTGTAACAAATTAAGTTGCTTTAGCCAATCGTATAGTTTTGGTTAGATACTCTACTCTTTAATATGGAATTTGAATGCACATCGCGTCAGCTGAGTAGTATATCTTAAATTATAATACAATATATATAACAACATTCTACATATCACTTGTTAAGAATTTTATTTTTGCTCCTTGGCTTTTTGCTATGCTTTAAATGCATAGTGATTGTTTCTATATTGTATTATATTATTAAGTTTTTTTTTTTAATTCCTGAAATTTTTGATTTTTTTTTTTGATAATTTTTGATTTTTTTGCTCTCTTATTCATTTTCGTTATCACCTTCTTGAGGTTCATCACTACCAACATTATCTTCAGCACCAGGATTACCAGTTTCTTCTGTATTTTGCTGTAAATTGTGTTCATCAATTACATCAGTTGCATGTTCAGTACTTAACACTTCGTCACTTTCATCTGACACAATAAATGCATTACTTTCTTTTAACTCTGTTTCAGCATTGCACTCCTTTTTATCTTCTACCTGATCACGCATCTTAATTTCGGCTTCCTTTATATTTAAAATCGGTTCATCTATTTTGTAAACTCTACTTTTAGTAAATATACTTTTTACCGGATGCTCTGTGCTTGGTGGCTGAGCAAAAAAATTATGTGTAGTCACTTCATGTGCATGTTGCTCAAGAAGCCTTAACACTCTCATATTAATATCAGCATCAATCAAGTGAGGTACTACAAATTCGTCCTGACCGCGCTCTGCCTGTCCTTCTTCATCATTTACGTTCTGTAATTCTCCTTGAAGTAGCATTTCTTGCAGATTTCGTTCTTCGTCTGTTATATTGTGGCCATTAGCATCTTCTGGTGAATTTTCTTCTTCGCTTACTAAGTCTAGCTGTGCTTCATATGGTAATTGTTCAGATATTTCATTTGGTTCGTGCGGTCCAACTACTTCAGATTGCGAAATATTGTCTGGTTCCATTTCTGCTCCAATTATTTCTTTATTCTCATCATCACTATTTTTAGTACTCTCAGCATTTGTTGTGATTCTTTCTACCATCTCCAAATCATCTTTATTATCTTCATCACTATCTTTAGCACTCTCAGCATTTACTGTTATTCTTTCTACCATCTCCAAATCATTTTCATTTTCGTCATCACTTTCTTCACTACTCTCAGTATCGGCAGTTATTATTTCCACCTTCTCCGATTCTTCATCATTTTCATCATCACTTTCTTCAGCACTTCCAGCAACTGCTGCTATCATTTCTATCATTTGTAGCATCTCTGATCCATCTACACTGTTTTCCTTTACAATTTCCGAATCATTGGATCCTGAAAGGTGACTTTGTTCTGATCGACCATAAGAAGGTTCACTAACTGTTTGTTGACGGCTTCTATTTACACTCTGCTCTGTGCTAATGGTATGCTCTCCATTGCGGAAGAAGTTAAAATTTGGCGGAAACGGACTTGGTACTGGTACATATGTGCTACGATGTTGAGTGTTCTTACTTCTATCGATTTCGTCAGCTTGTTTTTGTTGACGAATAGAATTAAGTGTTGAATAACCAATCATAAATCTCATAACATGGCTAAATGAACGACTAGTGACAAATTGTACACGTGGTCTGGCAATCGGCTGAAATTCCTCGTAAAGATTTCTAATTTCATTTTCATTCAATCCAACTGTTGGATGAATAGAGCTGGCAACTATTGTAGAATTTAATGTTATAAAATCTTAATCTATCGATGTTATTCTAATATAAAGTACTCGTTTCTTACCTTTTTTGGTGGTCCACTTTTTGCGTATTTTTGATGCTCTACCCATTGTGGTTACTAAGAAAAACTATATTATAAAAGAATAAATAATTAGTAAAACAATCTATTGTCGTTATTAAAAAATAACTCATATTTATATGTATACATTAGTAGAAATCTAAAATATTTTATTATATAAAAATAATTTATAAAATTTGTTTTCCATTTCAGGGTCTACACCCAAGAATTTCTATTAATTAACTCTGAAGTTATTTAAAAGAGGTAAATTTCTATTATTTTTCGTTATAAATGAATTTATTTATGTAAATATTTTAATAATTATAAAATTAATTTATTATTTTATTAATAATAATTTTTAAATAATTTGTTTTATGAAAAAATATTGGTTATGGATAGCATTTTAATTTAATGGATTTGATTTAATCCATTAGTCAAGACTATTTTTCTTTAATTGGTTATGATATTACATTTTATG
>NC_051846.1:204082465-204104965 GCF_002237135.1 Teleopsis dalmanni
GCAAATCATAATTGATGCTGTCACTCACAATTGAATCTTTTCTGTAAAAATAAAAAAAATTAGTATATCTATTTAGTAGTCTATTAAAAAAAAAAATATAAATATAAAGCAGGTTATAAATTAATATTGCTTACTTGTAATCTGGATGCTGCAAGACCTTTGTTCTGATCCAAGTTGCTGTGGTTACAAATTCTCCAGAAGCACGTTTTTGTATGAAACGTAAATATTGTTCGATGGTGCAGTGAGTGTCGGTATCAACTTCCATGGACTGCAAATAACTGCGAATAAGTGGCACTAGACCCGGGAAAGTATTGGGCTAAAATATTAATTAAAAAACAATATATAAATATTTGTTTAATATTTGTGAAGTGATGTTAAAAAGCTTACCTTGCCATTAAAAATTTCTCCTATAGTCATAAGTTCATAGTTTTCATCGTAGCCGTTAACACCATTCTCTTTGGTGCCGTTAACAGTACCATTAAGTTCGGGTGCTCGTGCACGATGATGTGCTTTACGGAACCAAAATTTCTCTTTACGGCAAGCATCACGTTTTTGTGCTGTTTGCATATTTTCATCAACCTAAAAATTATTTATTTAAAAAAATATATCATTTTGGCATTGTTCCAAATATCGAAAAATCGTCTAAAAAATACTCACTTTACTTATGGGTATGAGGAAATTTAGTTGATACGATAAAATCACTCTTGTCAATAATACAACAAAACATACAAATGCAGCATTTTCAAAATCACTAATTTGTGCCTCACATGGCCTGAACTCCACACGCCAGCCGATCGATGAATTCGGTGGTGGTGGCTTAAAACGCATCGTTTGCCAGTTTGTGGACTGTATGTTTTCAAAATGATCTGTATCTTCTTCATCATTCTGATGTACTTTCTCGCTGAATAATGAAACTGTATCACGTATGAAAAGATGTGCCACATGTTGCGCAAGTAAATCATCAATTCCACCATCTCTCAAGCGTTTATACACTTTCTCATCATAGGTCAGTGGAACATCATTATATTTTCCTCCCTCCGTTGAAAGATATGAATCAATTGAGTCATAACGTGATTTCGCTATACGGAATTTATTTTCACGCAATGGTTTTAGACCACGTTCTTCTTCAGTACGGCAATCTACTGATGAACTGATAACGTTCCAACGGCAGTCCGATTCAGTTAGATAACCTCTGTATATTGGTGAGGCAGCTGTTAAAGCTAACATTATTGGACAGAGTGGCGCTAACTGATCGTACAATGTACGCGCCTCAGTAATATTACAAGCCTGGAATGTTAATTGTAGGCAACAACAACCCATACCAAAGCCCATGGCATCTAATAATACAACGTCTGGCTCATTCTTTGGTGCGCCAAGCACAGGAATTTTGGTATTCTCGTCATTAAATACTGAAATTAGAAAAAAAAATGACATTAGGAAATTTTTAGTTATAAATAATTAATGGGTTAAAAAATGAAGTCTAAAATTATATCGGATTTACTAGCTAGAAAAATAGAATTTATAGATAATTTAACTCTTCTTTCTAATTGGTGTATATTGAAGCGTAGTCTACTTCTCGGGTTGATATGAAATTGCTACAATATTTGTTTTTTAATTTAGATTATATCAATAGATTGGCAACACTCCTCATTTAACGCTACGACGCCTTGTTCACTTTTACTTTTCGAATAAATCATTATAGGATAAGTAATAAGTTTAGGGTAACATATTACAGAAACTGATGAAAGGACTTTCCAACAGTTAATTGTCCAGAACAACCAATTATAGGTTTCAAGAACGACCGGGTCTACGTCACGGAGCCCTCGTCTAGTTCGACTGCTAAGTGTCGTTTAGCATACTTAAAGGGTCTACACAAGCAGATTCTTGTGAGCTACAACAACAACTAATTATCGTTTACTACTTCTGTTAAAGGATTGCATGACACGAATCAAACTTATAGCAATAAAGCCAAAATAATTTTATAAAAGAATGGCTTTTTTTTGTGTATCATTATTTCAATGATAAGGACCGACTCATTGTAATAAATTATCTAAGATAGATATTAAGTTTGAAATGAATTTATAGAACAATGATTTATTATGTATATCATTATTTTAATGGTAAGGATCGACGCACTATGTGAGATTGATATGTAATTGAGTGGCGTGTTAAATCAGAATTATTTATTTAAATAGAAGTTTAGAAAAAGGGGCTATAAAACTAATCTAACTTCCATATCTAAAACATTAACAATATATTGACGAAACAAATTTTTAATTTATTATGTATTAGAGAAATGAAATGAATCACTGAGATTATATCATTTATAATCTACTACCATCTACTACTACACTTACCTTTAAGTTTTATAGCCACTTTCTCACCACGCCTTTGTCTTATATTACGAGTGAGCGTCTTAAATCGTGGATGTCCTGGAAAGATAGCCTCATCTGGAAAATAAAGTGATTTTGCTGCACTTTTTGGATCATCTGGTTTAGGATAATATATGGGATAAGTAAATTCTGGTGCACCCAAACGTGGGAAATTCGTTATAGACATAACGCATTCATCTTTATCCAATAATTGTGTTACTTCTTGTCGTCTGTATCGCATATTTGCTTCGACTAAATTTAAATTTGCCATTAAACCACCGAATGGTTTTCCTGGTGTACCTTCTATCATATAAGCCCCATATTCTGGCCGCCATAGTGATTTGACACCATGTGGATCGGCTATTTCTTTTTCATTTAATTTTGCTAGTAAATCTTGGGCTTTTAACGATACTCGCGCTACTCTGTTTTCATCATCAAATTTTACGATTATATATTCGACTTCATCGCCCCATTTAAGAATATCACCTTGGCGATCTTTCAATCTGTGATAGAGATTTATGAATTGATTAATACCATGTTCGCGTACATGTTCTGCTAATTTTTTTGTTTCTTCCCATGAAAGTGGACTACCCTCGCTTAAAAGACCCATTTCTGTAAATAGAAAAAATTTAAATTAATATATATGTTGAAGAACATTTAAAAAAATCACCCTGTAATTAATTATAAAAAATAAGAAATTAAAGTCATTTGATATTTTTAATAAAATGCAATGCGCATTTTATCTTTAAACTACATATTTAATAACTTTTTTTTTATTTTAAAAATGGAATGCTGAAATTCCTCTATCATTTCTATAATAAATATGATCTATTTTGAATTAAAAGCTTAATTGTCTTAATAGGAAAAGTTGTAAATGAACAATAATTGATGCAAATTCTGGAATGCATTTTGCATATCGTTTTAAATTTTAATTACTCGTATTCAGTAAAATTTTAGTAATTACGTTCTTCTTCTTTTGAAAACAGACTTTTAGTATTAATTAAAAATAAATAAAAAAGTTATTAAAAAAAAATAAATAAAAAAGTTATTAAAAAAAAATAAATAAAAAAGATCTTATAAAAAAAATAAATAAAAAAATTATTATACACAAATAGGCTGATCCAAGATATATATTATTGCTGCAACTATTATGTCTCTAAGTTCCTACTATTCCGATCAAAATAGGCAAAAAGTAACCCTAGATACAGTTTTGGTAGCTAGGGTCAGGTAAATTAAAGAAGGTCTCTATTTGTAATTTTTTTAGAATAAAAAGTAAAATAAAAAATGGGTAAAAAACATACCAGAGAATGGTTGAGATTAATTTGCTGAAAGTTTTGTACCTGGAAGTATTTGAATTGGGAACTCAACATTTTTATTCCGGAATTTTGTTTAAAAGTCCACTGATTAATTAAAAATTAATATCAATAAATTTAAAAAAAAATATTTTTCTAAATATATAAAACTGATTTCATCACAGTGTTTCGTTTTTAAAAGAATAATTTGATATTCTTAAGATAAAAATAGAAGTGATTAATAATATAATATAAGATATATTTAGAGAAAAGATTCAAGTGATCTGAAAACAATACAGTCTTTTAAGTAGTATAATAATTTTGAATTAATTTTATTATTTAGAAAAATAATAGCAATTGAGTAAAAACTCCATTAAAGATACAGTATGATATACTTATAATATAGTGCAGTCGAAGATATAGTACATGAGTAATATACTTCTGTTATCATACTACTGCATAAAACTTCTTTGTATGATAAATTGCAAGATATAAGATACTATATTATGTTGTAATAAAATATATAAATAAAATAAAAGTTAAATTAAAAAGGAATATTCCTTATTATAGGAATAATAAGGAATAGTCTGAAGACTAGCACTCTACTGAGAAAGAGAAGAATCATAACTCTTAGATATGAAAATGACAATATTTGTTATAATTAAAAAAGGTCAAAAAAGGATTCAACGGTTCTGGTCATGATATAAAATATATAAAAGAATTTTGTTGTAACGAGAGATTATCATTTCTCTATTAAAAACGAAAATAGTCCGCTTCCCCCACTGATAAAAGATTGGATGTTTCTATAATTATGCTTATAGCACTTGTCAAGTACATGGTTTCCATTATTTCTGCTTTTTTTTTAATTGCATATGTGTTTAGAATCAGGAATTGACGTGTGAAGCTGCTACAGGGACTACAGACTAATAGCACAGAGCTATCTGATCTTTATTAATCTTACAAAGGGAATCAAGATATCAAATTTATATGAGTAGCTGATATGCGATATTGAAGTGTTGCAGTTTCTGAACTAATATATATATAGATGGAGTTACAGGGACTTATATATATTAGTTCAGAAACTGCAACACTTCAATACCGCATATCAGCTACTCACATAAATTGGATATCTTGATTCCCTTTGTAAGATTAATAAAGGTCAGAAGCTCTGTGCTATTAGTCTGTAGTCCCTGTTAGTGTTAGTGTCATTTTTTTTTTGTAATTTTTAGTAATAAATTGAGTAAAATAGTTATTTAGGAAAAATAGTTTATTCAATAGAATACTTGTGATTAATTGCAATAATGTTAAAAACATTTAAATATAAATGTTTCTTAGAGCAAATTCTAAAAATGTTCTTTAGAAAAAGAGCTACTCTCCCAAAAAACAAAATATTTTTGTATACATATAGAATACAAAGCAAACTTAGCATAATTTTTACTTATGGTATTTTTAAAATAATTTATTTAAAATTTTTAGCATATATTGAAAAATTATTTTATATTTTAAAAACGCAAAATGTATTTTTATAATGTATAATATATAAAAATAATTTTTATTTTTTCTTAAATAAAAAAAATAAATATCGCAAAAAAATGTAAATGAATACAATACAAAAAAATATCAATAATAAATCACATAAAATAAAAAAAAATTATTTGATATTTTGTATTATAAAAATAATCAAATTAAATAAAAATAAAAAATTATTTAATTTACTATAAAGTGATAATTAATCAAGCAATCAATATTTAAAGTCGCATTAAATTTAAAAACTTAGAAATGACCTACACTTATGTGACTTTATTAAGGGCTTTAAGCAGAAATACAAGCTAGCTCTTCTTTTTTTCTGGAAATCTATTAATTTTACATTTAAAAATGTTAATTAATATTATCAGTTTATGAAATTTTTTATTTTTATTTTTATTTCTGTATGGAATTTTTCTGTGAGCTTAGATGCAATTAATAATAAAACATCTTTAAAAATTGAAAAAAAAATCACAGTTAATTATAGCTGATAGATTATACCATGTACTGCAATACTATATAAATTGTTTGCTTTGCTTTGTAATGGAATTGATTTATTTTGAGTTTTGAGAAAATATATTATATATAATATTACATATTACTCACAAGATAATCCAATATACGTTTTAAATTAAACTTTCTCTATTTTACAAAGAATTAGGTGTATTGAGTACTTCTAGAGGCAACATACTTAGATAATCGAAGTAAATCAGGGATAACCCAAAGATTGTATCTTATTTTTGAAGACAATAATTAAGGGAAAATTGGTAATGATTAGTACTCGTAGTTCAACAAATTCATATATATGTAAAGATCTACTGTACTTGATCGTATTTGTAACTTTATAGTAAATCATTCTAGATTAACCTGATAGGTTTGTTACTTAGCTAAATGCGAACTTTTGGTTTGAAGGGCAACCGAGTGGTGATAAGTGATTTTTAGCTATAAACATTGTCCTTTCTCTAACTGATTCCATTAGATATAACGTTATGCAAAAGCATTTAATATTAAAAATATGTTAAAAACTAAAGCGAAGTTGAGATTTTTCCACGTTGTCTTCCACGTGCAGCAAGAACTGTCCTTGCTCAATTGAGATCAGGATATAGCCGAGTGCTAAACAGTTACTTGTCTCGCATAAATACGTCCATCCACAATGTGTGCCCTAACTGCAGCTGTTCTCCCCATGACGTCGCCTATCTGTTTTAATGTCCTTCTGCACACACAAACCTTCGTCCAATTAACCTTTGGACTCACCCCATTGAAGTGGCTTGGTTTCTTCGCCTGGATTCAGGATGACGGTTTATACACACCTCTAACTTTCTTTCCACTTCCCTACTTATGTATTCGTCTTGTGTTTCCTTTCATGTTTATTTGCTTACAGGTCCCGGCGGGTTACAACAACAACTCTGCACCCCCAAGCGATTTATAAACGTCACCAAAATGCCAAATGCTATTACCTTTGGAGTTTTACTAGCTTTTCTTTTCTTGCTTAAGGTCTTATAGTAGTATTGAACTAATTCGCATACTGATGAAATTCTTTTCCGACTGAAAGAATTCATCTTTCTTAGGAAGAATTCATCGACAAAAACTCGATCTCGCAAATTTTAATTTAAATACAAATAAAGTACCTTAAAGATCTTGCTATGTCTATATTAATTAAATATACTCTCAAGTCATTGTTTGTCATCAATCTACAGATACGAATTTCGTGATATTGGAAAAAGAGGGAAGCAAATAAAAAAATTCTTTGAAATACTTTAAGATCGTTTGAATGCATGTTGGAACATGATTTGAACTTCTGAATTTCATAAGAAGACAGAAGCCAATTTGTTACTTTTTTATTTACATACATACATAACATATATGTATGTAGTTCTATCCACGTGACTGCAATGTACGTTAGATATATTATTATGTTAGATATCATATACAAATGTAAATATTGTAGAAAGTTGCATGTCATGCAACCTTTAATAATGAGATACATCAAAAGGAAATGAAATAAACTTATACGAGGTAGGTGGGAATTTATGGCTGTTATATATTATTAACAATTCATATCAGTTATTTGCTAAGGGTTCTTGTCACTAATTGGCAGTGATAAGAGCGGCAATGCAAAAATAAACATACAAACGTGTTGATAACATGTTCTACATATTGTTCGTCATTAGCTACATATTTGAGCGATAAGATTTTAGAATGTTCTCAAACAAATTGCGTTCTTTCTGTTTACTTTACTCACTTCTTGTCCCATAGGAGAATATACCTACCTATGGTTAAATGATTAAAATGTATGCAGATTAGAAATGTTGAATTGGTCATGTGTTTCCTAAACAAATTCAATTCAGTAAAACTGGAAATCTAAAGATACGTACATATATACATTATAATACTCTATGTATATATGTATATATTTATAAATTTTAAATAAATTTATATAAATATTGATAAGATTTAAATACTAACTACAAGTATTTGTATTTCTGTTTGGGCGGATATGCATATTTAATGCCTAAAAAACTGCGACGTCATTTTGTTGTGGTGAAATTGACAATCCAAGTATCTAAGAAACCAATTGAAATGTGTACTTGATTAAAAACATAGTATGTACGTATTGTGTATATACTATAATTAGTATATGGTATACTATAGAAGTATATTTATATGTATATATAAAAAAATGTGTACACACCTCGTTGTGTATAAACATTTTTTGAGTGAAAAATAATATGCGCAAATGACTAAGCATTTTCTATTTTGGCAATCATAGTTTTTATATACATACATATGTACGTATGTATGTATGTATGTAAAAATAAACAATCGAAAACAAATTTCATTAAAATGTGCACTGTCATCTTGAGTTTCATATTTTGTATCTCATAGATACAAATTGGAGTGATATCATTAATTCATGTGAAATAAGTTATAATTTAGATTTCATTCAGAACATTCAGATTGTTAATGCAAATTGCATGGATTTGTGACTTTAATATAACGTAAATAGACAAACAGATTCATTCATTTCAATGCTGTGCTTTATGGTGATTTCTCTCAATGAAACTAAAAGTTAAGGAAATAATACTTATATTTCTAAGAAAATGAATTCATTTAGAAGGCGTGATAATACAATATGTTATATACTAAGTTAATTATTAGCTACTAATATGCATAAATTCATTCAGTTTCAGTACTTGGAACGAAATTTATATTTTCGGAAATATAAATTCATTAGCATCCAATCACTGGTTTTTCTTAAAAGGCACATAAAACTGAATGAAAAAATTCAAGAAAAATATATAAATTACAAAATTTAAATTAAAATTTACATTGTATTTTTAAGATTCAATAATAAATTTAAATAAATTGTAAAATTGCAAATTGTATTTTTTAAATATTTTAATAATCACGTGTCTATATTTTTTCGTCATTATTCACATATAACAATATTCATTAAAATTTTATTAGAAGTAATATAATATGCAATATATAAAAAATAATTATAATTAATAATGATTGTGGTAACTGCACTATTAATATATAAATATATTTAATATTTTTGTTTTATTCATATAAGCTAAAACCCCACCTTACGATACTGTGCAAACTATAGATTTTGTGAAGAGAATGAAGAGTCCGCCATATACCATATATATAAGCTGTTAGAATACCCTACGCTAACGCACACACGGAATAAACTCCTGAGAATGTATATCCTTACGGAAGAGGCAATAAAACTCTGTAAAGTTTATTTACGCAACAGGGCTTAGAATATGTGCACAATAGACCCGATGGTCGCAGTATCACATACTCTCTCAATAAAAATAATAAAAGCTTGTGCAAATGATTAAAGTGAACTTCAAAATGTTCAATTAATTTTAACTATTTAAAATATATACTATACATTATATTTATTATATTTACACATTACATAAAAAGACATACCGCATAAAGATCTACAATGAAAGTTGAAGTATAAGATAGATTAGATTAGGTCAGTTTAAAGTGACAGCATTGTGCACCAAAACACAATTAATAACCCGTTTTGATACTATGAAAAAATGTTGATGCATACGCTAGGCCAACTATACTATTAATATACCTATAAAGACAGCTTCAAATCACCCATCATAGAGTAAAAGTCCCCAAATGCACTAACCTGGAAAAGGCTCAACATAAGACCCATATTTAAATAAAGTAAATCAACCTAACAAGTCTATAAACTATGATTATAATTTTAAAGTATAACATTTCTGTGGGTGAGCAAAAGAGTTCCAAATATATTAAATCTACTAACGGTCAAAAATAATTATTTTTATAATTAATTCAAAATTTACATTTAACATCAAAAGTAATATAGATGCCGTTCAAGCTTCAATTTTAATAAAAGAAAGAAATAAAATTAAAAATAAATAAACAATTAAATTATAAACACTTAATTTAATTTAAAAATAAGGAAACATAAACATAATACTTCCAAACTATCAGGTTTCATTTTTTAGACAGTTTTTTTTTTAAATGATAACTCATATCGACTAGAAAGCATGCCGACACCGAAGTTTATTGAACTTTTTGTTTATGAAATCATTATTTAGTATAATAAACAGCAGTCAATATTGTGTCTCATCACAACACCTATAAAATATTCATAATACATATACATAAAGGTCTGTCCATAACTGAAATAGAAAAAGCTTAAACCATATAAATATTTTATACATAATAAATAAATAATAATGACACAAGCAAATATTTAATTTAATTTTGATACTTGATTTTTTGATGATTCCTATAAGGCATGCGTTCTTATATAAATATTTTATAAAATTATAATATTAAATTGTTAAAAAAGGAGTTTCATTAAATTTTTTTTAAAAATTAGAAAATATTTTTTCTTGTCAATGTTTCTCTCTTTCTTATTCTCATCTCCCAGTGGAGCATTGGGCCTCAGTGTTTTTAAAGTGTATATAATCTGTTGATTATATTGTTATGGTAAAGATCCATCCTTTTATTCTCGTCTATACTTCCTGGGTATGACACTGGAGACTCTGCACCAGGAAATCAATTATTATTGAGTTGTATGTTGCATCAGTATGTAATTGTACAATGACTGTACCCATTAAATAAAATCCACAAAATAATTATTAAAGACTGTACAGTTATGTTGTTTTCGAAGTGTATATCTTTGTAGATCACACCAGAAAGCGATGGGTAAATTAAATGAGTCACGCTTTGCATTACTTTCCCATCCACCGTACTTTCCAGATCTGACTGTAAAATTTACTATTTGGAGACATACAAAAGATATTCCAGGCAAAGAAGTTTGTATCAAGTAATGAAGTGATTCCTGATGATAGAAAAAACATAAAAAAGCTAGAAAAGTCCTAGAATGTATGTATCAATGTGAATGTACAAATGCGAGAGTTCTAGAATACTTTAATCGAATTTCTAGAAAAAGATTTGTTTTTCTAAAGGAGACCGAAGACTTATTGAATGATCATTTATTAAAATTTTATTTATTTAATGTATTCTGTGCATTTATGTAATGTATCCAGCATTTAGATAATTATATTATGTTATATCTATTATATACACATTTAGAATAAGTCTATCTCAAAATATGGATAAAAATATGAACTAGGAGTAGGAATCGGAATAAATGGGGTACTAGCTCCCAATGGAGCGGATCACTGTGACTATGATTGATCTTTTGTGCTGCAATAGACCCTAACCGAACAGAAGACATACCTCCTCCCGAATGAAACCCAGAATGTCGGCCATTCAGGACCTCCTAATGTCAGAAGAAGAGAGTAGTTCTCGACACAATGACCTCCTCCTAGCCCAGATCAAGGCTGGACAGGCACAGAGAATGTGACTGAAAGTCCCGTCTGCTTTTAAGCAGCGTCGACAATCTATCTTGTCGGACAGAACCATTTTGTTAAGGTGATAACGTAGTCCATGGTGACCTGTTAAATATCCCACCAACAATCTCATCTCTGTTTTGCTGAAGATGGATACCTTACCATAAAATATGAACTAATTTGTTTTCATACAGACTTCCAGCAAACTGAGATATTTGGATTCATGACTCATACTCAAAAGCTGAAAATTAATATATAAGAGCATTTGTGTCTTTTTCACAGTGTAACAAACAGTTTAAAAAGCTTAATATATCCTATATTCACTATATTGTTTATTAATGGTATAATAAAATATACAAATAAAGTACTTTCTCTCAATAAATGAGTTTGAAAAACATTTTTATTGCTGTATATATTATATATAAACTATTTCGTATATACCTAAAAAAATTAAATTTCATTTTTTTAAATTTTTTACGTATTCTTAAAGAACAGCAAATGATTTATTTTAGTAAATTAGAAGAATAATAATAATGAATACGAAAAATGTATATTAGAGCACGAAATCAGTCTCGAGAGTGACACACTAAAGATCCTACGTCATCTATATAGACCGTATAAAAGGCCGTAGTAGCCGAGGGACAGATATTATGAAAAGTTTAAAATGTACAAGTATTATATATGTAAAAACATATCTAATTTATTTATTCACGTTTCTGAAAAAAAAACTATACTAGTAATTATAAAATTCGCGTGAAGCAATTCTTTTTTTATTTTATTAAAATGTATTTGTGTCGAATTCTCTACGGTTGCTACTCATGCAATGCAAATGTTTACATGTCAATATGAAAATAATTAGAAAATTTGTATGAAAAAATTTAATTATATATACATTTACAGCACACGAATTAATGGAAATAACGTAAAATTTAGAAGAGGTCTGCTTACATCACTAGCATTCACCTAGAAATAATATTAATAAAAATATAATAAATACATTATTACACATTGATTTGTTCGGTCGTATATACCTATTCCAAAATCTAAACAAGATATTATTAAAGATACTTATTACTTGTTAGAATACATATATACAAAGATAAGAAACTATTTTTTTTTTGTTGCTACACTTACTCGTATGAGATTATTTAGTTATAGATTAACTAAAATAAATAAAAAATAAAATTTTTATGTCGACTGATTGATTGATGATAAAAGCGCTGCTCGACAAATTGATAAAATGATTGATAAAGTGACACTATAGCATTTGAAGAATTTGGAGATATGTTAATAATATAACAATAAATAACACAGAAAAAAATTTACTGAAATAAACAATTTTTTCTAAGGTCTATTAAGCTGGTTTTTTTTTTTAGTTTATTACTAAACTAAACATTCTCGTACGCTTTAGGAAAATCGTAATTAGTGTTGCGTTAATTTAATTAATAAACAAAAATATAATATACATGTCAACAAATAAAAAAAAATTATTCACAACATATGAATAGTGTTTGTAAATCACTGGCCTTTTATTTTTATAATAAAAACTATTTACACAAAAATAAATTTAAATTTATTTTGCTGGGCCAGTGTTGTATTTCAGCAGCTCAAGGAAAGATGAAATGCGGGGCCAAACGTTAAAATATTTCTTAACAATTTATTTATTTATTAAAAATTATTTATTTTTTAATTATAGATAAATTTATTAACTTTAATTTAAAAAAAAATTATTTTAACTATTTTCTAATAAATTTTAAATATATTTTTTAAAAGCGAGATATTGGAATTGTTTAAATTTTAATTAAGAGCAAATAATATACATAATTGTTTATTGTTTGAAATATATCAACAGTACAGTAAATTTCTAGTGCACTTCAGTTAATATATTATAATATTTATTTATATGTATATAAATTTGGAATCTCTGCAGATAATGTAATAACAAAGATTAGAACAAAATTAAAATATCTAGACCATTTGCAAAATGAATTAAAAATTTGAAAAATAAAAAATATTAATTTCATACATTGGTAATTAAATCATTATTTTAATAAAAAAATATAAAATATAGTTTTAGAAAGTCGTTTTGAATCCATATATCCTCGTAATAATGGATAGTAAAGATAAGATCAAGCTAGAACCAGCCAAAAACATTTATATAAGCTAGAATCTGGCCATTACTACGACTAGATATATTGCCGAGTGTGTTAAAGAAGAGGGCCCCAGAAACTTAAGCTTAGTTCTGGCTAAGCCTAGACATAGAAGAAGCAGGTGTTCTGGTGTTCTTTCTTCGTTAGCTGGTAAATACGCATTGCAGAAGCTGTCACAGGGTAGGCCAAACCTAGCTTCATTGCGTCCTAATATATAGAATCTGGTCATTACTAAGGCTAGTTACATTGCCGAGTGTGTTGAAGAAGAGGGTCCTAGAACTTAAGCTTAGTTCTGGATGAGCCTAGACATAGACAGAGCAGGTGTTTTGATGTCATTTCTTCGAAATATATATACATTACGTAAATATAATATACAGTTATAATAAATATAATTTATATATATATTATTATATATATATTATACATATTATATATATATTATTTTCCAGCGATTCGAAGTGCGTGAGCACCCTGAGATAAGTGGAAGCAGTTCTTATTTTACAGAATTTTATAGTGTGGAGGAGGGGAATGAATGCCTACGCACTGAGGACGATCCGGCACCCCGAAAAGTAAGTCTCGGCTTCGCATGGACTAAACTAATCACACGTTTTCTATTTCTACTTTAACTAATTCAAGTTTTACTCTAGTGTGGCCAGGCATACTATGTTAAATATGTTATATTATATATGGGAGTCGAAGATTTTGTACTTTTCACATTATATTTTTTGTTAGCTATGTTAATTAAGTGAATCTTTTCAAATAGTTGAAGGCGAAGTGGTTATAAATTTGCTACTGTACTCAACTTTCATTTTTTATAAATTGTGTTTTTTTTTTGTTTTATTTGGTATTACAATTTGGCAAGCGATTTAAGTTTATAAAAATTCTATAAAAATGCCAATTAAGTGATTTAATAAAATGAAATGAAAAACAGAAAGAATGGCAAGTTTGTTATACTTGTAGACAACAGCTTTAAGATATTTGCAGTTTATACTGTTAATGGTCTATAACTATTGAGCTAGTTTCCTTCTTTTGATATATGTTTATATATAGATATATATATATATACCATATATATTTGATTAATATACAAATAAGTATTTTTTAATTTGTGGTTTCGTATTTGCTAATCTTAGTAGTTAAACAAACTATACTTGCATAACTGAAAACTGTTAACTGTTAGTTAATGTTAGTTAGTAATACATTTTGTTAGCAAACTTTTGATATTGAATAAATGTATATATTTGTAGTTAGCCAATAATCAATCTTGGACTAATCTCGTCTATAATCGATGGGCATTACGTGCTTAACTTAGGTCAAGAATTTTCGAATCGTGTATTTCACAATGAGAACTAACAACAGTTTGCTGCTTTTCCTCTATTATTAATACTTAATTAGATTTTTTTTCTTTGGTAATAAATGCTTAAAGTGGCCTTGATGTAAATTTTTGTATTTATGTGTGAAGTATCTATGAGTAAATTGTATAAATTATATACATAAATTTCAATTTTTTTGCTTGTCATGCTTTGTTAATAATTTGATATAACGAATGAAATGCTAATTAAAATACCATTTTTGGTAATTGACCTTTATACATTATTAAACAATAGATTTTCTATGGAAAAGTTAATAGTAACTTTGCTGGAAATTTAAATAATAGAAATTATTTTAATTTATATATTATGTCTATGAATTTCTAATGGCAAAGGATAACACAAAGGTATAGAAATATGTCCACAACAAATATGTTAAGTGACATTGGTTCGGATCAGTGTTTGATGGATACAAATAAAAAAATGACGCATATGAAAGCAATTACTTGTATTGATTTAATGAGCAAATGACACAATGTGGTGGGCAGCAGGAATATCAAATGCCACAATGCACAACTAAAAAACACACTTAAGTGGCTTATTTCAGATAAGACTTCAGCGATAAAAGCAAATATTACTAAATAAGTACGGGTAATGCAGTATTAATATTGTCTACAAATTTAATTATACACTTTTTCCCTAATATTTTACGTTGATGAAAAAGCGTTTTAATTCCTTACCTCACTTAAACTTATTAACCATTTCAGAATGACTGCATTCCAAAAGGTAGCACTGTTCCCTCGGGCAAACGGTCATTAGTCTTTGCCAATTAAGGTAAAAAGCCTATTTCATACAACCAACAAGGATAGAATACCAGTTCAAGACTTGCTCTCCTCACTTCTTTAAAGTGGTCGGTGATATACATACGTATATAATATGAAAACTTTAAAGGGAATGTATTGTAAATAGTTTATTAACTAACATATTAAAGGCACATTTAATCGTTGTCGCTAAGACAAGCCTTTCTTTTAATAAACAAAACGTAAAAAGCAGTTGTGAAAATCAGTTTATGACCCCATCATAAACTTTATCGTACGATTGCCAGTACCTATCTGTGTATCCATATACGAGTATGTATATTTATATCAAATTGTAGTGTTATAAAATTATAAACATATAAAAAGTTTAAGTTAAAAGCATGTTATTCTAGAACAATTAAGTTAATGCATTAATTTAAGGAATTAAAATTTAAAGTTGGAACTCACTTATCATGCACCTTTATGCACACGATTTCTACGTAATTATGTATTAGATAACGTGGTACGTATTCAAATTTGTACCTATTTTATAATATAAGTAATAACAAAGATAAGGCCGTGTGCACTCTATGGAATATTTCAATAGATAAGACGTCATTACAAATAACACAAACATACTTTAAAATGATATAAAACATATGTATATATAAATATGTATTACATACATAGGCTATATGCCTATGAGATTATACATAAATAACAGAATATAAGAGCGAAGGACCTTGTAGACCAGTTCCTTATTCTTTGTTAACTTTAAAATTAATTTTAGTGTTAACTCACAAATAAATAAATATAGTGAATAGTGAATATATATATAAATAGTATATAGTGAAACATATAGGGTTCTATATTTCATGACAGCATTGTTTCGGTAACATTTCTTAAGCAAAACTGCCATCCAAATTATCATATCTTAAGTTTTGCCATTTCATAGTATGTGTCGTTTAGCAAACACTGAACAGGTCAGAGTTGTAGAAACTTAATAGAAAAATGATAATTCTATATTAGATATATTGCTGAAGGATTTATGTTAATGGTGACGCGCATTTTTCGCTTAATGTATATGTTAACAAACAAAATGGTAGTATCTGAGGCAATGAAAATCTACCAAAAATTGTCAAAAGAGCATTGCATCCTTAAAAATCACTCTATGATGTGACATTTGGGTCAGCTGTGATAAGATTAAACTTCAGTTTTTAAAATATGATCAAGATATGACCTAAACTTTTAATTCTGATTGAAGATTTAAATTGAAAATATGGATGTGAAAGCTATGAGGTTTTGGCTTTATTCTACGAAAAATTTCACAGAAGTGGAAGTTCATGTTTTGATGAATTAAATTGGGTATTGAGAACAACTGAACAACAATTGAGAACAACAACTCTGGCAGCACTGAATTTTTTTTTTTTAATTCTATTTATTTAAACAATTCTTAAATACTCGATAGGTAAGACGAACAACCGGCCAGAAGTTATCCATAATTACCTTAAAAAGATTCAATACTGTAAAATGCCTCGTGCAGAGTATATTTAGTACAGTATATATATAAGAATTGAAGAGTATAGTAGAAATGATGTGGTATCTGACATCTTATGGCAGGGTTAAAATTTTTTTTTAAATTATTGTTTAATTAAAATTTCAACACAAATGTTTTTTCTTTACGTTAAGTTTCAAAAACACAAAGTATATAATGTCGCTGGTTTCGTAAGATCACTGTGATAACATTACCTAACCTATACCTAACCGTACCTAACCTCAAAAACTGATAATATGTACATTGCAGTGTGTATATTCAAATAGCTAATAATTCTATTGAAAATCATGGTTTCTAACATCCATTGTAAATTTTTTTAAATCTATTAAAAAAGAACTATAGCCTAAGATGGAAAAATTTGAACAATTTTCAGGTCAAGTTAGATTAGATTAGCTTAACCTACTTACTGTACCATTGTGATACCATTTATTCTAAAGGGATTGCTTTGACTCTTTTAAAAATTATTTTGAGGCTTTAGTGAATTTAGCACAAGTTTTCAATTGAGTGACCAATCATATGGTATGGTATATTGAATTTATTTATTATTTTTTTTTTTATTTATAATATATGAGTAATTTGATAGTAATTCTATTTACGAAGTTAAGAAGCTGCGTAAAAACCTACGACCCGATTTTCTGATAATGTCAGTTGTGTTCTGGCTTAAAATGATTATTCAGAACTGTAATATAATTTTTTTATTTATTATTATTTTAGGTAAATATTTTATAATAAATTTGACTATGAATATTCAACATATTTTTCTGCTTCCGGTTTATTCCAAGAAAAGTATATATCCATAGTTCTTTACAAAAATTTTATAGAGAAGAAGTAGGTTAGCTTATAAGATATAGTTAAAGATTTCGTAAACGTGCTTTCCATGTGCATTCCGATTCTGTTAGTTTGGGATTTTTGTACTGATGGATGAATAATTGCTTACGATATAATCATAAAAAATACATTGTGTGATTTTTATTTTTATTTTGTTTATTTGTTTGTTATATTTATAGAAAAAAAAATGGTTTTGTTTAGTCTTTTAATTATTTTCGCGACAAATATTATTCATTTCTTGATATGAGAAAACAGATTTTAAATAATTTAAAGTTATGTATAATAATTTTGATTAATAATTGAATAGTCTGAGTAGTCTGGAAAGAAAACCAGTTAATCAATGTTAATGAACGCAAAAATATATCTTAAATAAAAACAACTGGTATAATTTTTAAGTAGTCATTGCGGCGATTAGTCATTTTATTTATTTTTTTTATTATTTTAAAAATTCGTTCGATTCGATATATTTTTGCAATTTGCAGCAGCGTGCAAAACTAAGTTTGCTACTTTAGAGATACTTTCACAGTACAAATAAGTATTAATTAAATTATATATAACATAGAGAAACTGTTTATTTTAGTTATTATCAAATTTGTTTAAAAAAAACAATTAAAATCACACTCGATACAGTTTGGCGTTGTTGTTTTTACAGCGTTGAAAATGTTAAACTTAATACGTAATAAGATTGATAAGTTTTTATAAGTATTCAGTTGTATAATTTTCAGTCTGATAATAAAAACATGTGTTCATACAATATAATTTTGTAATACTATACGCTACGAAAGGCATTACTAAAACAGTTAATAAAAATAAAGATTTATTATTCTTATAAAGCTTATTATGAGTATCAAAACTATCATCTGAAATGCTAAAGAATCATTCGAAGATATGAGAAATTATCCGGAAGGATGAGAATTTATCCGAAGGAATGAAGAAATCAGCTGGAGGAATGAAATATCACCTGAAGGAGTGAAAAATAATCCGAAAGAATCAGAAATTATTTGTACGTATGAGAAATTATATAAAATTATCAGAAGTAATAAAAGAAAAGAAAAATTAAAATCATCAGAAAGAATGAGAAATCATTTGTAGAGAAATTATTTTAAAGTATTAGAAGTAATAAGAAAAAAGAAAAATTAAAATCATCAGAAAGAATGAGGAATCATTTGTAAGGATGAGAAATTATTTAAAAGTATTAAACGGTCAAAAAATACATAAGGGACAGAGCTCTGTAGCTATATGCGAAATCCGACAGGCTGCCCTACTTAGCACTACATAATCTCAGAGTAATCACTAACAATACGGGGCGGTATGCAGATCTTAGATCAATCATTGAATAATCACGAAGATTATCAGGAATACTCAAATTAGTCAGTGAGATGGGTGGGACTCTGCAGAATCCCCCCCAGCTATAATAGAGTAAAAGTGCCCAGATGCACTAACTCGGAAAAGGTTTAGAATAATAATAATAATAAACGTAATAAGAGAAGATAAAAATTAAAATCACTGGTAAAAATGAATAGTAATCACAAAGAAGATGAAGTCATCCAGAATAATGAGAAGTAATCACAAAGAAGTTGAAGTTATCCAGAAGAATAAGAAGTAATCACAAAAAAGATTAAGTTATTCGGAAGAATGAGAAGCAATCACAAAGAAAATGAAGTTATCCGGCAGAACAAGAAGTAATCACAAAAAAGATGAAGTTATTCGGAAGAAGGAAAAGTAATCACAAAGAAGATGAAGAATGAGATTTTATCCAAAAAGATGTTAAATAAAAAAAAAAACAATTGCAAAAATAAGAAGTGATAATAGGGAAGACATCAAGTATTCACCCGAAAGAATAAGAAATCATCTAAAGGAATGACAAATCATCCAAAAGGTATGCAAAATCATACGAAAGAATAATAAGTAATAACAGATAAAAAAAATTGAAATCATTCGGAAATATTGCAAATTATACGATAGTAATAGTAATGAAAACCCATCTAAAGTAATGTGAAAGTAACCTAGTAAAAATTGAAGTCTTTCCTTGGCTGGAAAGATTTTTTGCATTTCCTGCAATATACTAACATCGTTAGATTATAATTTTACCTATTTCTGCAATATTTCTTTAGATTGATTATAAAGAGAACATATCTATTTTTACTTCCATTTTTACTGACAATACCTTAATTCACTTAATGGGAGAGAACTGTACAGGTTTAGCTCAAATCAATATAGAAACAGATATAAATTTCTATATCATCTTATACTAACGAATTGATCAAACATATATTGATGATATACATATGTCAACGATGTCTCTTTTATAAAAACCGTAGTTATTTATTAGGAGAGACCTCTACTACGACATAAAAATAAATAAATGCATGAAGGGTATAATAAACCTATAATAGTTTCCACTTAATTCCAAAAATAGCCAGCCTTACCATAAAAAAGATTCTTGGAATTTAACCTTTCTCAAGCATGATTTGCTAAAAATTGAATTGAACAATAAAATGAATAAGTACTACGAAAAGTTATTGTACTAATGAGCTTTTTCCAGATTTAATGAGACTTCTCATATAATAAATAATAATACTAATTCTGTTTTCTCGTCATTGCGAACGTAAAATCCATCAATCAATAGAAGTAATTGTAATACAAAGCACATTTTACACTTCCCACAAAACTGAACATATAAAAGTGTTAATAATCATAGGCTAAATTTGCAAACCGGCTTTTTGGTATATTATATATATAAGCCTATGTTTCTGTATGTACACAAAAAAAAATGTATATAAAAACGATGGAAAAAAATTGGCAAAAAATAGTAGGCATTGTTGGATTTAATAAGGCGCTGCTGAGACTACTAGCAAAGACAAGTCCAACATAAACTAGTGCAGAAGATAAATGAAGAAGAAGAAGAAAGTAGATGAAGAAGAAGATTGACGAAGAAGACGAAGCTAGATATTTTGAAATAAACCATAGACAGCTAACATGGTTTATATACGTATATGAAATATATGTATGTAACTCTTTTTATTGCTATGAATGTAAGTTAGTCCGTTACACATAAGGTGAGGTTAATACTGGATTCACACGAGAGTTTTGTTTGTAATTGTAGCTGTCAAAAATTTTCATTTTGCATTGAAAGCAACAACAACAGTTGACAGCTGAAATTACAAACCAAACTCTCGTGTAAATCCAATATAAGCCGTTGCCGACCGAATGCAGTGCATTTCAAAAGATTGTGTTAAAAAGCGTGTATGAAAAAAAAATAAAACAAACTAATAAATGAAATAAACCGAATGTCAAGGTTATACTCACTTGACCAACGCAATCCGGTATTGAATATAAAATGAGCACGAACATGAACATGAACATTTTCCGATATTTTGGAGATACAAAAAACGCGCACTCAGGAAATCAAGATTGTAAATAGAATTGTGTAATGAGCAAATATTGTGTGCTTAATTTCAAGTAATTGTACTTTTACGTGGCAGTAAATTACACACACAAAGTGCTTAAGGCAAAATAAAAATAAAAACATAAAAAAAGCTATAAAGTAATTATAATTACGACTGTAAAAAAAATTTACTTTGCTATTTAAGGAATTTGAACTTAAAATTTTTACCGATAAAATGCACTTCATTAATTGCGTATTTAGAAATTTTGTTCAAGTAAGAATTTTTCTTTAATTATTTGTGCCATTAGGTTCAGGCTATAGGAAATTAAGTTCTTAAGTATATGCATCAGATAAAAAAATGGCGGGATTTCAATTTCCCATCAAGCCCACTTAACAACATATTCAAGTAGACTTAGTTAATTTATGCAAATTTTTCTGCTACATTATATATCGATATAGATTACTTCTCGAAATATAGGGGTTTGAAGTTGTAAACTTTTTATAGCTTTTTGAAATTTTCTAATGAGAAAATTCTTGGAACACTTACAAAAGTAATTAAATCACATTATGAAATAAGTTTTAAGTTTAAATAAAGGAAATCATTTATTGAAATATTAATTAAAATAATTTAAGTTAATAAAGTAAGAAAAGATACCAGGGTGCACATTACACCGAAGCGTCAACCATAGTATTAAAAGTAAGACAAAGTATTTAAGAAAAGTTGTAACGAGCAACTCAGAAAAACTGATGCGAAAACATATTTTATAGATTACTTAGAATTGTATTTTTAACAGTTTGTAATATTAAATAATAAATACAATTTACAAATATAAAGAGGAAATAATACTAAAATATATTCCTAAAATATTTCTACAATAAAAAATTCTTTTATTTTCATAAAATTAATTTATAAGCTGTCAGTTAATCAGAGACAGTTACAAATAAAATGAATGAAAAAATAATTTTACAGATGACAAATCATTGTTACATTTAATATTTTAAAGTTGTAAAAGATTAAAATTATAAAATATTAAACCTAATTCAATCATAATACAGTTACCATAAACTATACGTTATACTAAAACATAATGATTGTAATTACAGTGCCAGTTATACAGCAAACTTAAAATAATGAAAAAATAATTTTATTTACAGGATGACAATTATCATATGTATTTTAATATTTTAATATTGAATTAAAATCAAAAGGTCAAATATTCACCAATTTAATCGTTACAAACTATTTAGATTGTAATATGGCTCTCAGTTGGTTTTCTATCAAATACTGTCAAGTTACCTGATTAAAATAACAAACAAGTTTTTTTGTTTTTATTAAATCTAATATTACATTAAATATTATTTCAATGTTATTTTAAATTAAATTTAATAATCAAGTTAAAGAAACATATAGGTATATTACAAT
>NC_051846.1:204105065-204116634 GCF_002237135.1 Teleopsis dalmanni
TAAACACTATCACTGATAAAAATAAATGTAAAGAATCTTTCTATCCTATTCTATCTCCCTACTTGTGTTCTCTTTATTATATATATCAGATATTGGTCTATTAATTAAGTAATAAGGTCATATATTCCTATTTTATGCTTCGGTTCTATTAGAATCTCTATTATTGGTCTATTATGATGTCTATTTTGACATTTGTTTTTACGTTTATTTTTACGTCTATTATTTCGTCTATTATTACGCCTATTATTACGTTTATTATTACGTCGATTATTACGTCTATTATCACATCTATTTTTACGTCTGTTATTACGTCTATTATTACGTTTATTATTACGTCGATTATTACGTCTATTATTACCTCTATTATTACATCTATTTTCACGTCTGTTATTACGTCTATTATTAAGTCTATTATTACGTTTATTATTACATCTATAATGCTAGAAAGGGAGGGTATTGCCCTGAAGAATGCCTTCCAGTTATGGATGCTAAAAACGAGCATATTTTCTGATGCAAAAGACATAAGAAGAAAAACTATATTAATAAACCAAGAACCTAACAAGCAAAAAGTAGAAACATATTTTCCGTAAGGATAAAAGTATTTTATTTGACTTTTCTTGAAAGGATTTAATCATTTAAACTTTTTTTTAGAAGAGATGACTATAATGAAACCTCATAGAAGAAATTTTTATCCGGTCCCCCGTCTAAAACCGGCTTTTATACTATGAAAAGTTAACAAAAAAGTTATAATTTGTTGTTTTTCTTAAGTACCATGTTAATACTCTGAAATTTTGATTCATGTTCAAAAGTTACAGCTAGAAAATCTCATCAATGGTTCCAACAAAAAAGAGTATAATTCTAGCATTTACGAATAGGAGAGACTTTACAAGATCTGTTGAAATATTTATAGAAAATATTTGTCAGTGATTACATATTAAATGTATATAAAATATTATTATAAAAATTGCTTTTATTTAGAAAGAAATATAAACAATACTTACTCTCTCTTGCACGGTATTAATCCTCATTCCACTCAATATAAAAGCTTTGTTAAGGACATAAAAACTTCTCCTAAAATTTGTTATAAAATTTAAACATTGACATTACACCTCTCTGAATTATTTACAGTGCAATTATATTGTATGTTTACTAAATTGATAAATATGTCAATTCAATACTTTATTAACATATTTCTATTCATTTATTTTACGCCTTGTTGCACGTAAAAAAGTTACGTATACGCAGTGTTGCCACACTAAATTATGAGTGAATTACTATAAACGATAGATAATTTAACATGTTTATTAAATAATTTTGTAACCACTAAATAAAATAAATCCATTATAGTTAATTAACTTAATTAAAAATAATTATTGATTAATCTGTAGTTTTTTATTCACGCAGTTGTGGTTATCAACGAATTTTGTACATAAAATTTAAAATTTTATTTATTTAATGTAGTGATAATAACATTTTTGGAATAGTACATAAAAAATTTAAACATTTTGCAAATTTCAATGGGATAAATTTAAAGTGAAATAATCTAATTACTTTTTCTAGATGCGTTTTCATACAAATTGAGTTAATGCGAGTATATGAAGTATTTTTCTGAAATATGTAGTACTTGAAGCAGCTAAGCTTAATTTAAAAATATACTTTTTTCCTAGACACTTGAGTCTAGATACTCTCAGACACTTTAGCAATAAAGCGTTGAAGTTCATATATTAAAGGTTTAGAGTATTTATAAAAGAAGTTTTTATTTTAAGAGATACGAGGACTTCATGTCTTCAGTACGCTAAGCATCAGTAAGTAGATAAATAGTTTTACTTAAGGCTCTCAATCCCAAACTCCTCTTATTACACTTCAAAAGAAGAGATGTTTCAAATTTGTTTTTAAAATTGCTTTGTTTTTAGTACCTTCATTCGCATTTCTATATCGCATGTTGCGTTTGATGGAATTTTTTCAGGTTTAGAAGAATCTATCAGGCGTTATCGGAAACTCTTGCATTTTCAAATTTCATCTTAACTCTAGTTTAGTGACACGATGGCATGTAGAAATTTTGCAGTTTTATGCTGAACGTTGCTTATTCGACACCTCCTTGAGAAATTTTGATTTGTACCTTGTCCTTCGTTATCATTCCACTGTTTTCTCAACGAGTAGTCGCTTCCGTGACATAAAGTTTTTGTTATAAATATTTCTAATAGTTCTAATTCTAACCGTGTCTTAACTCTAGTTTTCTAATTACGTAGAGAATGATCCGTTAGGCTACTTATTACATACCACAAGACAAAGGGTTCTTGCAGTTTTATGTCAAAGTCTGCAAATTTGATACTTCCTCCAAAAACTATGTTTTCTATTTTGTCCTTTATTATCATTCTATTGTTTCATCTCAGCATACTCACTTCTGTGGCGTATCGTTTTTGTTCCAAATAATTCAATCTATTATAAATATATTTTGCTTATATCTTTCAAAATACATAACCTTTGTATACTAAATCTGTTACCGTTTTCATTCTTCCAAATAATAATTTATTTTTATTACTTCTGCGTATACTGAACTAATTTATTTGTTTAAGAAAGTCTCTCGGAAAACTAAGTCCATTAAAGTTCATCAAATATTTGATTTTATTTGGACTAAAAATTTGAGTTGTTTTATATGCTCTGCGAACACAAATGCTTTACTAATTGACTTGACTAAGGTAAATTCATAGAATTGCAAAATGGTGTAAAATGTCCTTAATGAATTCATTCGGTTAAAATTTGCTATGCAAATCTCTGCAAATAAATATGGACTTGGAGGGAATGGCTATAGCGATTATAGTGGTACGGTTCAAATCGAAGATGAGTTGAATGAAAATTGCATTAACCAAACAATGAATGGATGTGCGATGAAAATACAAAATATTTCTTAAAATCGTTTGCTGATTGCAGGAATTTTATAGTTTCTTGCATTGTCCTGGACAACAAAAAACGTTTCAAAACTGTTGCTTATGCAGTATGGAAGGAAAAAGCGAACGTTGGTCGAAGAGCAGAGGAGGTTAATGATTCTATAGTTTAATATTGTGTTGATTGGAAAGTTTTCTCCAGCAAACAAACGAAAAAATAAATCAGTAGAAATTGAAGTAAATTTGCAGCATCAGTGCAGTGTTAATTGCCTGTAATGGTAAAAGTTTTTAGATTGCAGTTTTTTTTAGGTATTTTGCTGTGCAGAGAAATGCGATTTTGCAAAAATGGAAGTAAACAAATTTTTTTGGAATTAAAATTTATGATTTCATTGTAATTTACTTTGACAGTAAATATCAAATGAAAAATGTTACCAGAAATGATACAAATATTTATGAACGTAAATACTCAATGATTGGAAGAATAAATTCAATAAAAAAAGAGTTTTCAACTATTCGTTATATTATTTGAAATCATTTGAAAGTTATAAACTGCTTTGAAATTTCTGGTCACAGAAAAATATTAAAGAAATTATAGCTTTCATCGAATATAAAATATAATGTAGTTAAAAATATGCATATATAATACAAAAAAAAATAGGAATAAGAATAAAATAAAAAAGCATAATTATATGTACCTCTATAATTTTTAGTTTGCGTATAAAATTTTGTTCTTATTCTTGCCCACGGGATATCATCTTGCCGGAGTGTATTGGTATGCATCAATACAGCTACTGCCAAAACCACTCTCGTTGGATAAGTCAAAGGTAAACAACGACGCTAAGAGCATCCGACAATATTCTCTTAGCTTAAAAAACTGTATTTTTCCTGCTAATTACTTCCAAAGTTAAATTTTTGGTATCTTCTATTGATTGGTTTTAGAAAACAGTCTATCAAATCAAGGGAGTGTGATTTTCTATCATACTATGGTTAACATACTATTTCTGCCCTACTATAGTGCAAGATTATAGTGCAAGATAGTCAAGCAAAATCAAGCTAAGTTTAGTTGGGAGTTGGAGGGATTGATTGGTATGACAATATGAAGGACGATACCTGCTGCTAAAATCTTAGCTTTAAAAAAATATATTTTCTCGGTGATTACTTCCCAAGTTAAAATCTTTGGTATCTTCTAGCGATTAGTTTTAAAAAATAGTCTACTAAATCGAGAAAGTGTAATTTTCTATCATACTAAAGCAAATATACTAGTTCTGCCCTACTATTTTGCAAGATTAATGATAGTTAAGCAAAATCTAGCTAAGTTTAGTGAGTAAACAGTGTAATATGAAATGAAAAAAAAATGAAATTCATGTTGAACTAACTAGACAAGAATCAGAAGCAGTGTCTTCTAATGAACGAATACCGATCTCATTCAAACTTGACTATATCTAAAACTATATCTAAGGTTATTTTCTAAGGTATTTGTAGAAGATTAATGAAGAAGTATGGTGAAGGAATACTATATATTACATAAATTGATTGACACAGAACTAATAGCAATATAGCAAATAATAATTTCCGCTCATGAGAGTAATTACTACATGACCATTGAATAGATAGTTATAAATATAAGAATCGGTTTAACATTACCAATGATGTTATGTTATGTTGAGTCTTTTCCGAGTTAGTGCATCTGAACACTTTTACTCTATGATGGCTGGGGGGTTTCTGAAGAGTCCCATCCATGTCACTATCGAATGATGTATGCACGTGAAAATAGTTCAGTGTTCTTTTTTTTCTTCATAAATGGGTCGTTATCACGTTTCAGGCTAAAACACCACTCTTCTTAAGGCGTATCTACTACTTGTGATCTAAGTGTTCACGATTTGCAATAACTAGTGCGGCAATCGAACAACAACAAAAAATACTTCCTCTACAGCTGTTATGTTGTTGTCGCTTTGCACTGCTACTTCATTAATTGCCTACGTAGCTCATTAGCCTACGTAGCTCAAAATTAGTGAATATGTTCCAAATTCGGTATAGGAACATTGTGTGGTGTTTAGTTGTCCTTTCTAGACATCTCAAAAGTGTTTATAGTTTCAAGTACAATAGTACGAAAAAATAGGTATTATAATTTACAGCGGCATTTAAAAAAAAATTATCCTTATTTCAATTTTAAAAAGACATATGTACATACATACATATTATATGCAGAATTAAGTACAATATTCTAATATTCTATCCAAAATAGTGACAGAATAATTTCAACTTTGAACGAGCATTGGGTAAATTTTAGATAATAATAACTCAATTTTCATAATTTATTTATCCAACCCCCATACATATTTGTAAAGTTTTCCATACTAAAGTCATCTGAAATATTTAAATTTTAGCCAGTTCAGCCAATTCACTTATACTTCACAATTTCATAGCTATGCAGATTAAAATTCCGCAGCAAATGTATCGAAATTAGAGGGGAACCGCATGAACTGCAGAGATACGCTCTGTACTGCACAATGTTAAACTCTTGGAAGTCAAAACTGATTGTGCGTACTGAACTGCACGATTTTTGCTGAAATGCTTAAAAGTTAAAAAAATAAGTGTAATCGATTTAGGAATCAGAAATGAACACGAATATGTATCAATGAGTGTGCTATTCCTAACCAAAAAGTATTGCAATGCAGAACAGAATTGGTGGCATGTCCATGCGTTGCACTGCAGTTATGCGTTGTCAATTTGAAAATTGCAGCATAAATGATTGAACAATAGTTTCCCGCTGCTAAGTGATGTCATTGAATTGGATGGAAATTGGAGCTATTTTAATGTGCAATGCAACTACAGTGGGTTTTCCACGGTGGGGTTTTTTTTTGGAACTAATGGAGCCATCGCATATCAAGTGATGCCACCTATGGACTTAATGAATTTTTGGGTTTTCAGATCGGTTATCTGTTTTGCAAGGCAAATAAAAATTTGTTTTAAAAAGTTGAATTATGGAATAGTATAGTCTGAACTTTTATACATACTTTTTTTATATCTTATTTATTTTAAAGCCAATGAAATTAGTAAAATAAGTGCAAGATGATCCACACAATGGGAGAATGGTGCGAGAAAGAGTGCTAAAAGTGACTAATTCCATAAACTAATAGAATGCATTTTACTGTTACTATAAACCTGAATGCAGTAAATTGTCGATAAAAATCGTCATCATCATTAAAGGGTTCTTGAACTTACAGTGAGTTTTCATCGGGTTGTCAATGTAGAAAAGTCAGTGCACTTAAGTACGCTGCAGACCAACTGAAGTTGTGTTTTTTTCTGAATATACCTAAAATACTATATATGATATTAAGTTATAATAATTTATTCTTTATTGTGTTAGATTCCATTACTTTTAAAAAAGGTTATAGCTTCACTCATACACGTCGATGTTAAGTGTTGAACAATTGATTACAGTTTTAATAAGTTTTTCAGTTACAGTTCAAATTTTATTATCAGATATTCCAACTTCATCTGACCAATAGTTTTATAGTTTAAGTTGCCTTCTAATATAGAAAATGAGTTATGCCCACACCATTTTACTTTATTTCCATTTCGTATTTTCACAGTAAAATTCAATGTCTGTCATATTGTCATTTTGTGGTCCACAGAGGTACTCTCGGCAAAAATACATACGCTCATTTTGAGTTATTGACTTATTGGTAATTATGTTTTAATGAAAATTGTCTATTTTCATTTCATATCTGTATTTCGTCAGATATATGTGACTTAATAATGTGTTGAACGGAGCATCTAATTTGATACGAAATTTTTGACATTATTTTTGTTTATATATTTATTTGAAAATGAACTTGTTTTAACAATTGCCAAAAATAATATAATAATTCCGTAAAATACTTGTTAAAAGACTCATTCAAAACGACATTATGAAAATTGGATGGCAAATGATTTAAGATAGTTTTGTTTTACTTGTACAATAAGAGTAAAACAAAGTTTAATGTATTTTATTAAATGCAATAAAATAATTTATAATTATGAAGATTTCGCAGTTTGTTGGTAACCCCACAGTACGCAGTGGTGCATTACCGTAACACTTCAACCTTCTCATTCTCCAAACATTGCACCATACGATGATGCTTTATTTCTGTTATTTAAAAATGCACTTAGAGGACAGCGTGTTTCAGCATAAGACGATATGAAGATTAAACCACAAAGCACCTATACCTAAAAATCCAAGAGTGTTTCTATCATCTCTGTTATAATATTTTGATTACTCGATGTCACCATGCCCATATACATAAATATCATAACTCTTTTTTATTTTTTTAATAATATGTAAAATTTGTCTAATTGTGTAAAAGACGATATGAAGATTAAACCACAAAGCACCTATACCTAAAAATCAATTCCTAGAGTGTTTCTATCATCTCTGTTATAATATTTTGATTACTCGATGTCACCATGCCCATATACATAAATATCATAACTCTTTTTTATTTTTTATTTTTTTAATAATATGTAAAACTTGTGTAATTGTTTAATTATATTATTAAACTTGTATATTTGTTAAATTATTAAAGTTTAATTAATTCTTCTTCTTCTTATTTGGCACTATAGTCCAATGTGAACTTTGGCCTCGCTAACGATCTGCCTTCATCTATTCCGATCTTCTGCTACTCTTTTCCAGTTCAGTACTCTAATCGTTCTTGCATCACCATACTCTTTCTCTTCCCATCTTGTTATTGGCCTACCTCTGTGCCTCGGTTGTCATTGGATTTGCATTGTATACGCTGCTGGGCTTTCTCTCCGGTCCCATTCTTACTACATGGCCAGCCCATTGTAGCCTTTGCGACTTAATGTATCTCACTATATTTTTGTTTCTTAGTAGTTCTTCAATTTTATTATTTATTCGTTTTTGAAAAGTTTCTGCATCAATTTGGATTGGCCCGTAGATTTGGCGAATTATTTTTCTTTCAAAAATTTTTAAAGCTTCTTCGTCTGTCTTAGTCATTACCCATGTTTCTGAGCCATATGTAGCTATCGGTCTTATATGCTTTCCTTAGATAGTAATCTTGATTGTATTAAGTCCATATATTATTGCTAATCAGCTCATGAGTTTAATTAATTAAATTTGTTAATTGTGTGTCCAAAATTTTTAAAATCTGAAAATAAAGAACATACTGAGCAATTAATGAACATATATTAAATGTACTGTATCCTTACATATAGTCCTTATATAAATAACCACACCACACAATTCGAGATTATATTTATTTGTAATTAATAAATATATTTATAATTATCTAAAGTGAATAAAATAGTGCGAACATGCTAAAGTGATTGTGGTTAAGTCAATAATTATTGCTTAACTTCCTGGTTGCATGGGCAATTTCTGAATAATTTATTCATGTCAATACCAGAGGTTCTAATCGTTGGAAATTGTTAATCAAACACACTTGACTTAAATAGTTAAATATGCAAATTATAAATTACGTAGTACGCAATACGAAATATGGCAGTAAATACTCGTAGTCACACATAAGTATTCGTTTAGGCGAAGGATATGTTCTGTTGATGATAAAACTGATTTGCAGAAACGATTCGACTGAATTAAATTTACTTTTGAGTGCAGATTTCTCAAACGCGATACAATTTATATTGTAAATTTTCATAATTCATGGAGTTCTGTATGCGAAGGCTAGGTTAGTAAATAACCTATGATTTGATTAATAGAAACTCATTTCACTGTGCCTCTGCATAATGTCGGAATGTGTGGGGCTTTAAGTTTATCTAAACGGAAATATTTTGCACTTTTGCCGTTGTTGTTGACAGATTGTTTCATTTACGCTTCTGAGTTTACTGACTTTGCTTAATTTTGCTGCTACATTTAAATTTAATTAATTACAATATAAATTAATTGCAGAACAAAGGTTTAAAGAAACGTTAAACGTTTTGGTTTTAGCAACGTTCACAGTTGTATTATAGAGGCATTTAATATTTTTTATTTAGTGAAATTTTAATGAGATTAAATTTCAAATATTATGAGTAATATTTTAGGATAATTTTATTAAGCAATTTTCATGGAAATTTAATTAACAGAACAGGTGATGTAGTTGCTAGTAGTATTTCTTCACATTCTCTACTTTTGAGACATGATTACTCAACTATACGAAAGGATTCGGTTCAGTTTTCAAATAAATAATATAAATTTGTAAATAAATAAATGAATTCATAAAAAAATAAAACGATTTTATAACAAAAATTAATTAAAATCAACTTGGTCGAACCATCTGTGGATCCTAACAGCAATATAATAACAAAACTCTGCTCTTGCTACCTCGATTTGATGAATATTGTTCAAATCGATTTTTTTCTTTAATTTACAGAGATTGTAGAGTTATGCATTAAAGCTCACTTGAGCACAAACCATGGCTCGTTCTAAAAGCATAGATGAAACATCTTTCTTAGCTTTAAGAATCAACTTAAAGGCAGAGTTCCCGAGCATAAAGCGCAGAAATGGTGTCTCTATAAGAAGACACCGAGTCTAGTATTCAATTAAAAGGGTACCTACTTATATTGAGTCCTATAACTGCATACTTTTCAAATGCATTACTTGAATTATGCAGTAGACTTTGATGTTGTTTCGTTATATTTAATAAATTATTTTTAATTGAAAGAACCTTGTGATATTATCGCAGAGCTGAAAAAAATGGCTAGCTAGGGACTTCAGAGACGTCAACTACTACTTTATTCAGTTCCAGTCTGGTCTTGGATATTTTAACAATTACATTCACCGCAAGGGTAAAACAATGTCAGTAGAATGCATATATTTCGAGTGTGAGCACATGTTCTTCGTATGGAATGAGTGGCTACCCGAACGAGAATTGCTAGCAAAGAATGTCGGTAATTTTTTCTCAAGGATGGTGGTCAAAAGTGCTCGAAAACAAAGCAAATTAGTATTGCAATCTTTGCTGAAAAGTTTCTGAGGATGAAAAATGCAGATTTTGACAGACGATAACTGGAGCTAGTACTTATACCACATTAAGACAAAGTGCAAGGATGGCTATTTAAAGCAGGAACCAGGCCTGAACCTAGGTCACACCGATGGAAGTCTTAAATAACTTAAATATCAATGTAGTACTAACACAGTCCCGTGTCAGAAGAAGAAGAAGGTCTTTAAGAGTGATGGGAAGGAGTTTAGTTTGTGTCGCCGGTTTGTGTTTAATGCGTAGGTATTCCACGCCTGTCCACCGGATAAAACCATTATACAAAAATGTTGGCATAGATTCGTTTATTATTCCTTTATTCATACCAGTGATAATTCTTATTATATGCCTTTGATGAATTTCTTGATCATATTTTCTTATAGATTTTCTTTTTCTAATGTACCATCACGTTCTTCACGCTTTAGTATGTTAGTCAACTATTATCCTTAACGCTTTTCCGTTTTAAAGTCTCTCTAATGTATATTTTTAATGTGAATCATAATAACAAACTCTTGGTTTTGTTCTGTAAGAATGCATTTAATTAGATAAAAGAATGCATTTTTCTGCATAGCACAAACATTTTCAACAGTAAAGTGCATTGTACATTTTTTATATTCCGCATTTCATTTTAAATTCAGTGTTGCAGTGTTGACTGAAATGCAAATAACAAACCAAAGACATGGAATTACAAGTTTTCGATAAACAGAAAGATACACAAATTATTTTCATGCAATTGTTGAAAACCTTAATTTGTAATACGGCTTTTATTCAAACCCAAAAGCGCGTTGGTTTATAAAATTCGTTACGGAAATACATGCATTTGGTTGCAACGGTTGCATTTAGGTAGGGCAAGTGCAACATATCAAATTCGATAATCGCGCCCATTGAAATGCAGGTGGGGAAAAAGAAGAATCTAAACTGTAATTTGTTAAAGTCATCAGCGTCGTCACCGCCGACTTCAACCTACTTACAAATTTAAATTGAAACATAATAATTGCCTAACTGCAGCGGTACTGCCTTAGAGTGCAATCAGCGAGCGCGGAATTTATTTGACCGTTTAACTCCACACATACACGCATACACTTACGACACCACACTAACACCAATTTAACCTCATGCCAACCGATCTACCCCACCGCATCAGCTATTACGTCTTTGTTGGTTTCTAATTGGCAGCGCTTACGGTTACAAACTGCATTATTAGGCGAAATAATCAAATTACCTGTTTCGATAGTGCAGGGAACAGTGCGCCGCATTCAATTCAATTGCTTGCAACGTCGCCATTTTGTTTGTGCATTACAGCGTGCCAGTGTGTCCTTTCTGTTGTTGCCGCCATTGTTGCTGTTGTTGCTGTTGTCGGTGGTGTGTTGGTGTTGTTGGCGTGTGTGTATGTATGTGTGTGAATAGTGTGTGTGGAGTGCGTTTATATGTGATTTTAGCATTGGAGTTGCTTACTGGAAATGCGGTAATTGAAGTACGTAGATTTTCATCATCACGCCAAATGTGAATAATTTAACATTTTATTGAATTCAGTCAAATATTGTGTAATTTCATGTTAGACACGCTTAACACTTCGCTGGGTGCATTGAACGTGTAATTGCGAGTGAATGCCAAAACTTTTGTTTGGAATTTTGAATTATTCGCCGTACCTCCTAATAAATCGAAATGAAACGAAATAGTTGAAAGGATTTCGAAATATGAATCATTCAC
>NC_051846.1:204116734-204133986 GCF_002237135.1 Teleopsis dalmanni
ATTCACACTCAATTTAGCTATTGGGAAAATATCTATTGGCAGGATTGCTGACAGTTGACTTAAAAAAACTTATGGATCTTCTCATTCAATCCCTTCGATTTGTGATTTAAGAAGTGAGATAAATTACTCATTGATGTCAACATGGCTTCAAAGACATGTGAGTCCCAATATTTTTTATTGAAACAAATTGGTACGAAGTTTATGTGAAGCATATTTCATTATTTATATTTAATTAATTAAGTTATCTTTTGATTTATATTATCTGTTAATACTATAAATGTGATATATTTTTTTTAGCTGATAGAAAATAGATTTAATCTTCTTTTCGTTGAAATTAATTAATAACTATAATTAAATAAAAACAAAATATTATTGCTTATTCGTGCTAATACATGACGATGAAAGCCCTAATATGTATAAGCTTATATGCTTAAATATATTTTAATTAAAATTATTTAACACCAGAATATGTGCTTTGTTACATCGGTTCTATATTTTTCTAACTAATTCATAAAATTATTTCGAACTAAACCAAAATCGAATATAAAATCATCTCCATAGAACTGCGTTTATCTGGATGTGTCAAGAGGATGTGGGTGAACTACTGCACTTGTTTGTTTTCATAATTTCTGCGGTTTTAAAATTTAACTGTTGGTTATGAGAAAATATTAAAAAAAATATAAAAATAAAAACAATACAACGCATATATCAGCAGAGCATCAATTAAACCGATAATAGACATAATAATTCCAGTACGTGTTTTCATAAAAATTGTTTAAAATACGCGGTTTTGTTAACATGACATTTTGCGTTGCTCCCCCCGCGGCAATTTAACTTAATTTTATTATTTCTGCACTGACCGCATTAGTTTTGTTCGCAGATAAAAAATAATTATAATATGAAAACAGCGTTTGTGGATATCCTGTCATTGCGTAATTAAATATTAATGGAAGCCTTGCTAACTACATTATGAAATTGTTTTTTTAACAATCAAATTATATGGAGTTTTTTATGTTCACATTACCATCAACCTAGTACCTATAGTATATTATGAACCGATTAAGGTATTTGAGTTTTATATATTATTATTATCATTATTTATTTTTTTGTTTTTTTGTTTTTTTGTTTTTTATTCTGTAATAACTTTTAATTATATAAATTTCAAGCAATAACAACAACAACACCAATTTAGTAACATTTTCAATTGTTTTCCAACACTTGTTTTTTTTTTATTATTATTTTTGCTTTATTATATTTTTAATGCGATTTTTAAGTACAAGTTTTTTATGTTTTCATTTTCAATTTAATTTTTGATAAATATTTTTTTTAAATTATTGTATTTTATTAAATTTTAATTGGCATACGAAACAAATGTAATTATTTTTATTGCTGTGGGGTAATAAGTTAAAAATGATTTTTTCACAAGTGATGGAAGGAAACACCGCTATAAATAAAATAAAAGAAAAATTAAACTTAATAACTTAGCTGGTTATCCAATAGATCATGTTAGGTTCATTTGGCTGACCATAAATTGTATATATGTAGATCTATGAATTTTTAAAAAAGAAGCTGCAGCAAAATAAAATGTCGTTCGCCTTTCTGAATCTGAGCAGAGCTTTAAGCTTCATCCTTAAGATGCCCTATAACTTACAAAACTTTTAGGCTGTTCACCATTTAAAGAATGTAAATGACAATACAGAATTTACTCACATTAGTTTTTTTAAAATCTGGTTTGCTCTCATGTTTTTACATTTCCTGCAAACTTTATTATAGGTAATTTCTATCGCTTATACATGTGTCCTTAGAGCATTGTGATTCATCATTTTACCTACATTATAGTTTTTTGTTCTTTATTATTATCTAATATTTATCTATTATCTATCTATTATCTATAATGGATCTATTATATTGAAATTAAAAAATGGGTTGTGGTTGAACACATCAAGCCATCAAAACGTTATTTATCTATTGATCAGAGTTTTGTATTTTTCCGAACCGGTCTCGAACAAGCACGCGTTTCCTTCCTTCAAAGAATAGAAACAGAATGTCTGTCTCTAAACACACCAGAAGACTGTTAAGAAAGTCGCAAGACAGAAGACATTAGAATTACTCACATTCACAAGAATCAAATACAAATGTTTTCATAAATATTTAAAAAACGACGCCATAGAGGGTTTTTTCGAAATCTAAAACAAAGTAATTCCATTACAAATAATTCAAGCGAGAAGGGGAATGAGCTTACTGAAACTAATAATCTAATGTACAAATAATCTACAGGATTTAAAAGTTAGTTATGTCAAAGTAAATTGCAAGCAAATTTCAATCAAAAGAGACGGCTAAATTTTTCGCAACTTCAGTGTTTCTCAAGTGACTAATACAGTTCACTAATGTAGTTCACTCATGCAGTGAACTAATGCAGTTCACTTATGCAGTTCACTTATGATACTAATACTAATACTAACTTCAGTATTTTGCAATTCACTAATGCAATTTCCTCATGCAGTTCACTAATACAGTTCAGTAATGTAGTACACTAATGTAGTTCACTAATGCAGTTCAAAAATGCAGCTCACTAATGCAGTTCACTAATGCAGTAATCAAAATTATAGAACTAATTTTGTATTAAATCTGAACTGATTTTTAAATATAAGAATTTCATAACAAGGGACTTATAATTGAACACCTTTTTGTTTCTTTGATAATGTTGGTTGGCATTATCTTTTTTTCAGCAACTAGTTTCGTATATTTATTGTGCTGTTAGCTAGCACTTTTGCTAGTTCATGGTTTTTCTTCTGATAAAATGATTCTTCGTCCTTGCTACTTTGTCCATTCTCAACATTATTACAACATACTCAATTTGGGAATGTTTGATAAAGTTCAGTATTTATCGAGGTACAGGTATGTTTAAGAAAACTCTTTTCCACAAAAGTAAATGCTTGGTTTTCTTGAATTCCTTTTTCGTTCTATACGACTTTCTTCTTTCGTCCCTCCTTTTCATTTCTCCCCTTCGCTCGTGCTCTTCATCCTTCATTTTCTTCTCTCCCCGTATCGCCTTCTTTCTAAACGATTTTTTTGTTTCTTGGACGAAGGAATCATATTTATTTTTTATGAAATATTGTCAGAAAATGTCCAGTAAGTATGAGTTTATTTTGGTGTAGAATACCTGTGTAGGTAAAGTGAATAAGTTTAATTCATAATAGATAACATGATGTCAATTTTATATGCTGCGTGATATATAAAATGTATGACATATTTACTAAAAAAATGGTATTTAGGGTTTCAACATGTATTATTATTTTATTATAAACCTATTAGCTGTTAAACTTCAATCTATCAGAAACTGTACTATTTTATAAATAAAAACTTGTTGAGTTTTTGTTTCGGATTTATTTTTAGAGTATTATTTGAGTGTGAATATTTCACATATGAATACAAGTTCTATTAATATCTAACATGTCAGCTGTTCTTAAAAAATTTATCCATATGTTGAATAGTAGTAAAAGCATTGAAAAGTATTAAAATCTAAATCCACTATAAAAACCCTTTATATCCACATAAAACTATTCAAGTGCAAAATTTATTTGTTTGCTTTTCGCCGCACTTAAAATTCATATAATCTTCGCAAATGTATGAAATTATAAACGAAAACCACTCAAATTAATGATACTCGAATCAAGGATATTCCATTTATTATATATCTTTTAAAACCATCCCAGAAATAACAACAACAACAACAACAACAATAACCAAAAACCATTTTCAAAAACTATTTGCACACTAAACAAAACAAAAATAAGGATATAAAGTGAGGGGAGAGTATATGGAAGAAATATTTGAATTTTCTTTTTTTGTGGTGCTGTGTGGAGTAGTTCAGAAACCTTTTTATTGCCACTCATACACTTGACGCGTACACATAATACCGCCTACATACTTCCGCTTCACCTACAAAACCATTAGTGGGCCATTTAATAAAAGTTCCATAACGAGCTATTATGGCGAATTACGTGCTTTTTTCGTATTTTAATTTAACGGCCTCTCGGTTACGGCTACAGGATTATGAGTCCTTCCAACTGCATGTGTGTGTGTGTGTGTATGTGTGTGGGGTATAATGAATTCACCTAACCAATAATCCAATAAGAAATAATAATAGAAGTGAAATTCTTTTCATAAACCACACAAACAAACAAACAAACAAACGAATAAGCAAACAAATAAAGAAAGCAACTATCAAGAGGAAAACATAGAAACGAATAATAAACAAAACAAAACGAAAGATAAACAAAATGTTTGCATACTTAAAGGGGCGAAAAAGCGCGCGTTATTAAATATTTATGCTCGTAAAACGCTGACATTACAAATTAAGTTGGCGTCTTGTCCTGTGGTGGGGGATTTCTACAAATTTTTGGAAACATACATATATATATATATACGTATATATGCATATATATGCCAAATATAATTCAACATAAGTGAAAGTATTTTTTTTATTTGTTTTTTCATTATAAATTGTCAAGCGTTGGTTTCGTTTGCAGTGGTTGACGGAAAGAACCTTTTGCCATGGCATGGTTTTTATCCGAGTAGCAAGAATGTGCTTCTAAAAAATATTTTTTCTTTTCCAAGTCTGTCTCTACCAACGTTTTGCACATTTTTATTCTGTTTAAGTAGGCACTGACATGGTCAAGAGCCGGGTCAACTACTATAGACTGAAGTGCAAGTATTTAAATATTTTTTGTTTTAGGTTTAAATTTTTTTAAGAGATCAGCGAACTGGAAGTAGTATTTGGTTGCTTTTATTTTAATTTGTCTGAGTATATAAAATTTAACAAAGATTTCCATAATTTAAGAATTTAATATATGTGCAGCCTTTTAATGTAGAGAATTTATGCGTTAAATTGTATAAGAGAAAACTAGAACTTATATTTATTAAGAAATGGTTTTCTAATATATCTGATATTATATATTTAAGTATAAAGACTATATTTGTAGATGACGAACTCCTAATACGATATGAAACTAAAGGAGAAATCGATCGTACTGAGCACTACATAGCGTATGAGTTACTATGTTCTGTGATTAATAACACTAGTTTACAAAACAAAAATAGTTTATTTACATTTAATGCCACTATATTTTTTTTCTATAAATTTTAACTGACTAAATGTAGAAATCGAATTAGAAAATGTTTTTATAGACAGGTTGTCGGGATATGAAATAAGTGTTCAGGTAAATGGAATAACTATAAACTATTGTATATAGAATAAACTATTGTTTATAGTTATTGATTAAAACTGTATTCTTAGCAGCCATTCATCTGTTGTCATTTAACTACTACACATTAATTTAATTTTATAAAATACTTTCAAAAGACAACAAGAGCATAATTAGCATAATCAGCGCCAGTTATTTCAGGAGCGTGTGATCTAGAGATAACGTACAACAAAAGAAAACGAACCGAATAGGAAGAGGATTGGGAGGGGCAAGCAAAAAACCAAGGTCAACCGCATTCACTCAACTTGAAGTATGTGTCTTTTACTTAGATTTGCTTATGCAAAGGTTGATTTCTAGATGGATTCCACTTTTAAGAAAGTAATATCCATTTAGAAAGCTTATACCAATACCATGAAGAATATTCCTTTCGTCGACTTAACAGACCTATGCTTTTAGATTATCCAAATCGATGTGCTGAACGAGTGAAGAATTTTTTTTAATAAAATAGATCAGTTTTGCAAAAAATCTATTTAATGTTCTCATGTTTAAAAGGTCCTGATTTCTTTGTGTCCTTTTTTTTAAAAAAAAACTAATACATGTTGTTTTTGTATTTGAATATACGTTATATATCATATATTTAATCCTTTAACTTCATATACGTTATATACACGTTAATCCATTAACTCACTCTAATCCTTACAATAATCTGAATTTTCTAATATATAAATATTTGTTGTTTTATTATAAAAAACCAATATATTTTGGATATTTGAGTGCACGTTTAATGGGATTTATGGGAATTTTAACTGAAACTCTCAACAAGTAAACGTTTTCTTAATTTTATATTTAACTTTCTTAGAGAAGTACTAGACTCTTACAATGATTCGTTATTTAGGCAAGTGATCATGACCCAACAATTTTTACTAATCAATTTTTACTAAATCAAAAACCGGTGCTTTAGTACTTGTCTCTTTTTCAAGCTCAGTAAGCTTTTCAGGTCCAACGAGTAACTACATTTCAAATTAACACTGGGTCGAATTTGTGCTGATACATCATCCTCATACTCACTTTACTGAAGTATCCACGGGGTTGATTATGATGTCTACCAATACGATAATCGCCATGACTAAGAAGATCAAAGAATCTTTCTGAACTACTTTCTTTTAATGTTAGACATCACGAAACTTTGTGAAAAAATGGTATGTGTACATTACTTCGATATGTTTATCCTTTATCTCTATATATAACAAATCTTAATTAAATATAAAATATTATCTTCTTATAAGATGATGGTCATGTATTGCACCTTTGGAAGGAAATTAATATTCCACTTTTTAGCTTTTCTGCTTAACGAGACTCATAGAAGCTATCAAGTAAAAGATTGAACTTAAGTCCTTTACCAAAATGTTTATAAATTTTGAACTACTAAGATCCTTTCTGTGGTGAAATCAATAAACTCGTTTAATACGTATCTTCGTATCTGTGTATTTGTGTAATTATGGAATTCATTACTTTAAGTCAAACACAATTAGAGCATGTAAAATTGAAGCATTTACACTGGCACATGTGATTTAAGGAAGAAGCTTCCCTCAGCACAATATATAGTATATGAAGAATATTTGCGTTTTTAATTTAAATTTATTAAACATGCAATAAGGATATTACAAGGAGCAGTTAAGTATAGCGTAGCAAAACACAGCACAGCACAGCTCAGACAATAAATGTATTAAATTTTTAAATTGTACGACTACTTATAGGGTCTCACGTTGCAGAGCAGCATTGCTTTCCAAACCAATTTAAGTGAAGTACGAGCAATAAAAATAAGGAAACGGAAAGCGCTGTATGCTCCATTTAAATATGGCGTACATACGCTTTCATGGCGTAAGAGAAACCATTCGCAATGTTCGAGCACATTTCTCAGGATTTCTTTTTAACTTTTTATACACTTTAAAATTAATTTGATATTTATTTGCATTGAATAAATTTGGCAAAGGGAAAGCATCAAAATTATGCGAAATGTTGTGAAATCATAATAAAAGCGAGTTTCGCAATGGTTTTGCAAGAAAACAAATAAAAACTAAAAAAAATTTTTTTGATTTAATTTTAATTGAAGAATTTATTGTAATTAAAGTTAAGAATTTATACTTAATGAGTTGGAAAATGCAAACAATAGTCGAGAAACAAAAACAAAACAAAAGAGGCACTAAAGTAGTTAAACAAAAGCAAATTGATTTCACTTTCCCTTTATTCTTCTCCCCTCTCACAGTTTTTCTCTGAATGGGTAGATCCTGTTAAGTAAATTTTATTCTTTTTTATTCAATCATCATTTGTGCGTGGAACGTCAGGACATCTCTACCGAGGGTAGGGCATATTTATTTCCTTTTAAGCACTCACATTTAGCTGTAAAGCAATTGCTCTTTTTTTTTTTAATTCAAAAAATTTCTAATTGTTGAAGGGGAAATGAGAAGAAATTTCATTAGAAATAAGTGGAATCATTCTTTTCTTTTCTTCTCGTCTCTTTTTCTTTTTTAGATTCAATAAAATTCTTTTGGTCGTTGTAGGTGTTGAGATTTCATATAAAAAACGCGTTCATTCATGTAAGGTCAATGGTTCAGAAGAAACTTTCCTGATGAAATATCGTACAGTGAGTGAGAATGATGTTAGCGAAACCCTTTTTTAGGAAAGGGATACTTCAAGTGAAATTAAGTGATTTGCAACGATTTTGATAACGATTTGTTAGCAAGAACAAAACAATTTTAACTTTTATGGAAATTTTGTAGAATATTTATGAATGCTAATTTATTTTTTTATTATGCCTTCATATCAAAAGTCTTTTGTTAGGGATGTCAGCTATGGATTAAAGTTTTTAAGATTTTTAAGTTTGAGTAGATTTGAGTATTAATATTTTCTACTGGAAAAAATGTGTATGATTGAATCGTTTAATTTAATTTTTCTTAATTAATAAGTTTTCACTGTTTCAATACCAAAAGCCAATTTTAATGCCAATCTCGTACTTTGCCAGAAAAGAATCTCAAACGCAACTTTGAGGTAAATCCCGGTTCGAAGTGCTGTCAAAAGTGGACAGAAACGATGGATAACGAATTTGTTATTGTACATTGTATTGCACATTGTACCCCCAACAACATTGGTCATAAAATTTCTAATACATAAGTAGGTAAAATAGTGATGGAACCCTATGGCCCATCACAATTAATCATCTTGGAATCAAGAAATGGCGAATGGAAGTGGTTTGGACAAAAAATTTGCTATTATCGTTACTATATACGTGGAACGACATCGATTATTTGATTTTCAATACATTAGGAGTTAAAACAGTAGTGGAAAGCCTATAGCCTCCGCAAAATTATTGGAATCAAAAATAATATAATAAAATAAAGCTAAGGTTAAAGCTAAGGTTATGACATATATTGTCAGATAAACTCTCAAATGAGACTGTTGAGATAGTCACTGTTAAAAAAAAAAAAGCAAATTTGTTGGCATACATTGTATGAGAAACGACATCAATTATTAAATTTCCAATAAATTAAGAGTGAAAGCAGAGATAGAGAATCTATGGCCTACGAGAAGTTATTGGAATCAAAAAAGGCGAATAGCATTGGATTGGGCATATCCTACAAGAGTCAAGATCGTTTCTTTATCAGATATAGTCTTAACTGGAACTGATCGAGTAATTGCTGTTAAAGATCGCAGTCAAAAACTTAAACAAGAACGGGGAATAGGTAATCTCAATTTGCACGCAAAATGCCATTAAGTATATTGTTTTCAATAAGCTTGGAATTCAAAGATTTAATGTAATATATAATTCAAAGTAATATATACAGTTGTGTCTAGTTTAAGAAATATTAAATCTTGAAATTTTAAATGTTTTATTGAATTATTCCACTTATGTATGAGCAATATTTAAATTTTTGCTAAACTGCATGCTTTTAATTTTGTTTAAAATAAAACAAAAAAAAAAAAGAAAATACAACGATATATGCTTTTATTATAAATTTAAAATTTTTGGTAGTTTTATAAGATAAATATTTCTTTTCCTTGAACTCATGTTGTTTTTTATAATAATTATGTACTGTAATATTTCAAAGAATAAGAATAATATATAAATTCAGAATCATTCTGTATAGATATAAAAAACATATTAATAATTTAATTTAATTAATTAATATAATTTAATTAATTTACTAAACATTCTAGCTTTAACTGAAGGTAATATAAGTTATTAACATAAGAACATTTATGCTATCTACATGAACTTAACATGAATATGTTATTTTTAACATAATTATGTTATAAACATCGCTGATATGAATTTAAAATTATTATTTCTATACTTTACTATTTACATCTTTCTTTCTTTTTTTTTATTTTAATTAATCATTATAATTAATGTACACTATTTTGTAATTATTAAATTCATGCGAAGGAGATGCCACTGTACATTATTGCGTCGTGAAAAAGTCTTGTAAAGGAGCTTACATGCAGGATGTCAGAAACGTCCAAATGTTAAATGGTTGAATGAAGTTGAAATCGCACAAAGCCAACAGAAAATGCGATGTGAAAATGTTATTTTTATTGAATGAATTGCGTTAAATACTTATGAATTAATGAACAATACTTGTTGAGCAAATAAAAGCGATTCACGGATGAAAGGAGCAAAACTCACAATAGAATTAACAAAAGCAGCACAGTTTGATTCCGCTCATAAACGCTGATTCAGTGAAACAAGAAAAGTGAAGTAAACCAACATTTTGTGGAAGAATATTGGAGAGTGTGGGTGAGACCAAAGTTTCAATGTAAACAGTTTTGTGTAACACCCAGAATATGAAACACTGAAAAAGTACTTAATTATGACCGAAAGAAGACCGAGTCTATTCTACAGCTGGTTAGGTTCTACTGTACTCGCTATTTATTATTATGGTGAAGTTCTAGGACACTGGGAGAAACTTAATTTAGCAAAAAAGAAAAGAATAATTTGAGAGTGAAAGTGAAAATGTGTTGGGTAGTTACTATCAACGGTTATGGTTTGCTTTAATAAAAAATAATACTAAGAAAAAAAATAAATTATGAAATATCATTTATTCACTGCATTCTAACACTTTTTGTTCAAATTTTCCAATGCACTTCATAAATATTTCAACAAAAATGACAAAACCATTTTTGTGCTGCAACTAATAGAGAAGTCCTTTTTGCTTTAATGAAAAAAGGATGCTGCAGCATTGTAGGTAATTAAAAATCACTTGTCAGTTGAGCACTAAAAGCAACAAAGTAAATTTTTTATAGCATATTTGAGGGCGTTAAAAGAGAAATTTTTGCATATTTTTAACATTTTATTACAACTTTAGTATTACAAAAACAATTTGGGAGCATATAAAAAGGACTTTTGCGCAAAAAAACTCCCAAAGGTTAATTAAAAATAAACGACTTAAGGGAATTACTGGGAAAAAATGTGCAAATAAAAAATACATAAAAAAATGTTGAAAGGAAAAAAGTTGCCAAAAAACTGTTTTCCGAGATACAAGCAACTTGGAGAAAGGAACTCAACGTCATAATAGCTGTACTGGTCCCATATGTTTAAAGCTTAAATACATTTGAGTTTTTTACGCATTAAATAGCGCAAATTGTAAATAATCACTTTTCTTGTGTATTTACAAGTAAAAGCGTAAATAATTAAAAGGCGGCAATTCTCTATGGACGGGTCGGTGGCATTTGTCGTCCTTGCGAGAGCATCTGCTGACCTTATATCTCTGCACTTCAATTCAATTCAGCCGAGTTGAGCACAACGCAAAGCAACGCATCACTGCTTTGTTCTGTTCTGCTCTGTTCTTTAGTATAATTTTTTTTATTCTTTGCTATGCTTTATGGAAAGAAAGCTGTCCTTTATTATACATTACGAAAGCAACGTTAATGTCCTTTGAGAATTCACTTTAATACTAGCACCACTAGCAGGCTAGTGGCACTAGTCAAAATAATAGCAGTGAAAATGGAAAACTCAAGCAAAAGAAAATGTGAATTGCTCCTACATTGGCAACACCCACAGTGATGATAATGATAAATAAGAAAACTGGTAAATGAAGAGTAAATAGGGAAAAATTAGGGTACTCGCATTATGTAGGAGCATTTGCTAGTATTTATGTTACTGCCTTTGTGTTTTATCGTTTCGGGGAATTTTTGTTGGTGATTAAGAAAATTTAATAAAACTATTTAAGATTTTAATTTTATAGTATTTTTGTTTTTAAGATCAATTAAATATTTTGCGATTGAACTTAAAGTGAATCGTTAAAGTTTAAGAGAAACTAGAATAAATTGAAATAAGTATTCGGAACATAAGAAAGATTTTTGGTACAATAAAAGCGGTTCAAGAGAGACTTCTTATGTATGAAATGAAGACTATATTTTGACAAATTCATGGGTTTGGTCTGATTTTTAAAGTAAAAAATACTCTAGTAAATAAATGGGTTTGGTCGGAATAGATTAAGATACTATCAGGCACAGATCGAGTATTGGAGTATTGGGCACCTTTCAAAGTTCTAAGGCTTTTCACGCTGTTCATTTGAATCAAAAACAAAAAATGCTAGTAGTCATAAAAGATTTGTGTATCGATTTGATTTCTTGGGCTACTTAACTAGATATACTATTGTCAACTATAGGCTTTTAAATGTGAGATAAAACCACACAGATATCTACAGATTCTGTGGTATAAAGTATAAAATAAATATTTTTTTTCATCTGCTAGTGTTCTGCATATGTCTGAAAATAAATTTTCTTACTTTATCGAGCTTTCCTTACAAAGGGAGAACACAATAGAACGCAATTAACGTGGTTTATCATTATCCCTTCTAATACTAATGATAAACCAAAAATATTATTCCACCTTTATCTTGCGGTAAATACATAAATATCCAAAAGCATGATTTTGCATTTTGTCCTAAAACAATGATTGCTTTCGGAAAGGTAGTAATTTTTGTATAATTGATTGATAATGGTAAAGAATTATTTATGAGCTTTTAAATGTCAAAATATAGTGTCATATAATTAATAAGTTCGTTTCGAAAAAAGCGAGAACTCAATCTAGAAGAGTTCTTTTAGTCTGTTATTAAATGAAGGAAGATCATTTATCATAGGAATTACCAAAGAATAATGATTTTTTCCCTTTAATTACAATTTTTTAAGAAGTTGCATATGTTTATTTTCAAAGCTTCTAAGATCTCGAAGCTAAAATTATAACATTCAACAAGTTAAAGTTTAGTCCAGCTGGACATTGAAGTCCAGCATGTTAGTAACCTTATTAATATCATTGGACCAATATATTATTTATCCAATAAAAGTCATAATAAACGCATTGCGTGGTATGCATTGAAATAGCTTTTTCAGTGTAATCAACACTAGACCCCAAAGCTGTTGTTTTTAATATTAAAGTTATTTTTTCCATGGAAAGCGTATTTAATTTGTGTTCTGTATTTATATAGCTCTCTCTTCTTCCAATTAAACAGTGTTGAATTTCGACTATGGAAATTAAGGTATTAAAGTTTCAAGTTGTATATTCTCGAAAGATGTGGTATCGTACTGCCAGATATGAACTACGAGATTATTAATATTTACGTCTCTAGTTTTTCTGTGAAAACCGGATCTATGTCTTGTGATATTGTAATATTAATATAGGTCTTTTTTTTTGGTTAAATTAATTATGTATTCCAACTATAATGTATCAGTTATTCGATTCTTGAGTTCTCCTTGAAAAGCGTTGTGTCATATTATTTGTACCATCCTATGTTATGGATTTATCAATGTTAAATTCCAACGATGATTGCTTTAGTATTTAATTGAAATTATATTTTGAAATAATAATAAATTTATAAATTTTAAACTATAATGATAAAACATCTGAGCTTAAATGTGCAATTGTGACATACATATATCCGTAAGGAGCGAATTTAATTTGGACTTGCTCGTAATTTTAATTGAAAAGTAAGTATTTCATTAAAACTGAAATTAAATTGTAACATTGAGAAAAGTCATCTCAAACCACTGTTTAACAAAACTTTGATTATTTCATTGTAACTAGGAAATGCTGCCATTCTCTTAGGAAACTTTTGAATGTGACATAGTAAAGGTCAAAATCATAAAAAAATTTAATAAATTTCGCAATTCAAACTCAAACCCTCACTCATCGTATCAGTCAAGAGTAGAGTCGTATAAGAATTCTAATAAAAAATGCTGCTTAATTTTTATTTGCAGTCATTTTGCTTCAAAATTTGTTAAAAATCAGAAATCCTTGTACTTTAAAAACGACAATCGTGCTCATCTTAACGATGCTAAGCAGAAGAACATTTGAGATATTCGTAATAAAGCCAGAAAAAGAAATAAAAGTGACCACACTTATAAAAAGCAAGTTAAAGGACATTTACAAATACAAAAGGAAATGAAATGATCAAGCATGAAATGAACAAAGTATGACAAAGATTGTATCTCATACCGAGTGAGGCAATAAGAGTTACACACAGGAATGACATACAAACGCAATTACACTGGCAAATGGCAAAAACGGAACATTACTTAAAACTATGCTGTACTTCTTTCTTCTATGGCCAAAAATTGTGGTACTCTAGATGAACGGAATGGGGAAATCCATGAAAACTGCTGGGAAAACTACGAGTAGTAAAAAAGTTTTGTCTGCTTTCGCAAACATTTCAAGCGCCCACAAAATGTTATCAACACAAGAAACAATACTCGTTATGACGAAGATACTTTCGAGGCTGGCCAACTGAACAGTCACTGTGCGCTACAAAACCAAGAATTGGACCAGATGTTAGCTACAGTGAATGACGTAAATATGTATATAATTAAAGATATGTAATAAATATAAAAGTTCTCGAAATAAAATATATTAACTTTTTATTTTTCCTTAAATTCCTTTAAATCCCGCCAATCCTGCCATTCACTCAGTAGTCACCGCCGAATCAAAGGACTTCGCTTAGAGAAAATAGCACATTTATGGAATTTATGATAAATTATTTTGTAAATGTTGAATGTAAATATATTTAAGATCCATTATGTATATAAATAGTTTAATGGCAGCAAAAAATGGCTGAAAATTTGTTTTATGAAAAATGCTTCGTTATTTGTTTTGGGAAAACAACAGAAGAAAAAAAAAATAATGAAAAAATTGTAAATGGATTTGTTTGCTTTGCGCAGTTAAGGCAGCAGCAAAGGTGAATGCAACTAGGACACTGAAAGGAAACAGTAATATTGTCCTAGTTACAAAACAGTAGCGGATTAAACAATTCAGTGCAAACATACATTTTTTATTAAGTCGAATTTATGAACTAGCTGCCACAATGTAGATTCACTTAAATATTCGAGATAGATTTCAGTATAAAGCAAGTTTTATATCAAACTGATATTAGCATGTCATATAGTAGAGTGAAGTCATGTTTACTTAAAATATTCAAGTTTCTTGAATAAATATGTCTATAAAAATGATTGATGGAATTTAAACGCCATTTAAAGGTAACAGATGATGAAAATTACATTAAGATCTTGAAAATAAGCACAGAATTTAAGTCTAAAAACTGAGTACGAAATAAATTGAGTGCACTTTAATGAGTTAAAAAGGTTTAGAACATTGTACGATTTGTGCTTCTTACAATACCGAATGCATGATTATTAAATGGAATCTCATAAGGAACACAACTATATAGAATGAGGTCTTCACTTATCATTTATTTTGACAGTAGTAGCAGTTCTCCTATTCAACATATATTATAGAAGTTTTCGGAAACTTGTAAGAAGAAAGGACAATTACGCACTTTTTATGTGATTACCTAGCATTGACTCACACAGGGATCAGTTCTTAAACGAAGTTCTTTCTTGACAGTCTTCTCATCATCAGAGTAATCATTCTTAAGCAACTCTTCAGTAAGAAACAATGGTATGTTAAACAACTTAAATTATACTAGTAGATACAATTTATCTACAGAGAGACAGTTTATTATGTGAGACAGAAAGGTGCATCGAAACAAACAGCCAAGCATAGATGGATAGTAATGATACTATCTTGAGTTCGACATATATACGTCTGGATTGAGGAAGTTTCTTCCCATAAATATTATAGAAATTGCGAAGGTGTGGGAAAAGATAAGGAAGAAAGTGTAAAACACTTTCTGTCCTGTTCTTCCTAGAAATTGTTTGAGTTTCTCTGACAATTATGATGTTAGCTCTTCGACGGAAGTACTCACCGTAAAAGCAACAAATATTCTCCTTTTTATCAAGTTCTTTCAATGGTTTTATAGTTAATTAACAATAAGGATTCCATGGTGTTATAATGGAAATGTACGATTTAAGTAAGTTGGTTATCTACATTGACTATACAATGGTCTAACTGAAACTAAGCAGAACAAAGATAAGACTACTCATAGGTTATCCGAGAAGACACATGACATGCGTAACAATTTCAAAAAAGTGAATTTATCAGAACAGGTTCTCTGGACTCTGCTTAAAAACAGTTTAGATGCTTAATTAAATTTTTTTTGAATGCGCGGCTTTAATCTATGCCGGAAAACAATATTGGATTAAAAACTATTGCATTTGATGTCATACAATTTTCAGCTGGATTCATTTTGGTCTTTATTGAAAGGATTGAATTTCTTTTATTCGTTTAGTGTCAGTTGCTAGAATGAAAGACTCATCATGATCTCAATTTTTTACTCTGTTGGGAGCTTAGGACTTTAATAATTCTAATATTCTCGGGAATTTGTTGCTATTAGCAAGTATGCGGAATTATATACAAAACTTCACATAGATATGATAAGTTCTGAGCGTTATTAGATTAGAGTCTTCAACAGCAGTTAATGGCGGTACACATTACTTAAAATCAGTATGTTATTAGTAAATTTTAAGCAGCAGAAACGAAGTTCAGCCTCTCAAAGTTGTAGCTCTTAAGGACTTGATTCTTTCAATAGAACTGGACAAACACAGAAGAGACTTTCAAGGGTTTTCTTGACATCTGTGATATAAATTTGCAACTTAGCAAATTCAAATATTAGTTTGAAAGTTAAATCTCAACTCCTGCTTTAATTTCAATCGTGTTCAAAAAAAAGATTAAAAGTTTATATATGGTAATTGAACTGTGATTGAACTAGTAAATTAGAATTTCATTCTCACTTACTACTTCAAGTCACTTTATATGAAATTAAATTAAATGATTAAATTTTCTAAGATAAATAAACTTATACAGTATACAAGATAAGATAACATCTTATTTTATAAAGATAAATAGACGCGGAATTGAAGGCAGAGTTCCGTTTACAATATGTGAAGAAGCTTCTGAAGACATCAGTTCGTCTTGAGTATTATTATTATTATTAATTATTCTGATTATAAATCCTATGTCAGAACATCTATTTAAAAAAAATGTGAAAAATAGTAAAAATATTTTCTAAATTCTTTAATTAAACGTATGTACCAAAATAAAACTAGTTAAAGACTTTAAACAAAATAGTTTTTTATCTTTTTTTTTTGCACATTTAGTCCTTTTCTTATGAAAGAAAGTGCTATGAAAGTTCTTTGACTGAAATAAATAAATCAGAGTCTTAATAATTTGTTTCAGTGACTGCAGTACAAAGTCCTACAATGTTTTCATCTTGTTGTACTCTACCTTTAACCTATAAAATGGCACTACTAAAAACGAAAGTACAAGACTTACTTCTTTGCTAGTGTACTTTACATTGTTCCTTTGCCAAAAGGACATTTGTAACAATTTACCATAAAAAACAATTCATATAAAAAACATGGCATAACCCAACAAACGAAATAGTGCCATCATTAGCTCGGTCAACGGAAGTTAGCAAGCAGACAACAGGGTGCTTAACAACAAGGAAATGCAAATAAAAGCATTTTTAAGTGTATAAAAGTGTACAATACACAGTACACAACACAACACAACGCAACGCAACACAACACAACACACAAGTATACACAAATTACAAAGTACACAGCACAATGTTTTATATGTAAAAATACAAAATA